>NW_028123685.1:0-548882 GCF_965194805.1 Balaenoptera borealis
TTTGACCGATGGGGAGCGAGACTTCTTTGTAGTGCTGATTTGCCTTTCCAGGTTGCTTGGTTGGCCAAAAAGGGCGTATGCGTTTTTTCCTGAATATATTCAGGAAAAAACGCATACGCCCTTTTTGGCCAAGGGCATCATTGTCAACGTTTTGCCGCTTTTCATGTGCTTTAAAGGCGATTCGAATCTACCTCCTGAAATCTGTTTCGTGCAATTCTGCCTTGATTTCAAATCCTCTTCTTTGCCTTCCCTCAATATATTTGTGGACGAGAGTTATCATTTATAACTCTGCAGGTTTGTGAATTGCACTGCCCTGAACCTCCATTTTACAACTCGCTTTTTTGGGAGCTGGCCGCAAAAGCGCAGGATGGCTTCAGGCCCTGTTCTGGTTCCGTGGGGCAGGCTGAGCCTGTGGTTAATTCTTCTTCCTGATGGGAAAATAGAGTGACCTGTGCCTGTCCCAACACCAAGAGCTAGTCTCTCGTTGGTTCCACGTCTTCCCGTTCATCCTCAGGACAAATTGCAACCTGTACGGAACAGGAGGTTAAAGGTGCTGATGCTCCAAGTAGGGAGATTGCTAGTAAAGCGGCTGGAATGGCGAACCCGGGCACAAGGAGATGAGAAATGAGGTGCGTTTTAGAAACCTTTCCCCATCACACGGTGTACCATCTTCTGGGTTTCTCATGCATGTTTTCGATGTAGGAAGATGCCCTTGAACCTGGAGATTTGGGACCCGTGCGATGGGTACCACGCAGTATTACTTTAAAGGGTCTGCGTTTGCTCACCCAACCTCACCAAACCTCTCAGCCGCAACAGTGTCCACCCTTATGTCTCATCCAGCTGTGGGTCTAGATATGGTCAATCCAGGTTGCATCACAGCCCCTGAACGCATTGTGTAAGAATTTCTCTCTCTTTCACTGTCTTTGTTTCATGGGTTTTTCAAAGTAATTTATTTTTATAATGGGGTTTAGCTGCTTTTCACTGCTGTGTTTATGCCGCTTTTTACCCACTTGACACACTAACAGAGAGATATCAATACATAGGTTTTAAGATTATTACTAGTCAGATATATTCTTGTGCGGTGAATAGGGCGTGTTGAGTCCAGTTCTCTGAGCAAGGAGTAGGTCTTGTCTACTACATATTGGGTTTATGGAACGGTATCTGAGCTAATTTGATACCCTTGTTTTATGTATCACCCCACCTCACCTTTCCCGTTAAGCAGCCATAGTGTGTTTTCTGCATGTGTGACTCTGTTCTGTTTTGTAATTCAGTTCAAGTGTAACGGTTTTTACATTCCCTCTATCAGTGATACCTTATGAGAAGTGTCCTTTTCTGTGTGACTTATTTCACTTACAATCGTCGTACCTAAATCCACTCATCATGCTGCTACTAACCTTATGACATTGATTTCATGGCTGAGTGATATTCCATTGTACATAAGGACCACAACTTCTTTATCCATTTTTCTCTTTCCTTGGATATTGAAGGTGGAATGAAGTGGAGGTCCTTGTCAACAGAGCAGCCCTCAACTTTGGGGTGCTTGTGTCTTGCTGATTTTTAATTTTCCCAATTTATACCCCCATGAGTGGAAGTGCCCTATGCTCTCTAAGCTGTGTTTTTCAGATGTTTCAGGACACACCGTACACTTCTCCAGAGTGGCTGTTGGCAATTTACATCCCGCCCATCAGTGTAGCAAGGCTCCCATTTCTCCATGGCCTGTCCTGCATTTCTGGTTTTGACACTTTTTTCAGCATGGCCCTTTTGACCGATGGGAAGCGAGACTTCTCTGTAGCGCTGATTTGCCTTTCCAGGTTGCTTGGTTGGCCAAAAAGGGCGTATGCGTTTTTTCCTGAATATATTCAGGAAAAAACGCATACGCCCTTTTTGGCCAAGGGCATCATTGTCAACGTTTTGCCGCTTTTCATGTGCTTTAAAGGCGATTCGAATCTACCTCCTGAAATCTGTTTCCTGCAATTCTGCCTTGATTTCAAATCCTCTTCTTTGCCTTCCCTCAATATATTTGTGGACGAGAGTTATCATTTATAACTCTGCAGGTTTGTGAATTGCAGTGCCCTGAACCTCCATTTTACAACTCGCTTTTTAGGGAGCTGGCCGCAAAAGCGCAGGATGGCTTCAGGCCCTGTTCTGGTTCCGGGGGGCAGGCTGAGCCTGTGGTTAATTCTTCTTCCTGATGGGAAAATAGAGTGACCTGTGCCTGTCCCAACACCAAGAGCTAGTCTCTCGTTGGTTCCCCGTCTTCCCGTTCATCCTCAGGACAAATTGCAACCTGTACGGAACAGGAGGTTAAAGGTGCTGATGCTCCAAGTAGGGAGATTGCTAGTAAAGTGGCTGGAATGGCGAACCCGGGCACAAGGAGATGAGAAATGAGGTGCGTTTTAGAAACCTTTCCCCATCACACGGTGTACTATCTTCTGGGTTTCTCATGCATGTTTTCGATGTAGGAAGATGCCCTTGAACCTGGAGATTTGGGACCCGTGCGATGGGTACCAAACAGTATTACTTTAAAGGGTCTGCGTTTGCTCACACAACCTAACCAAAACTCTCAGCCCCAAGAGTGTCCACCCTTATGTCTCATCCAGCTGTGCGTCTAGATATGGTCAATCCAGGTTGCATCACAGCCCCTGAACGCATTGTGTAAGAATTTCTCTCTCTTTCACTGTCTTTGTTTCATGGGTTTTTCAAAGTAATTTATTTTTATAATGGGGTTTAGCTGCTTTTCACTGCTGTGTTTATGCCGCTTTACACCCACTTGACACACTAACAGAGAGGTGTCAATACATAGTTTTTAAGATTATTACTAGTCAGATATATTCTTGTGCGGTGAATAGGGTGTGTTGAGTCCAATTCTCTGAGCAAGGAGTAGGTCTTGTCTATTACATATTGTGTTTATGGAATGGTATCTGAGCTCATTTGAAACCCTTGTTTTATGTATCACCCCACCTCACATTTCCCGTTAAGCAGCCATAGTGTGTTTTCTGCATGTGTGACTCTGTTCTGTTTTGTAATTCAGTTCAAGTGTAACGGTTTTTACATTCCTTCTATAAGTGATACCTTATTTGAAGTGTCCTTTTCTGTGTGACTTATTTCACTTAGAATCGTCGTACCTAAATCCAGTCATCATGCTTCTACTAGCCTTATGACATTGATTTCATGGCTGAGTGATATTCCATTGTACATAAGGACCACAACTTCTATATCCATTTTTCTCTTTCCTGGGATATTTAAGGTGGAATGAAGTGGAGGTCCTTGTCAACAGAGCAGCCCTAAACTTTGGGGTGCTTGTGTCTTGCTGATTTTTCATTTTCCCAATTTATACCCCCATGAGTGGAAGTGCCCTATGTTCTCTAAGCTGTGTTTTTCAGATGTTTCAGGAGTCACCGTACACTTCTCCAGAGTGGCTGTTGGCAATTTACATCCCGCCCATCAGTGTAGCAAGGCTCCCATTTCTCCATGGCCTGTCCTGCATTTCTGGTTTTGACACTTTTTTCAGCATGGCCCTTTTGACCGATGGGAAACGAGACTTCTCTGTAGCGTTGATTTGCCTTTCCAGGTTGCTTGGTTGGCCAAAAAGGGCGTATGCGTTTTTTCCTGAATATATTCAGGAAAAACCGCATACGCCCTTTTTGGCCAAGGGCATCATTTTCGACGTTTTGCCGCTTTTCATGTGCTTTAAAGGCGATTCAAATCTACCTCCTGAAATCTGTTTCCTGCAATTCTGCCTTGCTTTCAAATCCTCTTCGTTGCCTTCCCTCAATATATTTGTGGACGAGAGTTATCATTTATAACTCGGCTGGTTTGTGAATTGCAATGCCCCTGAGCTCCATTTTTCAACTCGCTTTTTTGGGAGCTCTCCGCAAAAGCGCAGGATGGCCTCAGGCACTATTCTTGTTCCGGGCGGCAGGCTGAGCCTGTGGTTATTTCTTCTTCCTGATGGGAAAATAGAGTGACCTGTGCCTGTCCCAACAGCAAGAGCTAATCTCTCATTGGCTCCCCGTTTTTCCGTTCATCCTCAGGACAAATTGCAAGCTGTATGGAACAGGAGGTTAAAGGTGATGATTTTCCATTGAGGGCGATTGCTACTAAAGCGGCTGGAATGGCGAACCCGAGCACAAGGACAGGAGAAATGAGGTGCGTTTTAGAAACCTTTCCCCATCACATGGTGTACCATCTTCTGGGTTTCTGATGCATGTTTTTGATGTAGGAAGATGACCTTGAACGTGGAGATTTGGGACCCATGCAATGGGTACCACGCAGTATTACTTTAAAGGGTCTGCGTTTGCTCACCCAACCTCACCAAACCTCTCAGCCCCAAGAGTGTCCACCCTTATGTCTCATCCAGCTGTGGGTCTAGATATGGTCAATCCAGCTTGCATCACAGCCCCTGAACGCATTGTGTAAGAATTTCTCTCTCTTTCACTGTCTTTGTTTCATGGGTTTTTCAAAGTAATTTATTTTTATAGTGGGGTTTAGCTGCTTTTCACAGCTGTTTTTATGCCGCTTTACACCCACTTGACACACTAACAGAGAGATATCAATACATAGGTTTTAAGATTATTACTAGTCAGATATATTCTTGTGCGGTGAATAGGGCGTGTTGAGTCCAGTTCTCTGAGCAAGGAGTAGGTCTTGTCTACTACATATTGGGTTTATGGAACGGTATCTGAGCTAATTTGATACCCTTGTTTTATGTATCACCCCACCTCACCTTTCCCGTTAAGCAGCCATAGTGTGTTTTCTGCATGTGTGACTCTGTTCTGTTTTGTAATTCAGTTCAAGTGTAACGGTTTTTACATTCCCTCTATCAGTGATACCTTATGAGAAGTGTCCTTTTCTGTGTGACTTATTTCACTTAGAATCGTCGTACCTAAATCCACTCATCATGCTGCTACTAACCTTATGACATTGATTTCATAGCTGAGTGATAGTCCATTGTACATAAGGACCACAACTTCTTTATCCATTTTTCTCTTTCCTGGGATATTGAAGGTGGAATGAAGTGGAGGTCCTTGTCAACAGAGCAGCCCTCAACTTTGGGGTGCTTGTGTCTTGCTGATTTTTAATTTTCCCAATTTATACCCCCATGAGTGGAAGTGCCCTATGCTCTCTAAGCTGTGTTTTTCAGATGTTTCAGGACACACCGTACACTTCTCCAGAGTGGCTGTTGGCAATTTACATCCCGCCCATCAGTGTAGCAAGGCTCCCATTTCTCCATGGCCTGTCCTGCATTTCTGGTTTTGACACTTTTTTCAGCATGGCCCTTTTGACCGATGGGAAGCGAGACTTCTCTGTAGCGCTGATTTGCCTTTCCAGGTTGCTTGGTTGGCCAAAAAGGGCGTATGCGTTTTTTCCTGAATATATTCAGGAAAAAACGCATACGCCCTTTTTGGCCAAGGGCATCATTGTCAACGTTTTGCCGCTTTTCATGTGCTTTAAAGGCGATTCGTATCTACCTCCTGAAATCTGTTTCGTGCAATTCTGCCTTGATTTCAAATCCTCTTCTTTGCCTTCCCTCAATATATTTGTGGACGAGAGTTATCATTTATAACTCTGCAGGTTTGTGAATTGCAGTGCCCTGAACCTCCATTTTACAACTCGCTTTTTTGGGAGCTGGCCGCAAAAGCGCAGGATGGCTTCAGGCCCTGTTCTGGTTCCGGGGGGCAGGCTGAGCCTGTGGTTAATTCTTCTTCCTGATGGGAAAATAGAGTGACCTGTGCCTGTCCCGACACCAAGAGCTAGTCTCTCACTGGTTCCCGGTCTACCCGTTCATCCTCAGGACAAATTGCAACCTGTACGGAACAGGAGGTTAAAGGTGCTGATGCTCCAAGTAGGGAGATTGCTAGTAAAGCGGCTGGAATGGCGAACCCGGGCACAAGGAGATGAGAAATGAGGTGCGTTTTAGAAACCTTTCCCTATCACACGGTGTACCATCTTCTGGGTTTCTCATGCATGTTTTCGATGTAGGAAGATGCCCTTGAACCTGGAGATTTGGGAACCATGCGATGGGTACCACGCAGTATTACTTTAAAGGGTCTGCGTTTGCTCACCCAACCTCACCAAACCTCTCAGCCCCAAGAGTGTCCACCCTTATGTCTCATCCAGCTGTGGGTCTAGATATGGTCAATCCAGCTTGCATCACAGCCCCTGAACTCATTGTGTAAGAATTTCTATCTCGTTCACTGTCGTTGTTTCATGGGTTTTTCAAAGTAATTTATTTTCATAATGGGGTTTAGCTGCTTTTCACTGCTGTGTTTATGCCGCTTTACACCCACTTGACACACTAACAGAGAGATATCAATACATAGGTTTTAAGATTATTACTAGTCAGATATATTCTTGTGCGGTGAATAGGGCGTGTTGAGTCCAGTTCTCTGAGCAAGGAGTAGGTCTTGTCTACTACATATTGGGTTTATGGAACGGTATCTGAGCTAATTTGATACCCTTGTTTTATGTATCACCCCACCTCACCTTTCCCGTTAAGCAGCCATAGTCTGTTTTCTGCATGTGTGACTCTGTTCTGTTTTGTAATTCAGTTCAAGTGTAACGGTTTTTACATTCCCTCTAAAAGTGATACCTTATGAGAAGTGTCCTTTTCTGTGTGACTTATTTCACTTAGAATCGTCGTACCTAAATCCACTCATCATGCTGCTACTAACCTTATGACATTGATTTCATGGCTGAGTGATATTCCATTGTACATAAGGACCACAACTTCTTTATCCATTTTTCTCTTTCCTTGGATATTTAAGGTGGAATGAAGTGGAGGTCCTTGTCAACAGAGCAGCCCTCAACTTTGGGGTGCTTGTGTCTTGCTGATTTTTCATTTTCCCAATTTATACCCCCATGAGTGGAAGTGCCCTATGCTCTCTAAGCTGTGTTTTTCAGATATTTCAGGACACACCGTACACTTCTCCAGAGTGGCTGTTGGCAATTTACATCCCGCCCATCAGTGTAGCAAGGCTCTCATTTCTCCATGGCCTGTCCTGCATTTCTGGTTTTGACACTTTTTTCAGCATGGCCCTTTTGACCGATGGGAAGCGAGACTTCTTTGTAGCGCTGATTTGCCTTTCCAGGTTGCTTGGTTGGCCAAAAAGGGCGTATGCGTTTTTTCCTGAATATATTCAGGAAAAAACGCATACGCCCTTTTTGGCCAAGGGCATCATTGTCAACGTTTTGCCGCTTTTCATGTGCTTTAAAGGCGATTCGAATCTACCTCCTGAAATCTGTTTCCTGCAATTCTGCCTTGATTTCAAATCCTCTTCTTTGCCTTCCCTCAATATATTTGTGGACGAGAGTTATCATTTATAACTCTGCAGGTTTGTGAATTGCACTGCCCTGAACCTCCATTTTACAACTCGCTTTTTTGGGAGCTGGCCGCAAAAGCGCAGGATGGCTTCAGGCCCTGTTCTGGTTCCGTGGGGCAGGCTGAGCCTGTGGTTAATTCTTCTTCCTGATGGGAAAATAGAGTGACCTGTGCCTGTCCCAACACCAAGAGCTAGTCTCTCGTTGGTTCCACGTCTTCCCGTTCATCCTCAGGACAAATTGCAACCTGTACGGAACAGGAGGTTAAAGGTGCTGATGCTCCAAGTAGGGAGATTGCTAGTAAAGCGGCTGGAATGGCGAACCCGGGCACAAGGAGATGAGAAATGAGGTGCGTTTTAGAAACCTTTCCCCATCACACGGTGTACCATCTTCTGGGTTTCTCATGCATGTTTTCGATGTAGGAAGATGCCCTTGAACCTGGAGATTTGGGACCCGTGCGATGGGTACCACGCAGTATTACTTTAAAGGGTCTGCGTTTGCTCACCCAACCTCACCAAACCTCTCAGCCGCAACAGTGTCCACCCTTATGTCTCATCCAGCTGTGGGTCTAGATATGGTCAATCCAGGTTGCATCACAGCCCCTGAACTCATTGTGTAAGAATTTCTCTCTCTTTCACTGTCTTTGTTTCATGGGTTTTTCAAAGTAATTTATTTTTATAATGGGGTTTAGCTGCTTTTCACTGCTGTGTTTATGCCGCTTTTTACCCACTTGACACACTAACAGAGAGATATCAATACATAGGTTTTAAGATTATTACTAGTCAGATATATTCTTGTGCGGTGAATAGGGCGTGTTGAGTCCAGTTCTCTGAGCAAGGAGTAGGTCTTGTCTACTACATATTGGGTTTATGGAACGGTATCTGAGCTAATTTGATACCCTTGTTTTATGTATCACCCCACCTCACCTTTCCCGTTAAGCAGCCATAGTGTGTTTTCTGCATGTGTGACTCTGTTCTGTTTTGTAATTCAGTTCAAGTGTAACGGTTTTTACATTCCCTCTATCAGTGATACCTTATGAGAAGTGTCCTTTTCTGTGTGACTTATTTCACTTAGAATCGTCGTACCTAAATCCACTCATCATGCTGCTACTAACCTTATGACATTGATTTCATGGCTGAGTGATATTCCATTGTACATAAGGACCACAACTTCTTTATCCATTTTTCTCTTTCCTGGGATATTGAAGGTGGAATGAAGTGGAGGTCCTTGTCAACAGAGCAGCCCTCAACTTTGGGGTGCTTGTGTCTTGCTGATTTTTAATTTTCCCAATTTATACCCCCATGAGTGGAAGTGCCCTATGCTCTCTAAGCTGTGTTTTTCAGATGTTTCAGGACACACCGTACACTTCTCCAGAGTGGCTGTTGGCAATTTACATCCCGCCCATCAGTGTAGCAAGGCTCTCATTTCTCCATGGCCTGTCCTGCATTTCTGGTTTTGACACTTTTTTCAGCATGGCCCTTTTGACCGATGGGGAGCGAGACTTCTTTGGAGCGCTGATTTGCCTTTCCAGGTTGCTTGGTTGGCCAAAAAGGGCGTATGCGTTTTTTCCTGAATATATTCAGGAAAAAACGCATACGCCCTTTTTGGCCAAGGGCATCATTGTCAACGTTTTGCCGCTTTTCATGTGCTTTAAAGGCGATTCGAATCTACCTCCTGAAATCTGTTTCCTGCAATTCTGCCTTGATTTCAAATCCTCTTCTTTGCCTTCCCTCAATATATTTGTGGACGAGAGTTATCATTTATAACTCTGCAGGTTTGTGAATTGCAGTGCCCTGAACCTCCATTTTACAACTCGCTTTTTTGGGAGCTGGCCGCAAAAGCGCAGGATGGCTTCAGGCCCTGTTCTGGTTCCGGGGGGCAGGCTGAGCCTGTGGTTAATTCTTCTTCCTGATGGGAAAATAGAGTGACCTGTGCCTGTCCCAACACCAAGAGCTAGTCTCTCGTTGGTTCCCCGTCTTCCCGTTCATCCTCAGGACAAATTGCAACCTGTACGGAACAGGAGGTTAAAGGTGCTGATGCTCCAAGTAGGGAGATTGCTAGTAAAGTGGCTGGAATGGCGAACCCGGGCACAAGGAGATGAGAAATGAGGTGCGTTTTAGAAACCTTTCCCCATCACACGGTGTACTATCTTCTGGGTTTCTCATGCATGTTTTCGATGTAGGAAGATGCCCTTGAACCTGGAGATTTGGGACCCATGCGATGGGTACCACGCAGTATTACTTTAAAGGGTCTGCGTTTGCTCACCCAACCTCACCAAACCTCTCAGCCCCAAGAGTGTCCACCCTTATGTCTCATCCAGCTGTGGGTCTAGATATGGTCAATCCAGGTTGCATCACAGCCCCTGAACGCATTGTGTAAGAATTTCTCCCTCTTTCATTGTCTTTCTTTCGTGGGTTTTTCAAAGTAATTTATTTTCATAATGGGGTTTAGCTCCTTTTCACGGCTGTGTTTATGCCGCTTTCCACCCACTTGACACACTAACAGAGAGATATCAATACATATGTTTTACGATTATTACTAGTCAGATATATTCTTGTGCGGTGAATAGGGCGTGTTGAGTCCAGTTCTCTGAGCAAGGAGTAGGTCTTGTCTATTATATATTGGGTTTATGGAACGGTATCTGAGCTAATTTGAAACCCTTGTTTTATGTATCACCCCACCTCACCTTTCCCGTTAAGCAGCCATAGTGTGTTTTTGCATGTGTGACTCTGTTCTGTTTTGTAATTCAGTTCAAGTGTAACGGTTTTTACATTCCCTCTATCAGTGATACCTTATGAGAAGTGTCCTTTTCTGTGTGACTTATTTCACTTAGAATCGTCGTACCTAAATCCACTCATCATGCTGCTACTAACCTTATGACATTGATTTCATAGCTGAGTGATAGTCCATTGTACATAAGGACCACAACTTCTTTATCCATTTTTCTCTTTCCTGGGATATTGAAGGTGGAATGAAGTGGAGGTCCTTGTCAACAGAGCAGCCCTCAACTTTGGGGTGCTTGTGTCTTGCTGATTTTTAATTTTCCCAATTTATACCCCCATGAGTGGAAGTGCCCTATGCTCTCTAAGCTGTGTTTTTCAGATGTTTCAGGACACACCGTACACTTCTCCAGAGTGGCTGTTGGCAATTTACATCCCGCCCATCAGTGTAGCAAGGCTCCCATTTCTCCATGGCCTGTCCTGCATTTCTGGTTTTGACACTTTTTTCAGCATGGCCCTTTTGACCGATGGGAAGCGAGACTTCTCTGTAGCGCTGATTTGCCTTTCCAGGTTGCTTGGTTGGCCAAAAAGGGCGTATGCGTTTTTTCCTGAATATATTCAGGAAAAAACGCATACGCCCTTTTTGGCCAAGGGCATCATTGTCAACGTTTTGCCGCTTTTCATGTGCTTTAAAGGCGATTCGTATCTACCTCCTGAAATCTGTTTCGTGCAATTCTGCCTTGATTTCAAATCCTCTTCTTTGCCTTCCCTCAATATATTTGTGGACGAGAGTTATCATTTATAACTCTGCAGGTTTGTGAATTGCAGTGCCCTGAACCTCCATTTTACAACTCGCTTTTTTGGGAGCTGGCCGCAAAAGCGCAGGATGGCTTCAGGCCCTGTTCTGGTTCCGGGGGGCAGGCTGAGCCTGTGGTTAATTCTTCTTCCTGATGGGAAAATAGAGTGACCTGTGCCTGTCCCGACACCAAGAGCTAGTCTCTCACTGGTTCCCGGTCTACCCGTTCATCCTCAGGACAAATTGCAACCTGTACGGAACAGGAGGTTAAAGGTGCTGATGCTCCAAGTAGGGAGATTGCTAGTAAAGCGGCTGGAATGGCGAACCCGGGCACAAGGAGATGAGAAATGAGGTGCGTTTTAGAAACCTTTCCCTATCACACGGTGTACCATCTTCTGGGTTTCTCATGCATGTTTTCGATGTAGGAAGATGCCCTTGAACCTGGAGATTTGGGAACCATGCGATGGGTACCACGCAGTATTACTTTAAAGGGTCTGCGTTTGCTCACCCAACCTCACCAAACCTCTCAGCCCCAAGAGTGTCCACCCTTATGTCTCATCCAGCTGTGGGTCTAGATATGGTCAATCCAGCTTGCATCACAGCCCCTGAACTCATTGTGTAAGAATTTCTATCTCGTTCACTGTCGTTGTTTCATGGGTTTTTCAAAGTAATTTATTTTCATAATGGGGTTTAGCTGCTTTTCACTGCTGTGTTTATGCCGCTTTACACCCACTTGACACACTAACAGAGAGATATCAATACATAGGTTTTAAGATTATTACTAGTCAGATATATTCTTGTGCGGTGAATAGGGCGTGTTGAGTCCAGTTCTCTGAGCAAGGAGTAGGTCTTGTCTACTACATATTGGGTTTATGGAACGGTATCTGAGCTAATTTGATACCCTTGTTTTATGTATCACCCCACCTCACCTTTCCCGTTAAGCAGCCATAGTCTGTTTTCTGCATGTGTGACTCTGTTCTGTTTTGTAATTCAGTTCAAGTGTAACGGTTTTTACATTCCCTCTAAAAGTGATACCTTATGAGAAGTGTCCTTTTCTGTGTGACTTATTTCACTTAGAATCGTCGTACCTAAATCCACTCATCATGCTGCTACTAACCTTATGACATTGATTTCATGGCTGAGTGATATTCCATTGTACATAAGGACCACAACTTCTTTATCCATTTTTCTCTTTCCTTGGATATTTAAGGTGGAATGAAGTGGAGGTCCTTGTCAACAGAGCAGCCCTCAACTTTGGGGTGCTTGTGTCTTGCTGATTTTTCATTTTCCCAATTTATACCCCCATGAGTGGAAGTGCCCTATGCTCTCTAAGCTGTGTTTTTCAGATATTTCAGGACACACCGTACACTTCTCCAGAGTGGCTGTTGGCAATTTACATCCCGCCCATCAGTGTAGCAAGGCTCTCATTTCTCCATGGCCTGTCCTGCATTTCTGGTTTTGACACTTTTTTCAGCATGGCCCTTTTGACCGATGGGAAGCGAGACTTCTTTGTAGCGCTGATTTGCCTTTCCAGGTTGCTTGGTTGGCCAAAAAGGGCGTATGCGTTTTTTCCTGAATATATTCAGGAAAAAACGCATACGCCCTTTTTGGCCAAGGGCATCATTGTCAACGTTTTGCCGCTTTTCATGTGCTTTAAAGGCGATTCGAATCTACCTCCTGAAATCTGTTTCCTGCAATTCTGCCTTGATTTCAAATCCTCTTCTTTGCCTTCCCTCAATATATTTGTGGACGAGAGTTATCATTTATAACTCTGCAGGTTTGTGAATTGCACTGCCCTGAACCTCCATTTTACAACTCGCTTTTTTGGGAGCTGGCCGCAAAAGCGCAGGATGGCTTCAGGCCCTGTTCTGGTTCCGTGGGGCAGGCTGAGCCTGTGGTTAATTCTTCTTCCTGATGGGAAAATAGAGTGACCTGTGCCTGTCCCAACACCAAGAGCTAGTCTCTCGTTGGTTCCACGTCTTCCCGTTCATCCTCAGGACAAATTGCAACCTGTACGGAACAGGAGGTTAAAGGTGCTGATGCTCCAAGTAGGGAGATTGCTAGTAAAGCGGCTGGAATGGCGAACCCGGGCACAAGGAGATGAGAAATGAGGTGCGTTTTAGAAACCTTTCCCCATCACACGGTGTACCATCTTCTGGGTTTCTCATGCATGTTTTCGATGTAGGAAGATGCCCTTGAACCTGGAGATTTGGGACCCGTGCGATGGGTACCACGCAGTATTACTTTAAAGGGTCTGCGTTTGCTCACCCAACCTCACCAAACCTCTCAGCAGCAACAGTGTCCACCCTTATGTCTCATCCAGCTGTGGGTCTAGATATGGTCAATCCAGGTTGCATCACAGCCCCTGAACTCATTGTGTAAGAATTTCTCTCTCTTTCACTGTCTTTGTTTCATGGGTTTTTCAAAGTAATTTATTTTTATAATGGGGTTTAGCTGCTTTTCACTGCTGTGTTTATGCCGCTTTTTACCCACTTGACACACTAACAGAGAGATATCAATACATAGGTTTTAAGATTATTACTAGTCAGATATATTCTTGTGCGGTGAATAGGGCGTGTTGAGTCCAGTTCTCTGAGCAAGGAGTAGGTCTTGTCTACTACATATTGGGTTTATGGAAC
Organism: Balaenoptera borealis; assembly: GCF_965194805.1. Taxonomy (NCBI): domain Eukaryota; kingdom Metazoa; phylum Chordata; class Mammalia; order Artiodactyla; family Balaenopteridae; genus Balaenoptera; species Balaenoptera borealis. The sequence continues at coordinate 13,476 of NW_028123685.1, forward strand.
GGTATCTGAGCTAATTTGATACCCTTGTTTTATGTATCACCCCACCTCACCTTTCCCGTTAAGCAGCCATAGTGTGTTTTCTGCATGTGTGACTCTGTTCTGTTTTGTAATTCAGTTCAAGTGTAACGGTTTTTACATTCCCTCTATCAGTGATACCTTATGAGAAGTGTCCTTTTCTGTGTGACTTATTTCACTTAGAATCGTCGTACCTAAATCCACTCATCATGCTGCTACTAACCTTATGACATTGATTTCATGGCTGAGTGATATTCCATTGTACATAAGGACCACAACTTCTTTATCCATTTTTCTCTTTCCTGGGATATTGAAGGTGGAATGAAGTGGAGGTCCTTGTCAACAGAGCAGCCCTCAACTTTGGGGTGCTTGTGTCTTGCTGATTTTTCATTTTCCCAATTTATACCCCCATGAGTGGAAGTGCCCTATGCTCTCTAAGCTGTGTTTTTCAGATGTTTCAGGACACACCGTACACTTCTCCAGAGTGGCTGTTGGCAATTTACATCCCGCCCATCAGTGTAGCAAGGCTCCCATTTCTCCATGGCCTGTCCTGCATTTCTGGTTTTGACACTTTTTTCAGCATGGCCCTTTTGACCGATGGGAAGCGAGACTTCTTTGTAGCGCTGATTTGCCTTTCCAGGTTGCTTGGTTGGCCAAAAAGGGCGTATGCGTTTTTTCCTGAATATATTCAGGAAAAAACGCATACGCCCTTTTTGGCCAAGGGCATCATTGTCAACGTTTTGCCGCTTTTCATGTGCTTTAAAGGCGATTCGAATCTACCTCCTGAAATCTGTTTCCTGCAATTCTGCCTTGATTTCAAATCCTCTTCTTTGCCTTCCCTCAATATATTTGTGGACGAGAGTTATCATTTATAACTCTGCAGGTTTGTGAATTGCAGTGCCCTGAACCTCCATTTTACAACTCGCTTTTTTGGGAGCTGGCCGCAAAAGCGCAGGATGGCTTCAGGCCCTGTTCTGGTTCCGGGGGGCAGGCTGAGCCTGTGGTTAATTCTTCTTCCTGATGGGAAAATAGAGTGACCTGTGCCTGTCCCAACACCAAGAGCTAGTCTCTCGTTGGTTCCCCGTCTTCCCGTTCATCCTCAGGACAAATTGCAACCTGTACGGAACAGGAGGTTAAAGGTGCTGATGCTCCAAGTAGGGAGATTGCTAGTAAAGTGGCTGGAATGGCGAACCCGGGCACAAGGAGATGAGAAATGAGGTGCGTTTTAGAAACCTTTCCCCATCACACGGTGTACTATCTTCTGGGTTTCTCATGCATGTTTTCGATGTAGGAAGATGCCCTTGAACCTGGAGATTTGGGACCCATGCGATGGGTACCACGCAGTATTACTTTAAAGGGTCTGCGTTTGCTCACCCAACCTCACCAAACCTCTCAGCCCCAAGAGTGTCCACCCTTATGTCTCATCCAGCTGTGGGTCTAGATATGGTCAATCCAGGTTGCATCACAGCCCCTGAACGCATTGTGTAAGAATTTCTCCCTCTTTCACTGTCTTTCTTTCATGGGTTTTTCAAAGTAATTTATTTTCATAATGGGGTTTAGCTCCTTTTCACGGCTGTGTTTATGCCGCTTTCCACCCACTTGACACACTAACAGAGAGATATCAATACATATGTTTTACGATTATTACTAGTCAGATATATTCTTGTGCGGTGAATAGGGCGTGTTGAGTCCAGTTCTCTGAGCAAGGAGTAGGTCTTGTCTACTACATATTGGGTTTATGGAACGGTATCTGAGCTAATTTGAAACCCTTGTTTTATGTATCACCCCACCTCACCTTTCCCGTTAAGCAGCCATAGTGTGTTTTTGCATGTGTGACTCTGTTCTGTTTTGTAATTCAGTTCAAGTGTAACGGTTTTTACATTCCCCCTATCAGTGATACATTATGAGAAGTGTCCTTTTCTGTGTGACTTATTTCACTTAGAATCGTCGTACCTAAATCCAGTCATCATGCTGCTACTAGCCTTATGACATTGATTTCATGGCTCAGTGATATTCCATTTTACATAAGGACCACAACTTCTTTATCCATTTTTCTCTTTCCTGGGATATTGAAGGTGGAATGAAGTGGAGGTCCTTGTCAACAGAGCAGCCCTGAACTTTGGCGTGCTTGTGTCTTGCTGATTTTTCATTTTCCCAATTTATACCCCCATGCGTGGAAGTGCCCTATGCTCTCTAAGCTGTGTTTTTTAGATGTTTCAGGACTTACCGTACACTTCTCCAGAGTGGCTGTTGGCAATTTACATCCCGCCCATCAGTGTAGCAAGGCTCCCATTTCTCCATGGCCTGTCCTGCATTTCTGGTTTTGACACTTTTTTCAGCATGGCCCTTTTGACCGATGGGAAGCGAGACTTCTTTGTAGCGCTGATTTGCCTTTCCAGGTTGCTTGGTTGGCCAGAAAGGGCGTATGCGTTTTTTCCTGAATATATTCAGGAAAAAACGCATACGCCCTTTTTGGCCAAGGGCATCATTGTCAACATTTTGCCGCTTTTCATCTGCTTTAAAGGCGATTCGAATCTACCTCCTGAAATCTGTTTCCTGCAATTCTGCCTTGATTTCAAATCCTCTTCTTTGCCTTCCCTCAATATATTTGTGGAAGAGAGTTTTCATTTATAACTCTGCAGGTTTGTGAATTGCTGTGCCCTGAACCTCCATTTTACAACTCGTTTTTTGGGAGCTGGCCGCAAAAGCGCAGGATGGCTTCAGGCCCTTTTCTTGTTCCGGGGCGCAGGCTGAGCCTGTGGTTAATTCTTCTTCCTGATGGGAAAATAGAGTGACCTGTGCCTGTCCCAACACCAAGAGCTAGTCTCTCATTGGTTCCACGTCTTCCCGTTCATCCTCAGGACAAATTGCAACCTGTACGAAACAGGAGGTTAAAGGTGCTGATGCACCAAGTAGGGAGATTGCTAATAAAGCGGCTGGAATGGCGAACCCGGGCACAAGGAGATGAGAAATGAGGTGCGTTTTAGAAACCTTTCCCCATCACACGGTGTACCATCTTCTGGGTTTCTCATGCATGTTTTCGATGTAGGAAGATGCCCTTGAACCTGGAGATTTGGGACCCGTGCGATGGGTACCACACAGTATTACTTTAAAGGGTCTGCGTTTGCTCACCCAACCTCACCAAACCTCTCAGCCCCAAGAGTGTCCACCCTTATGTCTCATCCAGCTGTGGGTCTAGATATGGTCAATCCAGGTTGCATCACAGCCCCTGAACGCATTGTGTAAGAATTTCTCTCTCTTTCACTGTCTTTGTTTCATGGGTTTTTCAAAGTAATTTATTTTTATAATGGGGTTTAGCTGCTTTTCACTGCTGTGTTTATGCCGCTTTACACCCACTTGACACACTAACAGAGAGGTGTCAATACATAGGTTTTAAGATTATTACTAGTCAGATATATTCTTGTGTGGTGAATAGGGTGTGTTGAGTCCTATTCTCTGAGCAAGGAGTAGGTCTTGTCTATTACATATTGTGTTTATGGAATGGTATCTGAGCTCATTTGAAACCCTTGTTTTATGTATCACCCCACCTCACATTTCCCGTTAAGCAGCCATAGTGTGTTTTCTGCATGTGTGACTCTGTTCTGTTTTGTAATTCAGTTCAAGTGTAACGGTTTTTACATTCCTTCTATAAGTGATACCTTATTTGAAGTGTCCTTTTCTGTGTGACTTATTTCACTTAGAATCGTCGTACCTAAATCCAGTCATCATGCTTCTACTAGCCTTATGACATTGATTTCATGGCTGAGTGATATTCCATTGTACATAAGGACCACAACTTCTATATACATTTTTCTCTTTCCTGGGATATTTAAGGTGGAATGAAGTGGAGGTCCTTGTCAACAGAGCAGCCCTAAACTTTGGGGTGCTTGTGTCTTGCTAATTTTTCATTTTCCCAATTTATACCCCCATGAGTGGAAGTGCCCTATGTTCTCTAAGCTGTGTTTTTCAGATGTTTCAGGAGTCACCGTACACTTCTCCAGTGTGGCCGTTGGCAGTTTACATCCCGCCCATCAGTGTAGCAAGGCTCCCATTTCTCCATGGCCTGTCCTGCATTTCTGGTTTTGACACTTTTTTCAGCATGGCCCTTTTGACCGATGGGAAACGAGACTTCTCTGTAGCGTTGATTTGCCTTTCCAGGTTGCTTGGTTGGCCAAAAAGGGCGTATGCGTTTTTTCCTGAATATATTCAGGAAAAACCGCATACGCCCTTTTTGGCCAAGGGCATCATTTTCGACGTTTTGCCGCTTTTCATGTGCTTTAAAGGCGATTCATATCTACCTCCTGAAATTTGTTTCCTGCAATTCTGCCTTGCTTTCAAATCCTCTTCGTTGCCTTCCCTCAATATATTTTTGGACGAGAGTTATCATTTATAACTCGGCTGGTTTGTGAATTGCAATGCCCCTGAGCTCCATTTTTAAACTCGCTTTTTTGGGAGATCTCCGCAAAAGCGCAGGATGGCCTCAGGCACTATTCTTGTTCCGGGCGGCAGGCTGAGCCTGTGGTTATTTCTTCTTCCTGATGGGAAAATAGAGTGACCTGTGCCTGTCCCAACACCAAGAGCTAATCTCTCATTGGCTCCCCGTTTTTCCGTTCATCCTCAGGACAAATTGCAAGCTGTATGGAACAGGAGGTTAAAGGTGATGATTTTCCATTGAGGGCGATTGCTACTAAAGCGGCTGGAATGGCGAACCCGAGCACAAGGACAGGAGAAATGAGGTGCGTTTTAGAAACCTTTCCCCATCACATGGTGTACCATCTTCTGGGTTTCTCATGCATGTTTTTGATGTAGGAAGATGCCCTTGAACGTGGAGATTTGGGACCCATGCAATGGGTACCACGCAGTATTACTTTAAAGGGTCTGCGTTTGCTCACCCAACCTCACCAAACCTCTCAGCCCCAAGAGTGTCCACCCTTATGTCTCATCCAGCTGTGGGTCTAGATATGGTCAATCCAGCTTGCATCACAGCCCCTGAACGCATTGTGTAAGAATTTCTCTCTCTTTCACTGTCTTTGTTTCATGGGTTTTTCAAAGTAATTTATTTTTATAGTGGGGTTTAGCTGCTTTTCACAGCTGTTTTTATGCCGCTTTACACCCACTTGACACACTAACAGAGAGATATCAATACATAGGTTTTAAGATTATTACTAGTCAGATATATTCTTGTGCGGTGAATAGGGCGTGTTGAGTCCAGTTCTCTGAGCAAGGAGTAGGTCTTGTCTACTACATATTGGGTTTATGGAACGGTATCTGAGCTAATTTGATACCCTTGTTTTATGTATCACCCCACCTCACCTTTCCCGTTAAGCAGCCATAGTGTGTTTTCTGCATGTGTGACTCTGTTCTGTTTTGTAATTCAGTTCAAGTGTAACGGTTTTTACATTCCCTCTATCAGTGATACCTTATGAGAAGTGTCCTTTTCTGTGTGACTTATTTCACTTAGAATCGTCGTACCTAAATCCACTCATCATGCTGCTACTAACCTTATGACATTGATTTCATGGCTGAGTGATATTCCATTGTACATAAGGACCACAACTTCTTTATCCATTTTTCTCTTTCCTGGGATATTGAAGGTGGAATGAAGTGGAGGTCCTTGTCAACAGAGCAGCCCTCAACTTTGGGGTGCTTGTGTCTTGCTGATTTTTAATTTTCCCAATTTATACCCCCATGAGTGGAAGTGCCCTATGCTCTCTAAGCTGTGTTTTTCAGATGTTTCAGGACACACCGTACACTTCTCCAGAGTGGCTGTTGGCAATTTACATCCCGCCCATCAGTGTAGCAAGGCTCCCATTTCTCCATGGCCTGTCCTGCATTTCTGGTTTTGACACTTTTTTCAGCATGGCCCTTTTGACCGATGGGAAGCGAGACTTCTCTGTAGCGCTGATTTGCCTTTCCAGGTTGCTTGGTTGGCCAAAAAGGGCGTATGCGTTTTTTCCTGAATATATTCAGGAAAAAACGCATACGCCCTTTTTGGCCAAGGGCATCATTGTCAACGTTTTGCCGCTTTTCATGTGCTTTAAAGGCGATTCGTATCTACCTCCTGAAATCTGTTTCGTGCAATTCTGCCTTGATTTCAAATCCTCTTCTTTGCCTTCCCTCAATATATTTGTGGACGAGAGTTATCATTTATAACTCTGCAGGTTTGTGAATTGCAGTGCCCTGAAGCTCCATTTTACAACTCGCTTTTTTGGGAGCTGGCCGCAAAAGCGCAGGATGGCTTCAGGCCCTGTTCTGGTTCCGGGGGGCAGGCTGAGCCTGTGGTTAATTCTTCTTCCTGATGGGAAAATAGAGTGACCTGTGCCTGTCCCGACACCAAGAGCTAGTCTCTCACTGGTTCCCGGTCTACCCGTTCATCCTCAGGACAAATTGCAACCTGTACGGAACAGGAGGTTAAAGGTGCTGATTCTCCAAGTAGGGAGATTGCTAGTAAAGCGGCTGGAATGGCGAACCCGGGCACAAGGAGATGAGAAATGAGGTGCGTTTTAGAAACCTTTCCCTATCACACGGTGTACCATCTTCTGGGTTTCTCATGCATGTTTTCGATGTAGGAAGATGCCCTTGAACCTGGAGATTTGGGACCCATGCGATGGGTACCACGCAGTATTACTTTAAAGGGTCTGCGTTTGCTCACCCAACCTCACCAAACCTCTCAGCCCCAAGAGTGTCCACCCTTATGTCTCATCCAGCTGTGGGTCTAGATATGGTCAATCCAGCTTGCATCACAGCCCCTGAACTCATTGTGTAAGAATTTCTATCTCTTTCACTGTCGTTGTTTCATGGGTTTTTCAAAGTAATTTATTTTCATAATGGGGTTTAGCTGCTTTTCACTGCTGTGTTTATGCCGCTTTACACCCACTTGACACACTAACAGAGAGATATCAATACATAGGTTTTAAGATTATTACTAGTCAGATATATTCTTGTGCGGTGAATAGGGCGTGTTGAGTCCAGTTCTCTGAGCAAGGAGTAGGTCTTGTCTACTACATATTGGGTTTATGGAACGGTATCTGAGCTAATTTGATACCCTTGTTTTATGTATCACCCCACCTCACCTTTCCCGTTAAGCAGCCATAGTCTGTTTTCTGCATGTGTGACTCTGTTCTGTTTTGTAATTCAGTTCAAGTGTAACGGTTTTTACATTCCCTCTAAAAGTGATACCTTATGAGAAGTGTCCTTTTCTGTGTGACTTATTTCACTTAGAATCGTCGTACCTAAATCCACTCATCATGCTGCTACTAACCTTATGACATTGATTTCATGGCTGAGTGATATTCCATTGTACATAAGGACCACAACTTCTTTATCCATTTTTCTCTTTCCTTGGATATTGAAGGTGGAATGAAGTGGAGGTCCTTGTCAACAGAGCAGCCCTCAACTTTGGGGTGCTTGTGTCTTGCTGATTTTTCATTTTCCCAATTTATACCCCCATGAGTGGAAGTGCCCTATGCTCTCTAAGCTGTGTTTTTCAGATGTTTCAGGACACACCGTACACTTCTCCAGAGTGGCTGTTGGCAATTTACATCCCGCCCATCAGTGTAGCAAGGCTCTCATTTCTCCATGGCCTGTCCTGCATTTCTGGTTTTGACACTTTTTTCAGCATGGCCCTTTTGACCGATGGGGAGCGAGACTTCTTTGTAGCGCTGATTTGCCTTTCCAGGTTGCTTGGTTGGCCAAAAAGGGCGTATGCGTTTTTTCCTGAATATATTCAGGAAAAAACGCATACGCCCTTTTTGGCCAAGGGCATCATTGTCAACGTTTTGCCGCTTTTCATCTGCTTTAAAGGCGATTCGAATCTACCTCCTGAAATCTGTTTCCTGCAATTCTGCCTTGATTTCAAATCCTCTTCTTTGCCTTCCCTCAATATATTTGTGGACGAGAGTTATCATTTATAACTCTGCAGGTTTGTGAATTGCACTGCCCTGAACCTCCATTTTACAACTCGCTTTTTTGGGAGCTGGCCGCAAAAGCGCAGGATGGCTTCAGGCCCTGTTCTGGTTCCGGGGGGCAGGGTGAGCCTGTGGTTAATTCTTCTTCCTGATGGGAAAATAGAGTGACCTGTGCCTGTCCCAACACCAAGAGCTAGTCTCTCGTTGGTTCCACGTCTTCCCGTTCATCCTCAGGACAAATTGCAACCTGTACGGAACAGGAGGTTAAAGGTGCTGATGCTCCAAGTAGGGAGACTGCTAGTAAAGGGGCTGGAATGGCGAACCCGGGCACAAGGAGATGAGAAATGAGGTGCGTTTTAGAAACCTTTCCCCATCACACGGTGTACCATCTTCTGGGTTTCTCATGCATGTTTTCGATGTAGGAAGATGCCCTTGAACCTGGAGATTTGGGACCCATGCGATGGGTACCACGCAGTATTACTTTAAAGGGTCTGCGTTTGCTCACCCAACCTCACCAAACCTCTCAGCCGCAACAGTGTCCACCCTTATGTCTCATCCAGCTGTGGGTCTAGATATGGTCAATCCAGGTTGCATCACAGCCCCTGAACGCATTGTGTAAGAATTTCTCTCTCTTTCACTGTCTTTGTTTCATGGGTTTTTCAAAGTAATTTATTTTTATAATGGGGTTTAGCTGCTTTTCACTGCTGTGTTTATGCCGCTTTTTACCCACTTGACACACTAACAGAGAGATATCAATACATAGGTTTTAAGATTATTACTAGTCAGATATATTCTTGTGCGGTGAATAGGGCGTGTTGAGTCCAGTTCTCTGAGCAAGGAGTAGGTCTTGTCTATTACATATTGGGTTTATGGAACGGTATCTGAGCTAATTTGATACCCTTGTTTTATGTATCACCCCACCTCACCTTTCCCGTTAAGCAGCCATAGTGTGTTTTCTGCATGTGTGACTCTGTTCTGTTTTGTAATTCAGTTCAAGTGTAACGGTTTTTACATTCCCTCTATCAGTGATACCTTATGAGAAGTGTCCTTTTCTGTGTGACTTATTTCACTTAGAATCGTCGTACCTAAATCCACTCATCATGCTGCTACTAACCTTATGACATTGATTTCATGGCTGAGTGATATTCCATTGTACATAAGGACCACAACTTCTTTATCCATTTTTCTCTTTCCTGGGATATTGAAGGTGGAATGAAGTGGAGGTCCTTGTCAACAGAGCAGCCCTCAACTTTGGGGTGCTTGTGTCTTGCTGATTTTTATTTTTCCCAATTTATACCCCAATGAGTGGAAGTGCCCTATGCTCTCTAAGCTGTGTTTTTCAGATGTTTCAGGACACACCGTACACTTCTCCAGAGTGGCTGTTGGCAATTTACATCCCGCCCATCAGTGTAGCAAGGCTCCCATTTCTCCATGGCCTGTCCTGCATTTCTGGTTTTGACACTTTTTTCAGCATGGCCCTTTTGACCGATGGGAAGCGAGACTTCTCTGTAGCGCTGATTTGCCTTTCCAGGTTGCTTGGTTGGCCAAAAAGGGCGTATGCGTTTTTTCCTGAATATATTCAGGAAAAAACGCATACGCCCTTTTTGGCCAAGGGCATCATTGTCAACGTTTTGCCGCTTTTCATGTGCTTTAAAGGCGATTCGTATCTACCTCCTGAAATCTGTTTCGTGCAATTCTGCCTTGATTTCAAATCCTCTTCTTTGCCTTCCCTCAATATATTTGTGGACGAGAGTTATCATTTATAACTCTGCAGGTTTGTGAATTGCAGTGCCCTGAACCTCCATTTTACAACTCGCTTTTTTGGGAGCTGGCCGCAAAAGCGCAGGATGGCTTCAGGCCCTGTTCTGGTTCCGGGGGGCAGGCTGAGCCTGTGGTTAATTCTTCTTCCTGATGGGAAAATAGAGTGACCTGTGCCTGTCCCGACACCAAGAGCTAGTCTCTCACTGGTTCCCGGTCTACCCGTTCATCCTCAGGACAAATTGCAACCTGTACGGAACAGGAGGTTAAAGGTGCTGATGCTCCAAGTAGGGAGATTGCTAGTAAAGCGGCTGGAATGGCGAACCCGGGCACAAGGAGATGAGAAATGAGGTGCGTTTTAGAAACCTTTCCCTATCACACGGTGTACCATCTTCTGGGTTTCTCATGCATGTTTTCGATGTAGGAAGATGCCCTTGAACCTGGAGATTTGGGACCCATGCGATGGGTACCACGCAGTATTACTTTAAAGGGTCTGCGTTTGCTCACCCAACCTCACCAAACCTCTCAGCCCCAAGAGTGTCCACCCTTATGTCTCATCCAGCTGTGGGTCTAGATATGGTCAATCCAGCTTGCATCACAGCCCCTGAACTCATTGTGTAAGAATTTCTATCTCTTTCACTGTCGTTGTTTCATGGGTTTTTCAAAGTAATTTATTTTCATAATGGGGTTTAGCTGCTTTTCACTGCTGTGTTTATGCCGCTTTACACCCACTTGACACACTAACAGAGAGATATCAATACATAGGTTTTAAGATTATTACTAGTCAGATATATTCTTGTGCGGTGAATAGGGCGTGTTGAGTCCAGTTCTCTGAGCAAGGAGTAGGTCTTGTCTACTACATATTGGGTTTATGGAACGGTATCTGAGCTAATTTGATACCCTTGTTTTATGTATCACCCCACCTCACCTTTCCCGTTAAGCAGCCATAGTCTGTTTTCTGCATGTGTGACTCTGTTCTGTTTTGTAATTCAGTTCAAGTGTAACGGTTTTTACATTCCCTCTAAAAGTGATACCTTATGAGAAGTGTCCTTTTCTGTGTGACTTATTTCACTTAGAATCGTCGTACCTAAATCCACTCATCATGCTGCTACTAACCTTATGACATTGATTTCATGGCTGAGTGATATTCCATTGTACATAAGGACCACAACTTCTTTATCCATTTTTCTCTTTCCTTGGATATTTAAGGTGGAATGAAGTGGAGGTCCTTGTCAACAGAGCAGCCCTCAACTTTGGGGTGCTTGTGTCTTGCTGATTTTTCATTTTCCCAATTTATACCCCCATGAGTGGAAGTGCCCTATGCTCTCTAAGCTGTGTTTTTCAGATGTTTCAGGACACACCGTACACTTCTCCAGAGTGGCTGTTGGCAATTTACATCCCGCCCATCAGTGTAGCAAGGCTCTCATTTCTCCATGGCCTGTCCTGCATTTCTGGTTTTGACACTTTTTTCAGCATGGCCCTTTTGACCGATGGGGAGCGAGACTTCTTTGGAGCGCTGATTTGCCTTTCCAGGTTGCTTGGTTGGCCAAAAAGGGCGTATGCATTTTTTCCTGAATATATTCAGGAAAAAACGCATACGCCCTTTTTGGCCAAGGGCATCATTGTCAACGTTTTGCCGCTTTTCATGTGCTTTAAAGGCGATTCGAATCTACCTCCTGAAATCTGTTTCCTGCAATTCTGCCTTGATTTCAAATCCTCTTCTTTGCCTTCCCTCAATATATTTGTGGACGAGAGTTATCATTTATAACTCTGCAGGTTTGTGAATTGCACTGCCCTGAACCTCCATTTTACAACTCGCTTTTTTGGGAGCTGGCCGCAAAAGCGCAGGATGGCTTCAGGCCCTGTTCTGGTTCTAGGGGGCAGGCTGAGCCTGTGGTTAATTCTTCTTCCTGATGGGAAAATAGAGTGACCTGTGCCTGTCCCAACACCAAGAGCTAGTCTCTCGTTGGTTCCCCGTCTTCCCGTTCATCCTCAGGACAAATTGCAACCTGTACAGAACAGGAGGTTAAAGGTGCTGATGCTCCAAGTAGGGAGATTGCTAGTAAAGCGGCTGGAATGGCGAACCCGGGCACAAGGAGATGAGAAATGAGGTGCGTTTTAGAAACCTTTCCCCATCACACGGTGTACTATCTTCTGTGTTTCTCATGCATGTTTTCGATGTAGGAAGATGCCCTTGAAGCTGGAGATTTGGGACCCATGCGATGGGTACCACGCAGTATTACTTTAAAGGGTCTGCGTTTGCTCACCCAACCTCACTAAACCTCTCAGCCCCAAGAGTGTCCACCCTTATGTCTCATCCAGCTGTGGGTCTAGATATGGTCCATCCAGGTTGCATCACAGCCTCTGAACGCATTGTGTAAGAATTTCCCTCTCTTTCACTGTCGTTGTTTCATGGGTTTTTCAAAGTAATTTATTTTCATAATGGGGTTTAGCTGCTTTTCACTGCTGTGTTTATGCCGCTTTACACCCACTTGACACACTAACAGAGAGATATCAATACATAGGTTTTAAGATTATTACTAGTCAGATATATTCTTGTGCGGTGAATAGGGCGTGTTGAGTCCAGTTCTCTGAGCAAGGAGTAGGTCTTGTCTATTACATATTGGGTTTATGGAACGGTATCTGAGCTAATTTGATACCCTTGTTTTATGTATCACCCCACCTCACCTTTCCCGTTAAGCAGCCATAGTGTGTTTTCTGCATGTGTGACTCTGTTCTGTTTTGTAATTCAGTTCAAGTGTAACGGTTTTTACATTCCCTCTATCAGTGATACCTTATGAGAAGTGTCCTTTTCTGTGTGACTTATTTCACTTAGAATCGTCGTACCTAAATCCACTCATCATGCTGCTACTAACATTATGACATTGATTTAATGGCTGAGTGATATTCCATTGTACATAAAGACCACAACTTCTTTATCCATTTTTCTCTTTCCTGGGATATTGAAGGTGGAATGAAGTGGAGGTCCTTGTCAACAGAGCAGCCCTCAACTTTGGGGTGCTTGTGTCTTGCTGATTTTTATTTTTCCCAATTTATACCCCAATGAGTGGAAGTGCCCTATGCTCTCTAAGCTGTGTTTTTCAGATGTTTCAGGACACACCGTACACTTCTCCAGAGTGGCTGTTGGCAATTTACATCCCGCCCATCAGTGTAGCAAGGCTCCCATTTCTCCATGGCCTGTCCTGCATTTCTGGTTTTGACACTTTTTTCAGCATGGCCCTTTTGACCGATGGGAAGCGAGACTTCTCTGTAGCGCTGATTTGCCTTTCCAGGTTGCTTGGTTGGCCAAAAAGGGCGTATGCGTTTTTTCCTGAATATATTCAGGAAAAAACGCATACGCCCTTTTTGGCCAAGGGCATCATTGTCAACGTTTTGCCGCTTTTCATGTGCTTTAAAGGCGATTCGTATCTACCTCCTGAAATCTGTTTCGTGCAATTCTGCCTTGATTTCAAATCCTCTTCTTTGCCTTCCCTCAATATATTTGTGGACGAGAGTTATCATTTATAACTCTGCAGGTTTGTGAATTGCAGTGCCCTGAACCTCCATTTTACAACTCGCTTTTTTGGGAGCTGGCCGCAAAAGCGCAGGATGGCTTCAGGCCCTGTTCTGGTTCCGGGGGGCAGGCTGAGCCTGTGGTTAATTCTTCTTCCTGATGGGAAAATAGAGTGACCTGTGCCTGTCCCGACACCAAGAGCTAGTCTCTCACTGGTTCCCGGTCTACCCGTTCATCCTCAGGACAAATTGCAACCTGTACGGAACAGGAGGTTAAAGGTGCTGATGCTCCAAGTAGGGAGATTGCTAGTAAAGCGGCTGGAATGGCGAACCCGGGCACAAGGAGATGAGAAATGAGGTGCGTTTTAGAAACCTTTCCCCATCACACGGTGTACCATCTTCTGGGTTTCTCATGCATGTTTTCGATGTAGGAAGATGCCATTGAACCTGGAGATTTGGGACCCGTGCGATGGGTACCACACAGTATTACTTTAAAGGGTCTGCGTTTGCTCACCCAACCTCACCAAACCTCTCAGCCCCAAGAGTGTCCACCCTTATGTCTCATCCAGCTGTGGGTCTAGATATGGTCAATCCAGGTTGCATCACAGCCCCTGAACGCATTGTGTAAGAATTTCTCTCTCTTTCACTGTCTTTGTTTCATGGGTTTTTCAAAGTAATTTATTTTTATAATGGGGTTTAGCTGCTTTTCACTGCTGTGTTTATGCCGCTTTACACCCACTTGACACACTAACAGAGAGGTGTCAATACATAGGTTTTAAGATTATTACTAGTCAGATATATTCTTGTGCGGTGAATAGGGTGTGTTGAGTCTAATTCTCTGAGCAAGGAGTAGGTCTTGTCTATTACATATTGTGTTTATGGAATGGTATCTGAGCTCATTTGAAACCCTTGTTTTATGTATCACCCCACCTCACATTTCCCGTTAAGCAGCCATAGTGTGTTTTCTGCATGTGTGACTCTGTTGTGTTTTGTAATTCAGTTCAAGTGTAACGGTTTTTACATTCCTTCTATAAGTGATACCTTATTTGAAGTGTCCTTTTCTGTGTGACTTATTTCACTTAGAATCGTCGTACCTAAATCCACTCATCATGCTGCTACTAGCCTTATGACATTGATTTCATGGCTCAGTGATATTCCATTGTACATAAGGACCACAACTTCTTTATCCATTTTTCTCTTTCCTGGGATATTTAAGGTGGAATGAAGTGGAGGTCCTTGTCAACAGAGCAGCCCTAAACTTTGGGGTGCTTGTGTCTTGCTGATTTTTCATTTTCCCAATTTATACCCCCATGAGTGGAAGTGCCCTATGTTCTCTAAGCTGTGTTTTTCAGATGTTTCAGGAGTCACCGTACACTTCTCCAGTGTGGCTGTTGGCAGTTTACATCCCGCCCATCAGTGTAGCAAGGCTCCCATTTCTCCATGGCCTGTCCTGCATTTCTGGTTTTGACACTTTTTTCAGCATGGCCCTTTTGACCGATGGGAAACGAGACTTCTCTGTAGCGTTGATTTGCCTTTCCAGGTTGCTTGGTTGGCCAAAAAGGGCGTATGCGTTTTTTCCTGAATATATTCAGGAAAAACCGCATACGCCCTTTTTGGCCAAGGGCATCATATTTCGACGTTTTGCCGCTTTTCATGTGCTTTAAAGGCGATTCAAATCTACCTCCTGAAATCTGTTTCCTGCAATTCTGCCTTGCTTTCAAATCCTCTTCGTTGCCTTCCCTCAATATATTTTTGGACGAGAGTTATCATTTATAACTCGGCTGGTTTGTGAATTGCAATGCCCCTGAGCTCCATTTTTAAACTCGCTTTTTTGGGAGCTCTCCGCAAAAGCGCAGGATGGCCTCAGGCACTATTCTTGTTCCAGGCGGCAGGCTGAGCCTGTGTTTATTTCTTCTTCCTGATGGGAAAATAGAGTGACCTGTGCCTGTCCCAACACCAAGAGCTAATCTCTCATTGGCTCCCCGTTTTTCCGTTCATCCTCAGGACAAATTGCAAGCTGTATGGAACAGGAGGTTAAAGGTGATGATTTTCCATTGAGGGCGATTGCTACTAAAGCGGCTGGAATGGCGAACCCGAGCACAAGGACAGGAGAAATGAGGTGCGTTTTAGAAACCGTTCCCCATCACATGGTGTACCATCTTCTGGGTTTCTCATGCATGTTTTTGATGTAGGAAGATGCCCTTGAACGTGGAGATTTGGGACCCATGCAATGGGTACCACGCAGTATTACTTTAAAGGGTCTGCGTTTGCTCACCCAACCTCACCAAACCTCTCAGCCCCAAGAGTGTCCACCCTTATGTCTCATCCAGCTGTGGGTCTAGATATGGTCAATCCAGCTTGCATCACAGCCCCTGAACGCATTGTGTAAGAATTTCTCTCTCTTTCACTGTCTTTGTTTCATGGGTTTTTCAAAGTAATTTATTTTTATAGTGGGGTTTAGCTGCTTTTCACAGCTGTTTTTATGCCGCTTTACACCCACTTGACACACTAACAGAGAGATATCAATACATAGGTTTTAAGATTATTACTAGTCAGATATATTCTTGTGCGGTGAATAGGGCGTGTTGAGTCCAGTTCTCTGAGCATGGAGTAGGTCTTGTCTACTACATATTGGGTTTATGGAACGGTATCTGAGCTAATTTGATACCCTTGTTTTATGTATCACCCCACCTCACCTTTCCCGTTAAGCAGCCATAGTGTGTTTTCTGCATTTGTGACTCTGTTCTATTTTGTAATTCAGTTCAAGTGTAACGGTTTTTACATTCCCTCTATCAGTGATACCTTATGAGAAGTGTCCTTTTCTGTGTGACTTATTTCACTTAGAATCGTCGTACCTAAATCCACTCATCATGCTGCTACTAACCTTATGACATTGATTTCATGGCTGAGTGATATTCCATTGTACATAAGGACCACAACTTCTTTATCCATTTTTCTCTTTCCTGGGATATTGAAGGTGGAATGAAGTGGAGGTCCTTGTCAACAGAGCAGCCCTCAACTTTGGGGTGCTTGTGTCTTGCTGATTTTTAATTTTCCCAATTTATACCCCCATGAGTGGAAGTGCCCTATGCTCTCTAAGCTGTGTTTTTCAGATGTTTCAGGACACACCGTACACTTCTCCAGAGTGGCTGTTGGCAATTTACATCCCGCCCATCAGTGTAGCAAGGCTCCCATTTCTCCATGGCCTGTCCTGCATTTCTGGTTTTGACACTTTTTTCAGCATGGCCCTTTTGACCGATGGGAAGCGAGACTTCTCTGTAGCGCTGATTTGCCTTTCCAGGTTGCTTGGTTGGCCAAAAAGGGCGTATGCGTTTTTTCCTGAATATATTCAGGAAAAAACGCATACGCCCTTTTTGGCCAAGGGCATCATTGTCAACGTTTTGCCGCTTTTCATGTGCTTTAAAGGCGATTCGTATCTACCTCCTGAAATCTGTTTCGTGCAATTCTGCCTTGATTTCAAATCCTCTTCTTTGCCTTCCCTCAATATATTTGTGGACGAGAGTTATCATTTATAACTCTGCAGGTTTGTGAATGGCAGTGCCCTGAAGCTCCATTTTACAACTCGCTTTTTTGGGAGCTGGCCGCAAAAGCGCAGGATGGCTTCAGGCCCTGTTCTGGTTCCGGGGGGCAGGCTGAGCCTGTGGTTAATTCTTCTTCCTGATGGGAAAATAGAGTGACCTGTGCCTGTCCCGACACCAAGAGCTAGTCTCTCACTGGTTCCCGGTCTACCCGTTCATCCTCAGGACAAATTGCAACCTGTACGGAACAGGAGGTTAAAGGTGCTGATGCTCCAAGTAGGGAGATTGCTAGTAAAGCGGCTGGAATGGCGAACCCGGGCACAAGGAGATGAGAAATGAGGTGCGTTTTAGAAACCTTTCCCCATCACACGGTGTACTATCTTCTGGGTTTCTCATGCATGTTTTCGATGTAGGAAGATGCCCTTGAATCTGGAGATTTGGGACCCATGCGATGGGTACCACGCAGTATTACTTTAAAGGGTCTGCGTTTGCTCACCCAACCTCACCAAACCTCTCAGCCCCAAGAGTGTCCACCCTTATGTCTCATCCAGCTGTGGGTCTAGATATGGTCCATCCAGGTTGCATCACAGCCCCTGAACGCATTGTGTAAGAATTTCCCTCTCTTTCACTGTCGTTGTTTCATGGGTTTTTCAAAGTAATTTATTTTCATAATGGGGTTTAGCTGCTTTTCACTGCTGTGTTTATGCCGCTTTACACCCACTTGACACACTAACAGAGAGATATCAATACATAGGTTTTAAGATTATTACTAGTCAGATATATTCTTGTGCGGTGAATAGGGCGTGTTGAGTCCAGTTCTCTGAGCAAGGAGTAGGTCTTGTCTATTACATATTGGGTTTATGGAACGGTATCTGAGCTAATTTGATACCCTTGTTTTATGTATCACCCCACCTCACCTTTCCCGTTAAGCAGCCATAGTCTGTTTTCTGCATGTGTGACGCTGTTCTCTTTTGTAATTCAGTTCAAGTGTAACGGTTTTTACATTCCCTCTATAAGTGATACCTTATGAGAAGTGTCCTTTTCTGTGTGACTTATTTCACTTAGAATCGTCGTACCTAAATCCACTCATCATGCTGCTACTAACCTTATGACATTGATTTCATGGCTGAGTGATATTCCATTGTACATAAGGACCACAACTTCTTTATCCATTTTTCTCTTTCCTGGGATATTTAAGGTGGAATGAAGTGGAGGTCCTTGTCAACAGAGCAGCCCTCAACTTTGGGGTGCTTGTGTCTTGCTGATTTTTCATTTTCCCAATTTATACCCCCATGAGTGGAAGTGCCCTATGTTCTCTAAGCTGTGTTTTTCAGATGTTTCAGGAGTCACCGTACACTTCTCCAGTGTGGCTGTTGGCAGTTTACATCCCGCCCATCAGTGTAGCAAGGCTCCCATTTCTCCATGGCCTGTCCTGCATTTCTGGTTTTGACACATTTTTCAGCATGGCCCTTTTGACCAATGGGAAGCGAGACTTCTTTGTAGCGCTGATTTGCCTTTCCAGGTTGCATGGTTGGCCAGAAAGGGCGTATGCGTTTTTTCCTGAATATATTCAGGAAAAAACGCATACGCCCTTTTTGGCCAAGGGCATCATTGTCAACGTTTTGCCGCTTTTCATCTGCTTTAAAGGCGATTCGAATCTACCTCCTGAAATCTGTTTCCTGCAATTCTGCCTTGATTTCAAATCCTCTTCTTTGCCTTCCCTCAATATATTTGTGGACGAGAGTTATCATTTATAACTCTGCAGGTTTGTGAATTGCACTGCCCTGAACCTCCATTTTACAACTCGCTTTTTTGGGAGCTGGCCGCAAAAGCGCAGGATGGCTTCAGGCCCTGTTCTGGTTCCGGGGGGCAGGCTGAGCCTGTGGTTAATTCTTCTTCCTGATGGGAAAATAGAGTGACCTGTGCCTGTCCCGACACCAAGAGCTAGTCTCTCGTTGGTTCCACGTCTTCCCGTTCATCCTCAGGACAAATTGCAACCTGTACGGAACAGGAGGTTAAAGGTGCTGATGCTCCAAGTAGGGAGATTGCTAGTAAAGCGGCTGGAATGGCGAACCCGGGCACAAGGAGATGAGAAATGAGGTGCGTTTTAGAAACCTTTCCCCATCACACGGTGTACTATCTTCTGGGTTTCTCATGCATGTTTTCGATGTAGGAAGATGCCCTTGAACCTGGAGATTTGGGACCCATGCGATGGGTACCACGCAGTATTACTTTAAAGGGTCTGCGTTTGCTCACCCAACCTCACCAAACCTCTCAGCCCCAAGAGTGTCCACCCTTATGTCTCATCCAGCTGTGGGTCTAGATATGGTCCATCCAGGTTGCATCACAGCCCCTGAACGCATTGTGTAAGAATTTCCCTCTCTTTCACTGTCGTTGTTTCATGGGTTTTTCAAAGTAATTTATTTTCATAATGGGGTTTAGCTGCTTTTCACTGCTGTGTTTATGCCGCTTTACACCCACTTGACACACTAACAGAGAGATATCAATACATAGGTTTTAAGATTATTACTAGTCAGATATATTCTTGTGCGGTGAATAGGGCGTGTTGAGTCCAGTTCTCTGAGCAAGGAGTAGGTCTTGTCTATTACATATTGGGTTTATGGAACGGTATCTGAGCTAATTTGATACCCTTGTTTTATGTATCACCCCACCTCACCTTTCCCGTTAAGCAGCCATAGTCTGTTTTCTGCACGTGTGACGCTGTTCTCTTTTGTAATTCAGTTCAAGTGTAACGGTTTTTACATTCCCTCTATAAGTGATACCTTATGAGAAGTGTCCTTTTCTGTGTGACTTATTTCACTTAGAATCGTCGTACCTAAATCCACTCATCATGCTGCTACTAACCTTATGACATTGATTTCATGGCTGAGTGATATTCCATTGTACATAAGGACCACAACTTCTTTATCCATTTTTCTCTTTCCTGGGATATTTAAGGTGGAATGAAGTGGAGGTCCTTGTCAACAGAGCAGCCCTCAACTTTGGGGTGCTTGTGTCTTGCTGATTTTTCATTTTCCCAATTTATAGCCCCATGAGTGGAAGTGCCCTATGTTCTCTAAGCTGTGTTTTTCAGATGTTTCAGGAGTCACCGTACACTTCTCCAGTGTGGCTGTTGGCAGTTTACATCCCGCCCATCAGTGTAGCAAGGCTCCCATTTCTCCATGGCCTGTCCTGCATTTCTGGTTTTGACACATTTTTCAGCATGGCCCTTTTGACCGATGGGAAGCGAGACTTCTTTGTAGCGCTGATTTGCCTTTCCAGGTTGCATGGTTGGCCAGAAAGGGCGTATGCGTTTTTTCCTGAATATATTCAGGAAAAAACGCATACGCCCTTTTTGGCCAAGGGCATCATTGTCAACGTTTTGCCGCTTTTCATCTGCTTTAAAGGCGATTCGAATCTACCTCCTGAAATCTGTTTCCTGCAATTATGCCTTGATTTCAAATCCTCTTCTTTGCCTTCCCTCAATATATTTGTGGACGAGAGTTATCATTTATAACTCTGCAGGTTTGTGAATTGCACTGCCCTGAACCTCCATTTTACAACTCGCTTTTTTGGGAGCTGGCCGCAAAAGCGCAGGATGGCTTCAGGCCCTGTTCTGGTTCCGGGGGGCAGGCTGAGCCTGTGGTTAATTCTTCTTCCTGATGGGAAAATAGAGTGACCTGTGCCTGTCCCGACACCAAGAGCTAGTCTCTCGTTGGTTCCACGTCTTCCCGTTCATCCTCAGGACAAATTGCAACCTGTACGGAACAGGAGGTTAAAGGTGCTGATGCTCCAAGTAGGGAGATTGCTAGTAAAGCGGCTGGAATGGCGAACCCGGGCACAAGGAGATGAGAAATGAGGTGCGTTTTAGAAACCTTTCCCCATCACACGGTGTACCATCTTCTGGGTTTCTCATGCATGTTTTCGATGTAGGAAGATGCCCTTGAACCTGGAGATTTGGGACCCATGCGATGGGTACCACGCAGTATTACTTTAAAGGGTCTGCGTTTGCTCACCCAACCTCACCAAACCTCTCAGCCCCAAGAGTGTCCACCCTTATGTCTCATCCAGCTGTGGGTCTAGATATGGTCAATCCAGGTTGCATCACAGCCCCTGAACTCATTGTGTAAGAATTTCTCTCTCTTTCACTGTCGTTGTTTCATGGGTTTTTCAAAGTAATTTATTTTCATAATGGTGTTTAGCTGCTTTTCACGGCTGTGTTTATGCCGCTTTACACCCACTTGACACACTAACAGAGAGATATCAATACATAGGTTTTAAGATTATTACTAGTCAGATATATTCTTGTGCGGTGAATAGGGCGTGTTGAGTCCAGTTCTCTGAGCAAGGAGTAGGTCTTGTCTACTACATATTGGGTTTATGGAACGGTATCTGAGCTAATTTGATACCCTTGTTTTATGTATCACCCCACCTCACCTTTCCCGTTAAGCAGCCATAGTCTGTTTTCTGCATGTGTGACGCTGTTCTCTTTTGTAATTCAGTTCAAGTGTAACGGTTTTTACATTCCCTCTATAAGTGATACCTTATGAGAAGTGTCCTTTTCTGTGTGACTTATTTCACTTAGAATCGTCGTACCTAAATCCACTCATCATGCTGCTACTAACCTTATGACATTGATTTCATGGCTGAGTGATATTCCATTGTACATAAGGACCACAACTTCTTTATCCATTTTTCTCTTTCCTGGGATATTGAAGGTGGAATGAAGTGGAGGTCCTTGTCAACAGAGCAGCCCTCAACTTTGGGGTGCTTGTGTCTTGCTGATTTTTCATTTTCCCAATTTATACCCCCATGAGTGGAAGTGCCCTATGCTCTCTAAGCTGTGTTTTTCAGATGTTTCAGGACACACCGTACACTTCTCCAGAGTGGCTGTTGGCAATTTACATCCCGCCCATCAGTGTAGCAAGGCTCCCATTTCTCCATGGCCTGTCCTGCATTTCTGGTTTTGACACTTTTTTCAGCATGGCCCTTTTGACCAATGGGAAGCGAGACTTCTTTGTAGCGCTGATTTGCCTTTCCAGGTTGCTTGGTTGGCCAAAAAGGGCGTATGCGTTTTTTTCTGAATATATTCAGGAAAAAACGCATACGCCCTTTTTGGCCAAGGGCATCATTGTCAACGTTTTGCCGCTTTTCATGTGCTTTAAAGGCGATTCGTATCTACCTCCTGAAATCTGTTTCCTGGAATTCTGCCTTGATTTCAAATCCTCTTCTTTGCCTTCCCTCAATATATTTGTGGACGAGAGTTATCATTTATAACTCTGCAGGTTTGTGAATTGCAGTGCCCTGAACCTCCATTTTACAACTCGTTTTTATGGGAGCTGGCCGCAAAATCGCAGAATGGCTTCAGGCCCTGTTCTGGTTCCGGGGGGCAGGCTGAGCCTGTGGTTAATTCTTCTTTCTGATGGGAAAATAGAGTGACCTGTGCCTGTCCCAACACCAAGAGCTAGTCTCTCGTTGGTTCCACGTCTTCCCGTTTATCCTCAGGACAAATTGCAACCTGTACGGAACAGGAGGTTAAAGGTGCTGATGCTCCAAGTAGGGAGCTTGCTAGTAAAGCGGCTGGAATGGCGAACCCGGGCACAAGGAGATGAGAAATGAGGTGCGTTTTAGAAACCTTTCCCCATCACACGGTGTACCATCTTCTGGGTTTCTCATGCATGTTTTTGATGTAGGAAGATGCCCTTGAACCTGGAGATTTGGGACCCATGCGATGGGTACCACGCAGTATTACTTTAAAGGGTCTGCGTTTGCTCACCCAACCTCACCAAACCTCTCAGCCCCAAGAGTGTCCACCCTTATGTCTCATCCAGCTGTGCGTCTAGATATGGTCAATCCAGGTTGCATCACAGCCCCTGAACGCATTGTGTAAGAATTTCTCTCTCTTTCACTGTCTTTGTTTCATGGTTGTTTCAAAGTAATTTATTTTTATAATGGGGTTTAGCTGCTTTTCACTGCTGTGTTTATGCCGCTTTACACCCACTTGACACACTAACAGAGAGATATCAATACATAGGTTTTACGATTATTATTAGTCAGATATATTCTTGTGCGGTGAATAGGGCGTGTTGAGTCCAGTTCTCTGAGCAAGGAGTAGGTCTTGTCTATTACATATTGGGTTTATGGAACGGTATCTGAGCTAATTTGATACCCTTGTTTTATGTATCACCCCACCTCACCTTTCCCGTTAAGCAGCCATAGAGTGTTTTCTGCATGTGTGACTCTGTTCTGTTTTGTAATTCAGTTCAAGTGTAACGGTTTTTACATTCCCTCTATCAGTGATACCTTATGAGAAGTGTCCTTTTCTGTGTGACTTATTTCACTTAGAATCGTCGTACCTAAATCCACTCATCATGCTGCTACTAGCCTTACGACATTGATTTCATGGCTGAGTGATATTCCATTGTACATAAGGACCACAACTTCTTTATCCATTTTTCTCTTTCCTGGGATATTTAAGGTGGAATGAAGTGGAGGTCCTGGTCAACAGAACAGCCCTAAACTTTGGGGTGCTTGTGTCTTGCTGATTTTTCATTTTCCCAATTTATACCCCCATGAGTGGAAGTGCCCTATGCTCTCTTAGCTGTGTTTTTCAGATGTTTCAGGACTCACCGGACACTTCTCCAGAGTGGCTCTTGGCAATTTACATCCCGCCCATCAGTGTAGCAAGGCTCCCATTTCTCCATGGCCTGTCCTGCATTTCTGGTTTTGACACTTTTTTCAGCATGGCCCTTTTGACCAATGGGAAGCGAGACTTCTTTGTAGCGCTGATTTGTCTTTCCAGGTTGCTTGGTTGGCCAAAAAGGGCGTATGCGTTTTTTCCTGAATATATTCAGGAAAAAACGCATACGCCCTTTTTGGCCAAGGGCATCATTGTCAACGTTTTGCCGCTTTTCATGTGCTTTAAAGTCGATTCGTATCTACCTCCTGAAATCTGTTTCCTGCAATTCTGCCTTGATTTCAAATCCTCTTCTTTGCCTTCCCTCAATATATTTGTGGACGAGAGTTATCATTTATAACTCTGCAGGTTTGTGAATTGCAGTGCCCTGAACCTCCATTTTACAACTCGTTTTTATGGGAGCTGGCCGCAAAATCGCAGAATGGCTTCAGGCCCTGTTCTGGTTCCGGGGGGCAGGCTGAGCCTGTGGTTAATTCTTCTTTCTGATGGGAAAATAGAGTGACCTGTGCCTGTCCCAACACCAAGAGCTAGTCTCTCGTTGGTTCCACGTCTTCCCGTTTATCCTCAGGACAAATTGCAACCTGTACGGAACAGGAGGTTAAAGGTGCTGATGCTCCAAGTAGGGAGCTTGCTAGTAAAGCGGCTGGAATGGCGAACCCGGGCACAAGGAGATGAGAAATGAGGTGCGTTTTAGAAACCTTTCCCCATCACACGGTGTACCATCTTCTGGGTTTCTCATGCATGTTTTTGATGTAGGAAGATGCCCTTGAACCTGGAGATTTGGGACCCATGCGATGGGTACCACGCAGTATTACTTTAAAGGGTCTGCGTTTGCTCACCCAACCTCACCAAACCTCTCAGCCCCAAGAGTGTCCACCCTTATGTCTCATCCAGCTGTGCGTCTAGATATGGTCAATCCAGGTTGCATCACAGCCCCTGAACGCATTGTGTAAGAATTTCTCTCTCTTTCACTGTCTTTGTTTCATGGTTGTTTCAAAGTAATTTATTTTTATAATGGGGTTTAGCTGCTTTTCACTGCTGTGTTTATGCCGCTTTACACCCACTTGACACACTAACAGAGAGATATCAATACATAGGTTTTACGATTATTATTAGTCAGATATATTCTTGTGCGGTGAATAGGGCGTGTTGAGTCCAGTTCTCTGAGCAAGGAGTAGGTCTTGTCTATTACATATTGGGTTTATGGAACGGTATCTGAGCTAATTTGATACCCTTGTTTTATGTATCACCCCACCTCACCTTTCCCGTTAAGCAGCTATAGTGTGTTTTCTGCATGTGTGACTCTGTTCTGTTTTGTAATTCAGTTCAAGTGTAACGGTTTTTACATTCCCTCTATCTGTGATACCTTATGAGAAGTGTCCTTTTCTGTGTGACTTATTTCACTTAGAATCGTCGTACCTAAATCCACTCATCATGCTGCTACTAGCCTTACGACATTGATTTCATGGCTGAGTGATATTCCATTGTACATAAGGACCACAGCTTCTTTATCCATTTTTCTCTTTCCTGGGATATTTAAGGTGGAATGAAGTGGAGGTCCTGGTCAACAGAGCAGCCCTAAACTTTGGGGTGCTTGTGTCTTGCTGATTTTTCATTTTCCCAATTTATACCCCCATGAGTGAAAGTGCCCTGTGCTCTCTAAGCTGTGTTTTTCAGATGTTTCAGGACTCACCGGACACTTCTCCAGAGTGGCTCTTGGCAATTTACATCCCGCCCATCAGTGTAGCAAGGCTCCCATTTCTCCATGGCCTGTCCTGCATTTCTGGTTTTGACACTTTTTTCAGCATGGCCCTTTTGACCAATGGGAAGCGAGACATCTCTGTAGCGCTGATTTGCCTTTCCAGGTTGCTTGGTTGGCCAAAAAGGGCGTATGCGTTTTTTTCTGAATATATTCAGGAAAAAACGCATACGCCCTTTTTGGCCAAGGGCATCATTGTCAACGTTTTGCCGCTTTTCATGTGCTTTAAAGGCGATTCGTATCTACCTCCTGAAATCTGTTTCCTGCAATTCTGCCTTGATTTCAAATCCTCTTCTTTGCCTTCCCTCAATATATTTGTGGACGAGAGTTATCATTTATAACTCTGCAGGTTTGTGAATTGCAGTGCCCTGAACCTCCATTTTACAACTCGTTTTTATGGGAGCTGGCCGCAAAATCGCAGAATGGCTTCAGGCCCTGTTCTGGTTCCGGGGGGCAGGCTGAGCCTGTGGTTAATTCTTCTTTCTGATGGGAAAATAGAGTGACCTGTGCCTGTCCCAACACCAAGAGCTAGTCTCTCGTTGGTTCCACGTCTTCCCGTTCATCCTCAGGACAAATTGCAACCTGTACGGAACAGGAGGTTAAAGGTGCTGATGCTCCAAGTAGGGAGCTTGCTAGTAAAGCGGCTGGAATGGCGAACCCGGGCACAAGGAGATGAGAAATGAGGTGCGTTTTAGAAAACTTTCCCCATCACACGGTGTACCATCTTCTGGGTTTCTCATGCATGTTTTTGATGTAGGAAGATGCCCTTGAACCTGGAGATTTGGGACCCATGCGATGGGTACCACGCAGTATTACTTTAAAGGGTCTGCGTTTGCTCACCCAACCTCACCAAACCTCTCAGCCCCAAGAGTGTCCACCCTTATGTCTCATCCAGCTGTGCGTCTAGATATGGTCAATCCAGGTTGCATCACAGCCCCTGAACGCATTGTGTAAGAATTTCTCTCTCTTTCACTGTCTTTGTTTCATGGTTGTTTCAAAGTAATTTATTTTTATAATGGGGTTTAGCTGCTTTTCACTGCTGTGTTTATGCCGCTTTACACCCACTTGACACACTAACAGAGAGATATCAATACATAGGTTTTACGATTATTATTAGTCAGATATATTCTTGTTCGGTGAATAGGGCGTGTTGAGTCCAGTTCTCTGAGCAAGGAGTAGGTCTTGTCTATTACATATTGGGTTTATGGAACGGTATCTGAGCTAATTTGATACCCTTGTTTTATGTATCACCCCACCTCACCTTTCCCGTTAAGCAGCCATAGAGTGTTTTCTGCATGTGTGACTCTGTTCTGTTTTGTAATTCAGTTCAAGTGTAACGGTTTTTACATTCCCTCTATCAGTGATACCTTATGAGAAGTGTCCTTTTCTGTGTGACTTATTTCACTTAGAATCGTCGTACCTAAATCCACTCATCATGCTGCTACTAGCCTTACGACATTGATTTCATGGCTGAGTGATATTCCATTGTACATAAGGACCACAACTTCTTTATCCATTTTTCTCTTTCCTGGGATATTTAAGGTGGAATGAAGTGGAGGTCCTGGTCAACAGAACAGCCCTAAACTTTGGGGTGCTTGTGTCTTGCTGATTTTTCATTTTCCCAATTTATACCCCCATGAGTGGAAGTGCCCTATGCTCTCTTAGCTGTGTTTTTCAGATGTTTCAGGACTCACCGGACACTTCTCCAGAGTGGCTCTTGGCAATTTACATCCCGCCCATCAGTGTAGCAAGGCTCCCATTTCTCCATGGCCTGTCCTGCATTTCTGGTTTTGACACTTTTTTCAGCATGGCCCTTTTGACCAATGGGAAGTGAGACTTCTTTGTAGCGCTGATTTGCCTTTCCAGGTTGCTTGGTTGGCCAAAAAGGGCGTATGCGTTTTTTTCTGAATATATTCAGGAAAAAACGCATACGCCCTTTTTGGCCAAGGGCATCATTGTCAACGTTTTGCCGCTTTTCATGTGCTTTAAAGGCGATTCGTATCTACCTCCTGAAATCTGTTTCCTGCAATTCTGCCTTGATTTCAAATCCTCTTCTTTGCCTTCCCTCAATATATTTGTGGACGAGAGTTATCATTTATAACTCTGCAGGTTTGTGAATTGCAGTGCCCTGAACCTCCATTTTACAACTCGTTTTTATGGGAGCTGGCCGCAAAATCGCAGAATGGCTTCAGGCCCTGTTCTGGTTCCGGGGGGCAGGCTGAGCCTGTGGTTAATTCTTCTTTCTGATGGGAAAATAGAGTGACCTGTGCCTGTCCCAACACCAAGAGCTAGTCTCTCGTTGGTTCCACGTCTTCCCGTTTATCCTCAGGACAAATTGCAACCTGTACGGAACAGGAGGTTAAAGGTGCTGATGCTCCAAGTAGGGAGCTTGCTAGTAAAGCGGCTGGAATGGCGAACCCGGGCACAAGGAGATGAGAAATGAGGTGCGTTTTAGAAACCTTTCCCCATCACACGGTGTACCATCTTCTGGGTTTCTCATGCATGTTTTTGATGTAGGAAGATGCCCTTGAACCTGGAGATTTGGGACCCATGCGATGGGTACCACGCAGTATTACTTTAAAGGGTCTGCGTTTGCTCACCCAACCTCACCAAACCTCTCAGCCCCAAGAGTGTCCACCCTTATGTCTCATCCAGCTGTGCGTCTAGATATGGTCAATCCAGGTTGCATCACAGCCCCTGAACGCATTGTGTAAGAATTTCTCTCTCTTTCACTGTCTTTGTTTCATGGTTGTTTCAAAGTAATTTATTTTTATAATGGGGTTTAGCTGCTTTTCACTGCTGTGTTTATGCCGCTTTACACCCACTTGACACACTAACAGAGAGATATCAATACATAGGTTTTACGATTATTATTAGTCAGATATATTCTTGTGCGGTGAATAGGGCGTGTTGAGTCCAGTTCTCTGAGCAAGGAGTAGGTCTTGTCTATTACATATTGGGTTTATGGAACGGTATCTGAGCTAATTTGATACCCTTGTTTTATGTATCACCCCACCTCACCTTTCCCGTTAAGCAGCTATAGTGTGTTTTCTGCATGTGTGACTCTGTTCTGTTTTGTAATTCAGTTCAAGTGTAACGGTTTTTACATTCCCTCTATCTGTGATACCTTATGAGAAGTGTCCTTTTCTGTGTGACTTATTTCACTTAGAATCGTCGTACCTAAATCCACTCATCATGCTGCTACTAGCCTTACGACATTGATTTCATGGCTGAGTGATATTCCATTGTACATAAGGACCACAGCTTCTTTATCCATTTTTCTCTTTCCTGGGATATTTAAGGTGGAATGAAGTGGAGGTCCTGGTCAACAGAGCAGCCCTAAACTTTGGGGTGCTTGTGTCTTGCTGATTTTTCATTTTCCCAATTTATACCCCCATGAGTGAAAGTGCCCTATGCTCTCTAAGCTGTGTTTTTCAGATGTTTCAGGACTCACCGGACACTTCTCCAGAGTGGCTCTTGGCAATTTACATCCCGCCCATCAGTGTAGCAAGGCTCCCATTTCTCCATGGCCTGTCCTGCATTTCTGGTTTTGACACTTTTTTCAGCATGGCCCTTTTGACCAATGGGAAGCGAGACATCTCTGTAGCGCTGATTTGCCTTTCCAGGTTGCTTGGTTGGCCAAAAAGGGCGTATGCGTTTTTTTCTGAATATATTCAGGAAAAAACGCATACGCCCTTTTTGGCCAAGGGCATCATTGTCAACGTTTTGCCGCTTTTCATGTGCTTTAAAGGCGATTCGTATCTACCTCCTGAAATCTGTTTCCTGCAATTCTGCCTTGATTTCAAATCCTCTTCTTTGCCTTCCCTCAATATATTTGTGGACGAGAGTTATCATTTATAACTCTGCAGGTTTGTGAATTGCAGTGCCCTGAACCTCCATTTTACAACTCGTTTTTATGGGAGCTGGCCGCAAAATCGCAGAATGGCTTCAGGCCCTGTTCTGGTTCCGGGGGGCAGGCTGAGCCTGTGGTTAATTCTTCTTTCTGATGGGAAAATAGAGTGACCTGTGCCTGTCCCAACACCAAGAGCTAGTCTCTCGTTGGTTCCACGTCTTCCCGTTCATCCTCAGGACAAATTGCAACCTGTACGGAACAGGAGGTTAAAGGTGCTGATGCTCCAAGTAGGGAGCTTGCTAGTAAAGCGGCTGGAATGGCGAACCCGGGCACAAGGAGATGAGAAATGAGGTGCGTTTTAGAAAACTTTCCCCATCACACGGTGTACCATCTTCTGGGTTTCTCATGCATGTTTTTGATGTAGGAAGATGCCCTTGAACCTGGAGATTTGGGACCCATGCGATGGGTACCACGCAGTATTACTTTAAAGGGTCTGCGTTTGCTCACCCAACCTCACCAAACCTCTCAGCCCCAAGAGTGTCCACCCTTATGTCTCATCCAGCTGTGCGTCTAGATATGGTCAATCCAGGTTGCATCACAGCCCCTGAACGCATTGTGTAAGAATTTCTCTCTCTTTCACTGTCTTTGTTTCATGGTTGTTTCAAAGTAATTTATTTTTATAATGGGGTTTAGCTGCTTTTCACTGCTGTGTTTATGCCGCTTTACACCCACTTGACACACTAACAGAGAGATATCAATACATAGGTTTTACGATTATTATTAGTCAGATATATTCTTGTGCGGTGAATAGGGCGTGTTGAGTCCAGTTCTCTGAGCAAGGAGTAGGTCTTGTCTATTACATATTGGGTTTATGGAACGGTATCTGAGCTAATTTGATACCCTTGTTTTATGTATCACCCCACCTCACCTTTCCCGTTAAGCAGCTATAGTGTGTTTTCTGCATGTGTGACTCTGTTCTGTTTTGTAATTCAGTTCAAGTGTAACGGTTTTTACATTCCCTCTATCAGTGATACCTTATGAGAAGTGTCCTTTTCTGTGTGACTTATTTCACTTAGAATCGTCGTACCTAAATCCACTCATCATGCTGCTACTAGCCTTACGACATTGATTTCATGGCTGAGTGATATTCCATTGTACATAAGGACCACAACTTCTTTATCCATTTTTCTCTTTCCTGGGATATTTAAGGTGGAATGAAGTGGAGGTCCTGGTCAACAGAACAGCCCTAAACTTTGGGGTGCTTGTGTCTTGCTGATTTTTCATTTTCCCAATTTATACCCCCATGAGTGGAAGTGCCCTATGCTCTCTTAGCTGTGTTTTTCAGATGTTTCAGGACTCACCGGACACTTCTCCAGAGTGGCTGTTGGCAATTTACATCCCGCCCATCAGTGTAGCAAGGCTCCCATTTCTCCATGGCCTGTCCTGCATTTCTGGTTTTGACACTTTTTTCAGCATGGCCCTTTTGACCAATGGGAAGTGAGACTTCTTTGTAGCGCTGATTTGCCTTTCCAGGTTGCTTGGTTGGCCAAAAAGGGCGTATGCGTTTTTTTCTGAATATATTCAGGAAAAAACGCATACGCCCTTTTTGGCCAAGGGCATCATTGTCAACGTTTTGCCGCTTTTCATGTGCTTTAAAGGCGATTCGTATCTACCTCCTGAAATCTGTTTCCTGCAATTCTGCCTTGATTTCAAATCCTCTTCTTTGCCTTCCCTCAATATATTTGTGGACGAGAGTTATCATTTATAACTCTGCAGGTTTGTGAATTGCAGTGCCCTGAACCTCCATTTTACAACTCGTTTTTATGGGAGCTGGCCGCAAAATCGCAGAATGGCTTCAGGCCCTGTTCTGGTTCCGGGGGGCAGGCTGAGCCTGTGGTTAATTCTTCTTTCTGATGGGAAAATAGAGTGACCTGTGCCTGTCCCAACACCAAGAGCTAGTCTCTCGTTGGTTCCACGTCTTCCCGTTTATCCTCAGGACAAATTGCAACCTGTACGGAACAGGAGGTTAAAGGTGCTGATGCTCCAAGTAGGGAGCTTGCTAGTAAAGCGGCTGGAATGGCGAACCCGGGCACAAGGAGATGAGAAATGAGGTGCGTTTTAGAAACCTTTCCCCATCACACGGTGTACCATCTTCTGGGTTTCTCATGCATGTTTTTGATGTAGGAAGATGCCCTTGAACCTGGAGATTTGGGACCCATGCGATGGGTACCACGCAGTATTACTTTAAAGGGTCTGCGTTTGCTCACCCAACCTCACCAAACCTCTCAGCCCCAAGAGTGTCCACCCTTATGTCTCATCCAGCTGTGCGTCTAGATATGGTCAATCCAGGTTGCATCACAGCCCCTGAACGCATTGTGTAAGAATTTCTCTCTCTTTCACTGTCTTTGTTTCATGGTTGTTTCAAAGTAATTTATTTTTATAATGGGGTTTAGCTGCTTTTCACTGCTGTGTTTATGCCGCTTTACACCCACTTGACACACTAACAGAGAGATATCAATACATAGGTTTTACGATTATTATTAGTCAGATATATTCTTGTTCGGTGAATAGGGCGTGTTGAGTCCAGTTCTCTGAGCAAGGAGTAGGTCTTGTCTATTACATATTGGGTTTATGGAACGGTATCTGAGCTAATTTGATACCCTTGTTTTATGTATCACCCCACCTCACCTTTCCCGTTAAGCAGCCATAGAGTGTTTTCTGCATGTGTGACTCTGTTCTGTTTTGTAATTCAGTTCAAGTGTAACGGTTTTTACATTCCCTCTATCAGTGATACCTTATGAGAAGTGTCCTTTTCTGTGTGACTTATTTCACTTAGAATCGTCGTACCTAAATCCACTCATCATGCTGCTACTAGCCTTACGACATTGATTTCATGGCTGAGTGATATTCCATTGTACATAAGGACCACAACTTCTTTATCCATTTTTCTCTTTCCTGGGATATTTAAGGTGGAATGAAGTGGAGGTCCTGGTCAACAGAACAGCCCTAAACTTTGGGGTGCTTGTGTCTTGCTGATTTTTCATTTTCCCAATTTATACCCCCATGAGTGGAAGTGCCCTATGCTCTCTAAGCTGTGTTTTTCAGATGTTTCAGGACTCACCGGACACTTCTCCAGAGTGGCTCTTGGCAATTTACATCCCGCCCATCAGTGTAGCAAGGCTCCCATTTCTCCATGGCCTGTCCTGCATTTCTGGTTTTGACACTTTTTTCAGCATGGCCCTTTTGACCAATGGGAAGCGAGACTTCTTTGTAGCGCTGATTTGCCTTTCCAGGTTGCTTGGTTGGCCAAAAAGGGCGTATGCGTTTTTTCCTGAATATATTCAGGAAAAAACGCATACGCCCTTTTTGGCCAAGGGCATCATTGTCAACGTTTTGCCGCTTTTCATGTGCTTTAAAGGCGATTCGTATCTACCTCCTGAAATCTGTTTCCTGCAATTCTGCCTTGATTTCAAATCCTCTTCTTTGCCTTCCCTCAATATATTTGTGGACGAGAGTTATCATTTATAACTCTGCAGGTTTGTGAATTGCAGTGCCCTGAACCTCCATTTTACAACTCGTTTTTATGGGAGCTGGCCGCAAAATCGCAGAATGGCTTCAGGCCCTGTTCTGGTTCCGGGGGGCAGGCTGAGCCTGTGGTTAATTCTTCTTTCTGATGGGAAAATAGAGTGACCTGTGCCTGTCCCAACACCAAGAGCTAGTCTCTCGTTGGTTCCACGTCTTCCCGTTTATCCTCAGGACAAATTGCAACCTGTACGGAACAGGAGGTTAAAGGTGCTGATGCTCCAAGTAGGGAGCTTGCTAGTAAAGCGGCTGGAATGGCGAACCCGGGCACAAGGAGATGAGAAATGAGGTGCGTTTTAGAAACCTTTCCCCATCACACGGTGTACCATCTTCTGGGTTTCTCATGCATGTTTTTGATGTAGGAAGATGCCCTTGAACCTGGAGATTTGGGACCCATGCGATGGGTACCACGCAGTATTACTTTAAAGGGTCTGCGTTTGCTCACCCAACCTCACCAAACCTCTCAGCCCCAAGAGTGTCCACCCTTATGTCTCATCCAGCTGTGGGTCTAGATATGGTCAATCCAGGTTGCATCACAGCCCCTGAACGCATTGTGTAAGAATTTCTCTCTCTTTCACTGTCTTTGTTTCATGGTTGTTTCAAAGTAATTTATTTTTATAATGGGGTTTAGCTGCTTTTCACTGCTGTGTTTATGCCGCTTTACACCCACTTGACACACTAACAGAGAGATATCAATACATAGGTTTTACGATTATTATTAGTCAGATATATTCTTGTTCGGTGAATAGGGCGTGTTGAGTCCAGTTCTCTGAGCAAGGAGTAGGTCTTGTCTATTACATATTGGGTTTATGGAACGGTATCTGAGCTAATTTGATACCCTTGTTTTATGTATCACCCCACCTCACCTTTCCCGTTAAGCAGCCATAGAGTGTTTTCTGCATGTGTGACTCTGTTCTGTTTTGTAATTCAGTTCAAGTGTAACGGTTTTTACATTCCCTCTATCAGTGATACCTTATGAGAAGTGTCCTTTTCTGTGTGACTTATTTCACTTAGAATCGTCGTACCTAAATCCACTCATCATGCTGCTACTAGCCTTACGACATTGATTTCATGGCTGAGTGATATTCCATTGTACATAAGGACCACAACTTCTTTATCCATTTTTCTCTTTCCTGGGATATTTAAGGTGGAATGAAGTGGAGGTCCTGGTCAACAGAACAGCCCTAAACTTTGGGGTGCTTGTGTCTTGCTGATTTTTCATTTTCCCAATTTATACCCCCATGAGTGGAAGTGCCCTATGCTCTCTTAGCTGTGTTTTTCAGATGTTTCAGGACTCACCGGACACTTCTCCAGAGTGGCTCTTGGCAATTTACATCCCGCCCATCAGTGTAGCAAGGCTCCCATTTCTCCATGGCCTGTCCTGCATTTCTGGTTTTGACACTTTTTTCAGCATGGCCCTTTTGACCAATGGGAAGCGAGACTTCTTTGTAGCGCTGATTTGCCTTTCCAGGTTGCTTGGTTGGCCAAAAAGGGCGTATGCGTTTTTTCCTGAATATATTCAGGAAAAAACGCATACGCCCTTTTTGGCCAAGGGCATCATTGTCAACGTTTTGCCGCTTTTCATGTGCTTTAAAGGCGATTCGTATCTACCTCCTGAAATCTGTTTCCTGCAATTCTGCCTTGATTTCAAATCCTCTTCTTTGCCTTCCCTCAATATATTTGTGGACGAGAGTTATCATTTATAACTCTGCAGGTTTGTGAATTGCAGTGCCCTGAACCTCCATTTTACAACTCGTTTTTATGGGAGCTGGCCGCAAAATCGCAGAATGGCTTCAGGCCCTGTTCTGGTTCCGGGGGGCAGGCTGAGCCTGTGGTTAATTCTTCTTTCTGATGGGAAAATAGAGTGACCTGTGCCTGTCCCAACACCAAGAGCTAGTCTCTCGTTGGTTCCACGTCTTCCCGTTTATCCTCAGGACAAATTGCAACCTGTACGGAACAGGAGGTTAAAGGTGCTGATGCTCCAAGTAGGGAGCTTGCTAGTAAAGCGGCTGGAATGGCGAACCCGGGCACAAGGAGATGAGAAATGAGGTGCGTTTTAGAAACCTTTCCCCATCACACGGTGTACCATCTTCTGGGTTTCTCATGCATGTTTTTGATGTAGGAAGATGCCCTTGAACCTGGAGATTTGGGACCCATGCGATGGGTACCACGCAGTATTACTTTAAAGGGTCTGCGTTTGCTCACCCAACCTCACCAAACCTCTCAGCCCCAAGAGTGTCCACCCTTATGTCTCATCCAGCTGTGCGTCTAGATATGGTCAATCCAGGTTGCATCACAGCCCCTGAACGCATTGTGTAAGAATTTCTCTCTCTTTCACTGTCTTTGTTTCATGGTTGTTTCAAAGTAATTTATTTTTATAATGGGGTTTAGCTGCTTTTCACTGCTGTGTTTATGCCGCTTTACACCCACTTGACACACTAACAGAGAGATATCAATACATAGGTTTTACGATTATTATTAGTCAGATATATTCTTGTGCGGTGAATAGGGCGTGTTGAGTCCAGTTCTCTGAGCAAGGAGTAGGTCTTGTCTATTACATATTGGGTTTATGGAACGGTATCTGAGCTAATTTGATACCCTTGTTTTATGTATCACCCCACCTCACCTTTCCCGTTAAGCAGCTATAGTGTGTTTTCTGCATGTGTGACTCTGTTCTGTTTTGTAATTCAGTTCAAGTGTAACGGTTTTTACATTCCCTCTATCAGTGATACCTTATGAGAAGTGTCCTTTTCTGTGTGACTTATTTCACTTAGAATCGTCGTACCTAAATCCACTCATCATGCTGCTACTAGCCTTACGACATTGATTTCATGGCTGAGTGATATTCCATTGTACATAAGGACCACAGCTTCTTTATCCATTTTTCTCTTTCCTGGGATATTTAAGGTGGAATGAAGTGGAGGTCCTGGTCAACAGAGCAGCCCTAAACTTTGGGGTGCTTGTGTCTTGCTGATTTTTCATTTTCCCAATTTATACCCCCATGAGTGAAAGTGCCCTATGCTCTCTAAGCTGTGTTTTTCAGATGTTTCAGGACTCACCGGACACTTCTCCAGAGTGGCTCTTGGCAATTTACATCCCGCCCATCAGTGTAGCAAGGCTCCCATTTCTCCATGGCCTGTCCTGCATTTCTGGTTTTGACACTTTTTTCAGCATGGCCCTTTTGACCAATGGGAAGCGAGACATCTCTGTAGCGCTGATTTGCCTTTCCAGGTTGCTTGGTTGGCCAAAAAGGGCGTATGCGTTTTTTTCTGAATATATTCAGGAAAAAACGCATACGCCCTTTTTGGCCAAGGGCATCATTGTCAACGTTTTGCCGCTTTTCATGTGCTTTAAAGGCGATTCGTATCTACCTCCTGAAATCTGTTTCCTGCAATTCTGCCTTGATTTCAAATCCTCTTCTTTGCCTTCCCTCAATATATTTGTGGACGAGAGTTATCATTTATAACTCTGCAGGTTTGTGAATTGCAGTGCCCTGAACCTCCATTTTACAACTCGTTTTTATGGGAGCTGGCCGCAAAATCGCAGAATGGCTTCAGGCCCTGTTCTGGTTCCGGGGGGCAGGCTGAGCCTGTGGTTAATTCTTCTTTCTGATGGGAAAATAGAGTGACCTGTGCCTGTCCCAACACCAAGAGCTAGTCTCTCGTTGGTTCCACGTCTTCCCGTTCATCCTCAGGACAAATTGCAACCTGTACGGAACAGGAGGTTAAAGGTGCTGATGCTCCAAGTAGGGAGCTTGCTAGTAAAGCGGCTGGAATGGCGAACCCGGGCACAAGGAGATGAGAAATGAGGTGCGTTTTAGAAAACTTTCCCCATCACACGGTGTACCATCTTCTGGGTTTCTCATGCATGTTTTTGATGTAGGAAGATGCCCTTGAACCTGGAGATTTGGGACCCATGCGATGGGTACCACGCAGTATTACTTTAAAGGGTCTGCGTTTGCTCACCCAACCTCACCAAACCTCTCAGCCCCAAGAGTGTCCACCCTTATGTCTCATCCAGCTGTGCGTCTAGATATGGTCAATCCAGGTTGCATCACAACCCCTGAACGCATTGTGTAAGAATTTCTCTCTCTTTCACTGTCTTTGTTTCATGGTTGTTTCAAAGTAATTTATTTTTATAATGGGGTTTAGCTGCTTTTCACTGCTGTGTTTATGCCGCTTTACACCCACTTGACACACTAACAGAGAGATATCAATACATAGGTTTTACGATTATTATTAGTCAGATATATTCTTGTGCGGTGAATAGGGCGTGTTGAGTCCAGTTCTCTGAGCAAGGAGTAGGTCTTGTCTATTACATATTGGGTTTATGGAACGGTATCTGAGCTAATTTGATACCCTTGTTTTATGTATCACCCCACCTCACCTTTCCCGTTAAGCAGCTATAGTGTGTTTTCTGCATGTGTGACTCTGTTCTGTTTTGTAATTCAGTTCAAGTGTAACGGTTTTTACATTCCCTCTATCAGTGATACCTTATGAGAAGTGTCCTTTTCTGTGTGACTTATTTCACTTAGAATCGTCGTACCTAAATCCACTCATCATGCTGCTACTAGCCTTACGACATTGATTTCATGGCTGAGTGATATTCCATTGTACATAAGGACCACAACTTCTTTATCCATTTTTCTCTTTCCTGGGATATTTAAGGTGGAATGAAGTGGAGGTCCTGGTCAACAGAACAGCCCTAAACTTTGGGGTGCTTGTGTCTTGCTGATTTTTCATTTTCCCAATTTATACCCCCATGAG
This sequence comes from Balaenoptera borealis, assembly GCF_965194805.1. Classification (NCBI taxonomy): domain Eukaryota; kingdom Metazoa; phylum Chordata; class Mammalia; order Artiodactyla; family Balaenopteridae; genus Balaenoptera; species Balaenoptera borealis. The sequence continues at coordinate 50,865 of NW_028123685.1, forward strand.
TGGAAGTGCCCTATGCTCTCTTAGCTGTGTTTTTCAGATGTTTCAGGACTCACCGGACACTTCTCCAGAGTGGCTGTTGGCAATTTACATCCCGCCCATCAGTGTAGCAAGGCTCCCATTTCTCCATGGCCTGTCCTGCATTTCTGGTTTTGACACTTTTTTCAGCATGGCCCTTTTGACCAATGGGAAGTGAGACTTCTTTGTAGCGCTGATTTGCCTTTCCAGGTTGCTTGGTTGGCCAAAAAGGGCGTATGCGTTTTTTTCTGAATATATTCAGGAAAAAACGCATACGCCCTTTTTGGCCAAGGGCATCATTGTCAACGTTTTGCCGCTTTTCATGTGCTTTAAAGGCGATTCGTATCTACCTCCTGAAATCTGTTTCCTGCAATTCTGCCTTGATTTCAAATCCTCTTCTTTGCCTTCCCTCAATATATTTGTGGACGAGAGTTATCATTTATAACTCTGCAGGTTTGTGAATTGCAGTGCCCTGAACCTCCATTTTACAACTCGTTTTTATGGGAGCTGGCCGCAAAATCGCAGAATGGCTTCAGGCCCTGTTCTGGTTCCGGGGGGCAGGCTGAGCCTGTGGTTAATTCTTCTTTCTGATGGGAAAATAGAGTGACCTGTGCCTGTCCCAACACCAAGAGCTAGTCTCTCGTTGGTTCCACGTCTTCCCGTTTATCCTCAGGACAAATTGCAACCTGTACGGAACAGGAGGTTAAAGGTGCTGATGCTCCAAGTAGGGAGCTTGCTAGTAAAGCGGCTGGAATGGCGAACCCGGGCACAAGGAGATGAGAAATGAGGTGCGTTTTAGAAACCTTTCCCCATCACACGGTGTACCATCTTCTGGGTTTCTCATGCATGTTTTTGATGTAGGAAGATGCCCTTGAACCTGGAGATTTGGGACCCATGCGATGGGTACCACGCAGTATTACTTTAAAGGGTCTGCGTTTGCTCACCCAACCTCACCAAACCTCTCAGCCCCAAGAGTGTCCACCCTTATGTCTCATCCAGCTGTGCATCTAGATATGGTCAATCCAGGTTGCATCACAGCCCCTGAACGCATTGTGTAAGAATTTCTCTCTCTTTCACTGTCTTTGTTTCATGGTTGTTTCAAAGTAATTTATTTTTATAATGGGGTTTAGCTGCTTTTCACTGCTGTGTTTATGCCGCTTTACACCCACTTGACACACTAACAGAGAGATATCAATACATAGGTTTTACGATTATTATTAGTCAGATATATTCTTGTTCGGTGAATAGGGCGTGTTGAGTCCAGTTCTCTGAGCAAGGAGTAGGTCTTGTCTATTACATATTGGGTTTATGGAACGGTATCTGAGCTAATTTGATACCCTTGTTTTATGTATCACCCCACCTCACCTTTCCCGTTAAGCAGCCATAGAGTGTTTTCTGCATGTGTGACTCTGTTCTGTTTTGTAATTCAGTTCAAGTGTAACGGTTTTTACATTCCCTCTATCAGTGATACCTTATGAGAAGTGTCCTTTTCTGTGTGACTTATTTCACTTAGAATCGTCGTACCTAAATCCACTCATCATGCTGCTACTAGCCTTACGACATTGATTTCATGGCTGAGTGATATTCCATTGTACATAAGGACCACAACTTCTTTATCCATTTTTCTCTTTCCTGGGATATTTAAGGTGGAATGAAGTGGAGGTCCTGGTCAACAGAACAGCCCTAAACTTTGGGGTGCTTGTGTCTTGCTGATTTTTCATTTTCCCAATTTATACCCCCATGAGTGGAAGTGCCCTATGCTCTCTAAGCTGTGTTTTTCAGATGTTTCAGGACTCACCGGACACTTCTCCAGAGTGGCTCTTGGCAATTTACATCCCGCCCATCAGTGTAGCAAGGCTCCCATTTCTCCATGGCCTGTCCTGCATTTCTGGTTTTGACACTTTTTTCAGCATGGCCCTTTTGACCAATGGGAAGCGAGACTTCTTTGTAGCGCTGATTTGCCTTTCCAGGTTGCTTGGTTGGCCAAAAAGGGCGTATGCGTTTTTTCCTGAATATATTCAGGAAAAAACGCATACGCCCTTTTTGGCCAAGGGCATCATTGTCAACGTTTTGCCGCTTTTCATGTGCTTTAAAGGCGATTCGTATCTACCTCCTGAAATCTGTTTCCTGCAATTCTGCCTTGATTTCAAATCCTCTTCTTTGCCTTCCCTCAATATATTTGTGGACGAGAGTTATCATTTATAACTCTGCAGGTTTGTGAATTGCAGTGCCCTGAACCTCCATTTTACAACTCGTTTTTATGGGAGCTGGCCGCAAAATCGCAGAATGGCTTCAGGCCCTGTTCTGGTTCCGGGGGGCAGGCTGAGCCTGTGGTTAATTCTTCTTTCTGATGGGAAAATAGAGTGACCTGTGCCTGTCCCAACACCAAGAGCTAGTCTCTCGTTGGTTCCACGTCTTCCCGTTTATCCTCAGGACAAATTGCAACCTGTACGGAACAGGAGGTTAAAGGTGCTGATGCTCCAAGTAGGGAGCTTGCTAGTAAAGCGGCTGGAATGGCGAACCCGGGCACAAGGAGATGAGAAATGAGGTGCGTTTTAGAAACCTTTCCCCATCACACGGTGTACCATCTTCTGGGTTTCTCATGCATGTTTTTGATGTAGGAAGATGCCCTTGAACCTGGAGATTTGGGACCCATGCGATGGGTACCACGCAGTATTACTTTAAAGGGTCTGCGTTTGCTCACCCAACCTCACCAAACCTCTCAGCCCCAAGAGTGTCCACCCTTATGTCTCATCCAGCTGTGCGTCTAGATATGGTCAATCCAGGTTGCATCACAGCCCCTGAACGCATTGTGTAAGAATTTCTCTCTCTTTCACTGTCTTTGTTTCATGGTTGTTTCAAAGTAATTTATTTTTATAATGGGGTTTAGCTGCTTTTCACTGCTGTGTTTATGCCGCTTTACACCCACTTGACACACTAACAGAGAGATATCAATACATAGGTTTTACGATTATTATTAGTCAGATATATTCTTGTTCGGTGAATAGGGCGTGTTGAGTCCAGTTCTCTGAGCAAGGAGTAGGTCTTGTCTATTACATATTGGGTTTATGGAACGGTATCTGAGCTAATTTGATACCCTTGTTTTATGTATCACCCCACCTCACCTTTCCCGTTAAGCAGCCATAGAGTGTTTTCTGCATGTGTGACTCTGTTCTGTTTTGTAATTCAGTTCAAGTGTAACGGTTTTTACATTCCCTCTATCAGTGATACCTTATGAGAAGTGTCCTTTTCTGTGTGACTTATTTCACTTAGAATCGTCGTACCTAAATCCACTCATCATGCTGCTACTAGCCTTACGACATTGATTTCATGGCTGAGTGATATTCCATTGTACATAAGGACCACAACTTCTTTATCCATTTTTCTCTTTCCTGGGATATTTAAGGTGGAATGAAGTGGAGGTCCTGGTCAACAGAACAGCCCTAAACTTTGGGGTGCTTGTGTCTTGCTGATTTTTCATTTTCCCAATTTATACCCCCATGAGTGGAAGTGCCCTATGCTCTCTAAGCTGTGTTTTTCAGATGTTTCAGGACTCACCGGACACTTCTCCAGAGTGGCTCTTGGCAATTTACATCCCGCCCATCAGTGTAGCAAGGCTCCCATTTCTCCATGGCCTGTCCTGCATTTCTGGTTTTGACACTTTTTTCAGCATGGCCCTTTTGACCAATGGGAAGCGAGACTTCTTTGTAGCGCTGATTTGCCTTTCCAGGTTGCTTGGTTGGCCAAAAAGGGCGTATGCGTTTTTTCCTGAATATATTCAGGAAAAAACGCATACGCCCTTTTTGGCCAAGGGCATCATTGTCAACGTTTTGCCGCTTTTCATGTGCTTTAAAGGCGATTCGTATCTACCTCCTGAAATCTGTTTCCTGCAATTCTGCCTTGATTTCAAATCCTCTTCTTTGCCTTCCCTCAATATATTTGTGGACGAGAGTTATCATTTATAACTCTGCAGGTTTGTGAATTGCAGTGCCCTGAACCTCCATTTTACAACTCGTTATTATGGGAGCTGGCCGCAAAATCGCAGAATGGCTTCAGGCCCTGTTCTGGTTCCGGGGGGCAGGCTGAGCCTGTGGTTAATTCTTCTTTCTGATGGGAAAATAGAGTGACCTGTGCCTGTCCCAACACCAAGAGCTAGTCTCTCGTTGGTTCCACGTCTTCCCGTTTATCCTCAGGACAAATTGCAACCTGTACGGAACAGGAGGTTAAAGGTGCTGATGCTCCAAGTAGGGAGCTTGCTAGTAAAGCGGCTGGAATGGCGAACCCGGGCACAAGGAGATGAGAAATGAGGTGCGTTTTAGAAACCTTTCCCCATCACACGGTGTACCATCTTCTGGGTTTCTCATGCATGTTTTTGATGTAGGAAGATGCCCTTGAACCTGGAGATTTGGGACCCATGCGATGGGTACCACGCAGTATTCCTTTAAAGGGTCTGCGTTTGCTCACCCAACCTCACCAAACCTCTCAGCCCCAAGAGTGTCCACCCTTATGTCTCATCCAGCTGTGCGTCTAGATATGGTCAATCCAGGTTGCATCACAGCCCCTGAACGCATTGTGTAAGAATTTCTCTCTCTTTCACTGTCTTTGTTTCATGGTTGTTTCAAAGTAATTTATTTTTATAATGGGGTTTAGCTGCTTTTCACTGCTGTGTTTATGCCGCTTTACACCCACTTGACACACTAACAGAGAGATATCAATACATAGGTTTTACGATTATTATTAGTCAGATATATTCTTGTTCGGTGAATAGGGCGTGTTGAGTCCAGTTCTCTGAGCAAGGAGTAGGTCTTGTCTATTACATATTGGGTTTATGGAACGGTATCTGAGCTAATTTGATACCCTTGTTTTATGTATCACCCCACCTCACCTTTCCCGTTAAGCAGCCATAGAGTGTTTTCTGCATGTGTGACTCTGTTCTGTTTTGTAATTCAGTTCAAGTGTAACGGTTTTTACATTCCCTCTATCAGTGATACCTGATGAGAAGTGTCCTTTTCTGTGTGACTTATTTCACTTAGAATCCTCGTACCTAAATCCACTCATCATGCTGCTACTAGCCTTACGACATTGATTTCATGGCTGAGTGATATTCCATTGTACATAAGGACCACAGCTTCTTTATCCATTTTTCTCTTTCCTGGGATATTTAAGGTGGAATGAAGTGGAGGTCCTGGTCAACAGAGCAGCCCTAAACTTTGGGGTGCTTGTGTCTTGCTGATTTTTCATTTTCCCAATTTATACCCCCATGAGTGAAAGTGCCCTATGCTCTCTAAGCTGTGTTTTTCAGATGTTTCAGGACTCACCGGACACTTCTCCAGAGTGGCTCTTGGCAATTTACATCCCGCCCATCAGTGTAGCAAGGCTCCCATTTCTCCATGGCCTGTCCTGCATTTCTGGTTTTGACACTTTTTTCAGCATGGCCCTTTTGACCAATGGGAAGCGAGACATCTCTGTAGCGCTGATTTGCCTTTCCAGGTTGCTTGGTTGGCCAAAAAGGGCGTATGCGTTTTTTTCTGAATATATTCAGGAAAAAACGCATACGCCCTTTTTGGCCAAGGGCATCATTGTCAACGTTTTGCCGCTTTTCATGTGCTTTAAAGGCGATTCGTATCTACCTCCTGAAATCTGTTTCCTGCAATTCTGCCTTGATTTCAAATCCTCTTCTTTGCCTTCCCTCAATATATTTGTGGACGAGAGTTATCATTTATAACTCTGCAGGTTTGTGAATTGCAGTGCCCTGAACCTCCATTTTACAACTCGTTTTTATGGGAGCTGGCCGCAAAATCGCAGAATGGCTTCAGGCCCTGTTCTGGTTCCGGGGGGCAGGCTGAGCCTGTGGTTAATTCTTCTTTCTGATGGGAAAATAGAGTGACCTGTGCCTGTCCCAACACCAAGAGCTAGTCTCTCGTTGGTTCCACGTCTTCCCGTTCATCCTCAGGACAAATTGCAACCTGTACGGAACAGGAGGTTAAAGGTGCTGATGCTCCAAGTAGGGAGCTTGCTAGTAAAGCGGCTGGAATGGCGAACCCGGGCACAAGGAGATGAGAAATGAGGTGCGTTTTAGAAAACTTTCCCCATCACACGGTGTACCATCTTCTGGGTTTCTCATGCATGTTTTTGATGTAGGAAGATGCCCTTGAACCTGGAGATTTGGGACCCATGCGATGGGTACCACGCAGTATTACTTTAAAGGGTCTGCGTTTGCTCACCCAACCTCACCAAACCTCTCAGCCCCAAGAGTGTCCACCCTTATGTCTCATCCAGCTGTGCGTCTAGATATGGTCAATCCAGGTTGCATCACAACCCCTGAACGCATTGTGTAAGAATTTCTCTCTCTTTCACTGTCTTTGTTTCATGGTTGTTTCAAAGTAATTTATTTTTATAATGGGGTTTAGCTGCTTTTCACTGCTGTGTTTATGCCGCTTTACACCCACTTGACACACTAACAGAGAGATATCAATACATAGGTTTTACGATTATTATTAGTCAGATATATTCTTGTGCGGTGAATAGGGCGTGTTGAGTCCAGTTCTCTGAGCAAGGAGTAGGTCTTGTCTATTACATATTGGGTTTATGGAACGGTATCTGAGCTAATTTGATACCCTTGTTTTATGTATCACCCCACCTCACCTTTCCCGTTAAGCAGCTATAGTGTGTTTTCTGCATGTGTGACTCTGTTCTGTTTTGTAATTCAGTTCAAGTGTAACGGTTTTTACATTCCCTCTATCAGTGATACCTTATGAGAAGTGTCCTTTTCTGTGTGACTTATTTCACTTAGAATCGTCGTACCTAAATCCACTCATCATGCTGCTACTAGCCTTACGACATTGATTTCATGGCTGAGTGATATTCCATTGTACATAAGGACCACAACTTCTTTATCCATTTTTCTCTTTCCTGGGATATTTAAGGTGGAATGAAGTGGAGGTCCTGGTCAACAGAACAGCCCTAAACTTTGGGGTGCTTGTGTCTTGCTGATTTTTCATTTTCCCAATTTATACCCCCATGAGTGGAAGTGCCCTATGCTCTCTTAGCTGTGTTTTTCAGATGTTTCAGGACTCACCGGACACTTCTCCAGAGTGGCTGTTGGCAATTTACATCCCGCCCATCAGTGTAGCAAGGCTCCCATTTCTCCATGGCCTGTCCTGCATTTCTGGTTTTGACACTTTTTTCAGCATGGCCCTTTTGACCAATGGGAAGTGAGACTTCTTTGTAGCGCTGATTTGCCTTTCCAGGTTGCTTGGTTGGCCAAAAAGGGCGTATGCGTTTTTTTCTGAATATATTCAGGAAAAAACGCATACGCCCTTTTTGGCCAAGGGCATCATTGTCAACGTTTTGCCGCTTTTCATGTGCTTTAAAGGCGATTCGTATCTACCTCCTGAAATCTGTTTCCTGCAATTCTGCCTTGATTTCAAATCCTCTTCTTTGCCTTCCCTCAATATATTTGTGGACGAGAGTTATCATTTATAACTCTGCAGGTTTGTGAATTGCAGTGCCCTGAACCTCCATTTTACAACTCGTTTTTATGGGAGCTGGCCGCAAAATCGCAGAATGGCTTCAGGCCCTGTTCTGGTTCCGGGGGGCAGGCTGAGCCTGTGGTTAATTCTTCTTTCTGATGGGAAAATAGAGTGACCTGTGCCTGTCCCAACACCAAGAGCTAGTCTCTCGTTGGTTCCACGTCTTCCCGTTTATCCTCAGGACAAATTGCAACCTGTACGGAACAGGAGGTTAAAGGTGCTGATGCTCCAAGTAGGGAGCTTGCTAGTAAAGCGGCTGGAATGGCGAACCCGGGCACAAGGAGATGAGAAATGAGGTGCGTTTTAGAAACCTTTCCCCATCACACGGTGTACCATCTTCTGGGTTTCTCATGCATGTTTTTGATGTAGGAAGATGCCCTTGAACCTGGAGATTTGGGACCCATGCGATGGGTACCACGCAGTATTACTTTAAAGGGTCTGCGTTTGCTCACCCAACCTCACCAAACCTCTCAGCCCCAAGAGTGTCCACCCTTATGTCTCATCCAGCTGTGCATCTAGATATGGTCAATCCAGGTTGCATCACAGCCCCTGAACGCATTGTGTAAGAATTTCTCTCTCTTTCACTGTCTTTGTTTCATGGTTGTTTCAAAGTAATTTATTTTTATAATGGGGTTTAGCTGCTTTTCACTGCTGTGTTTATGCCGCTTTACACCCACTTGACACACTAACAGAGAGATATCAATACATAGGTTTTACGATTATTATTAGTCAGATATATTCTTGTTCGGTGAATAGGGCGTGTTGAGTCCAGTTCTCTGAGCAAGGAGTAGGTCTTGTCTATTACATATTGGGTTTATGGAACGGTATCTGAGCTAATTTGATACCCTTGTTTTATGTATCACCCCACCTCACCTTTCCCGTTAAGCAGCCATAGAGTGTTTTCTGCATGTGTGACTCTGTTCTGTTTTGTAATTCAGTTCAAGTGTAACGGTTTTTACATTCCCTCTATCAGTGATACCTTATGAGAAGTGTCCTTTTCTGTGTGACTTATTTCACTTAGAATCGTCGTACCTAAATCCACTCATCATGCTGCTACTAGCCTTACGACATTGATTTCATGGCTGAGTGATATTCCATTGTACATAAGGACCACAACTTCTTTATCCATTTTTCTCTTTCCTGGGATATTTAAGGTGGAATGAAGTGGAGGTCCTGGTCAACAGAACAGCCCTAAACTTTGGGGTGCTTGTGTCTTGCTGATTTTTCATTTTCCCAATTTATACCCCCATGAGTGGAAGTGCCCTATGCTCTCTAAGCTGTGTTTTTCAGATGTTTCAGGACTCACCGGACACTTCTCCAGAGTAGCTCTTGGCAATTTACATCCCGCCCATCAGTGTAGCAAGGCTCCCATTTCTCCATGGCCTGTCCTGCATTTCTGGTTTTGACACTTTTTTCAGCATGGCCCTTTTGACCAATGGGAAGCGAGACTTCTTTGTAGCGCTGATTTGCCTTTCCAGGTTGCTTGGTTGGCCAAAAAGGGCGTATGCGTTTTTTCCTGAATATATTCAGGAAAAAACGCATACGCCCTTTTTGGCCAAGGGCATCATTGTCAACGTTTTGCCGCTTTTCATGTGCTTTAAAGGCGATTCGTATCTACCTCCTGAAATCTGTTTCCTGCAATTCTGCCTTGATTTCAAATCCTCTTCTTTGCCTTCCCTCAATATATTTGTGGACGAGAGTTATCATTTATAACTCTGCAGGTTTGTGAATTGCAGTGCCCTGAACCTCCATTTTACAACTCGTTTTTATGGGAGCTGGCCGCAAAATCGCAGAATGGCTTCAGGCCCTGTTCTGGTTCCGGGGGGCAGGCTGAGCCTGTGGTTAATTCTTCTTTCTGATGGGAAAATAGAGTGACCTGTGCCTGTCCCAACACCAAGAGCTAGTCTCTCGTTGGTTCCACGTCTTCCCGTTTATCCTCAGGACAAATTGCAACCTGTACGGAACAGGAGGTTAAAGGTGCTGATGCTCCAAGTAGGGAGCTTGCTAGTAAAGCGGCTGGAATGGCGAACCCGGGCACAAGGAGATGAGAAATGAGGTGCGTTTTAGAAACCTTTCCCCATCACACGGTGTACCATCTTCTGGGTTTCTCATGCATGTTTTTGATGTAGGAAGATGCCCTTGAACCTGGAGATTTGGGACCCATGCGATGGGTACCACGCAGTATTACTTTAAAGGGTCTGCGTTTGCTCACCCAACCTCACCAAACCTCTCAGCCCCAAGAGTGTCCACCCTTATGTCTCATCCAGCTGTGCGTCTAGATATGGTCAATCCAGGTTGCATCACAGCCCCTGAACGCATTGTGTAAGAATTTCTCTCTCTTTCACTGTCTTTGTTTCATGGTTGTTTCAAAGTAATTTATTTTTATAATGGGGTTTAGCTGCTTTTCACTGCTGTGTTTATGCCGCTTTACACCCACTTGACACACTAACAGAGAGATATCAATACATAGGTTTTACGATTATTATTAGTCAGATATATTCTTGTTTGGTGAATAGGGCGTGTTGAGTCCAGTTCTCTGAGCAAGGAGTAGGTCTTGTCTATTACATATTGGGTTTATGGAACGGTATCTGAGCTAATTTGATACCCTTGTTTTATGTATCACCCCACCTCACCTTTCCCGTTAAGCAGCCATAGAGTGTTTTCTGCATGTGTGACTCTGTTCTGTTTTGTAATTCAGTTCAAGTGTAACGGTTTTTACATTCCCTCTATCAGTGATACCTTATGAGAAGTGTCCTTTTCTGTGTGACTTATTTCACTTAGAATCGTCGTACCTAAATCCACTCATCATGCTGCTACTAGCCTTACGACATTGATTTCATGGCTGAGTGATATTCCATTGTACATAAGGACCACAACTTCTTTATCCATTTTTCTCTTTCCTGGGATATTTAAGGTGGAATGAAGTGGAGGTCCTGGTCAACAGAACAGCCCTAAACTTTGGGGTGCTTGTGTCTTGCTGATTTTTCATTTTCCCAATTTATACCCCCATGAGTGGAAGTGCCCTATGCTCTCTAAGCTGTGTTTTTCAGATGTTTCAGGACTCACCGGACACTTCTCCAGAGTGGCTCTTGGCAATTTACATCCCGCCCATCAGTGTAGCAAGGCTCCCATTTCTCCATGGCCTGTCCTGCATTTCTGGTTTTGACACTTTTTTCAGCATGGCCCTTTTGACCAATGGGAAGGGAGACTTCTTTGTAGCGCTGATTTGCATTTCCAGGTTGCTTGGTTGGCCAAAAAGGGCGTATGCGTTTTTTCCTGAATATATTCAGGAAAAAACGCATACGCCCTTTTTGGCCAAGGGCATCATTGTCAACGTTTTGCCGCTTTTCATGTGCTTTAAAGGCGATTCGTATCTACCTCCTGAAATCTGTTTCCTGCAATTCTGCCTTGATTTCAAATCCTCTTCTTTGCCTTCCCTCAATATATTTGTGGACGAGAGTTATCATTTATAACTCTGCAGGTTTGTGAATTGCAGTGCCCTGAACCTCCATTTTACAACTCGTTTTTATGGGAGCTGGCCGCAAAATCGCAGAATGGCTTCAGGCCCTGTTCTGGTTCCGGGGGGCAGGCTGAGCCTGTGGTTAATTCTTCTTTCTGATGGGAAAATAGAGTGACCTGTGCCTGTCCCAACACCAAGAGCTAGTCTCTCGTTGGTTCCACGTCTTCCCGTTTATCCTCAGGACAAATTGCAACCTGTACGGAACAGGAGGTTAAAGGTGCTGATGCTCCAAGTAGGGAGCTTGCTAGTAAAGCGGCTGGAATGGCGAACCCGGGCACAAGGAGATGAGAAATGAGGTGCGTTTTAGAAACCTTTCCCCATCACACGGTGTACCATCTTCTGGGTTTCTCATGCATGTTTTTGATGTAGGAAGATGCCCTTGAACCTGGAGATTTGGGACCCATGCGATGGGTACCACGCAGTATTACTTTAAAGGGTCTGCGTTTGCTCACCCAACCTCACCAAACCTCTCAGCCCCAAGAGTGTCCACCCTTATGTCTCATCCAGCTGTGCGTCTAGATATGGTCAATCCAGGTTGCATCACAGCCCCTGAACGCATTGTGTAAGAATTTCTCTCTCTTTCACTGTCTTTGTTTCATGGTTGTTTCAAAGTAATTTATTTTTATAATGGGGTTTAGCTGCTTTTCACTGCTGTGTTTATGCCGCTTTACACCCACTTGACACACTAACAGAGAGATATCAATACATAGGTTTTACGATTATTATTAGTCAGATATATTCTTGTTCGGTGAATAGGGCGTGTTGAGTCCAGTTCTCTGAGCAAGGAGTAGGTCTTGTCTATTACATATTGGGTTTATGGAACGGTATCTGAGCTAATTTGATACCCTTGTTTTATGTATCACCCCACCTCACCTTTCCCGTTAAGCAGCCATAGAGTGTTTTCTGCATGTGTGACTCTGTTCTGTTTTGTAATTCAGTTCAAGTGTAACGGTTTTTACATTCCCTCTATCAGTGATACCTGATGAGAAGTGTCCTTTTCTGTGTGACTTATTTCACTTAGAATCGTCGTACCTAAATCCACTCATCATGCTGCTACTAGCCTTACGACATTGATTTCATGGCTGAGTGATATTCCATTGTACATAAGGACCACAGCTTCTTTATCCATTTTTCTCTTTCCTGGGATATTTAAGGTGGAATGAAGTGGAGGTCCTGGTCAACAGAGCAGCCCTAAACTTTGGGGTGCTTGTGTCTTGCTGATTTTTCATTTTCCCAATTTATACCCCCATGAGTGAAAGTGCCCTATGCTCTCTAAGCTGTGTTTTTCAGATGTTTCAGGACTCACCGGACACTTCTCCAGAGTGGCTCTTGGCAATTTACATCCCGCCCATCAGTGTAGCAAGGCTCCCATTTCTCCATGGCCTGTCCTGCATTTCTGGTTTTGACACTTTTTTCAGCATGGCCCTTTTGACCAATGGGAAGCGAGACATCTCTGTAGCGCTGATTTGCCTTTCCAGGTTGCTTGGTTGGCCAAAAAGGGCGTATGCGTTTTTTTCTGAATATATTCAGGAAAAAACGCATACGCCCTTTTTGGCCAAGGGCATCATTGTCAACGTTTTGCCGCTTTTCATGTGCTTTAAAGGCGATTCGTATCTACCTCCTGAAATCTGTTTCCTGCAATTCTGCCTTGATTTCAAATCCTCTTCTTTGCCTTCCCTCAATATATTTGTGGACGAGAGTTATCATTTATAACTCTGCAGGTTTGTGAATTGCAGTGCCCTGAACCTCCATTTTACAACTCGTTTTTATGGGAGCTGGCCGCAAAATCGCAGAATGGCTTCAGGCCCTGTTCTGGTTCCGGGGGGCAGGCTGAGCCTGTGGTTAATTCTTCTTTCTGATGGGAAAATAGAGTGACCTGTGCCTGTCCCAACACCAAGAGCTAGTCTCTCGTTGGTTCCACGTCTTCCCGTTCATCCTCAGGACAAATTGCAACCTGTACGGAACAGGAGGTTAAAGGTGCTGATGCTCCAAGTAGGGAGCTTGCTAGTAAAGCGGCTGGAATGGCGAACCCGGGCACAAGGAGATGAGAAATGAGGTGCGTTTTAGAAAACTTTCCCCATCACACGGTGTACCATCTTCTGGGTTTCTCATGCATGTTTTTGATGTAGGAAGATGCCCTTGAACCTGGAGATTTGGGACCCATGCGATGGGTACCACGCAGTATTACTTTAAAGGGTCTGCGTTTGCTCACCCAACCTCACCAAACCTCTCAGCCCCAAGAGTGTCCACCCTTATGTCTCATCCAGCTGTGCGTCTAGATATGGTCAATCCAGGTTGCATCACAACCCCTGAACGCATTGTGTAAGAATTTCTCTCTCTTTCACTGTCTTTGTTTCATGGTTGTTTCAAAGTAATTTATTTTTATAATGGGGTTTAGCTGCTTTTCACTGCTGTGTTTATGCCGCTTTACACCCACTTGACACACTAACAGAGAGATATCAATACATAGGTTTTACGATTATTATTAGTCAGATATATTCTTGTGCGGTGAATAGGGCGTGTTGAGTCCAGTTCTCTGAGCAAGGAGTAGGTCTTGTCTATTACATATTGGGTTTATGGAACGGTATCTGAGCTAATTTGATACCCTTGTTTTATGTATCACCCCACCTCACCTTTCCCGTTAAGCAGCTATAGTGTGTTTTCTGCATGTGTGACTCTGTTCTGTTTTGTAATTCAGTTCAAGTGTAACGGTTTTTACATTCCCTCTATCAGTGATACCTTATGAGAAGTGTCCTTTTCTGTGTGACTTATTTCACTTAGAATCGTCGTACCTAAATCCACTCATCATGCTGCTACTAGCCTTACGACATTGATTTCATGGCTGAGTGATATTCCATTGTACATAAGGACCACAACTTCTTTATCCATTTTTCTCTTTCCTGGGATATTTAAGGTGGAATGAAGTGGAGGTCCTGGTCAACAGAACAGCCCTAAACTTTGGGGTGCTTGTGTCTTGCTGATTTTTCATTTTCCCAATTTATACCCCCATGAGTGGAAGTGCCCTATGCTCTCTAAGCTGTGTTTTTCAGATGTTTCAGGACTCACCGGACACTTCTCCAGAGTGGCTCTTGGCAATTTACATCCCGCCCATCAGTGTAGCAAGGCTCCCATTTCTCCATGGCCTGTCCTGCATTTCTGGTTTTGACACTTTTTTCAGCATGGCCCTTTTGACCAATGGGAAGCGAGACTTCTTTGTAGCGCTGATTTGCCTTTCCAGGTTGCTTGGTTGGCCAAAAAGGGCGTATGCGTTTTTTCCTGAATATATTCAGGAAAAAACGCATACGCCCTTTTTGGCCAAGGGCATCATTGTCAACGTTTTGCCGCTTTTCATGTGCTTTAAAGGCGATTCGTATCTACCTCCTGAAATCTGTTTCCTGCAATTCTGCCTTGATTTCAAATCCTCTTCTTTGCCTTCCCTCAATATATTTGTGGACGAGAGTTATCATTTATAACTCTGCAGGTTTGTGAATTGCAGTGCCCTGAACCTCCATTTTACAACTCGTTTTTATGGGAGCTGGCCGCAAAATCGCAGAATGGCTTCAGGCCCTGTTCTGGTTCCGGGGGGCAGGCTGAGCCTGTGGTTAATTCTTCTTTCTGATGGGAAAATAGAGTGACCTGTGCCTGTCCCAACACCAAGAGCTAGTCTCTCGTTGGTTCCACGTCTTCCCGTTTATCCTCAGGACAAATTGCAACCTGTACGGAACAGGAGGTTAAAGGTGCTGATGCTCCAAGTAGGGAGCTTGCTAGTAAAGCGGCTGGAATGGCGAACCCGGGCACAAGGAGATGAGAAATGAGGTGCGTTTTAGAAACCTTTCCCCATCACACGGTGTACCATCTTCTGGGTTTCTCATGCATGTTTTTGATGTAGGAAGATGCCCTTGAACCTGGAGATTTGGGACCCATGCGATGGGTACCACGCAGTATTACTTTAAAGGGTCTGCGTTTGCTCACCCAACCTCACCAAACCTCTCAGCCCCAAGAGTGTCCACCCTTATGTCTCATCCAGCTGTGCGTCTAGATATGGTCAATCCAGGTTGCATCACAGCCCCTGAACGCATTGTGTAAGAATTTCTCTCTCTTTCACTGTCTTTGTTTCATGGTTGTTTCAAAGTAATTTATTTTTATAATGGGGTTTAGCTGCTTTTCACTGCTGTGTTTATGCCGCTTTACACACACTTGACACACTAACAGAGAGATATCAATACATAGGTTTTACGATTATTATTAGTCAGATATATTCTTGTTCGGTGAATAGGGCGTGTTGAGTCCAGTTCTCTGAGCAAGGAGTAGGTCTTGTCTATTACATATTGGGTTTATGGAACGGTATCTGAGCTAATTTGATACCCTTGTTTTATGTATCACCCCACCTCACCTTTCCCGTTAAGCAGCCATAGAGTGTTTTCTGCATGTGTGACTCTGTTCTGTTTTGTAATTCAGTTCAAGTGTAACGGTTTTTACATTCCCTCTATCAGTGATACCTGATGAGAAGTGTCCTTTTCTGTGTGACTTATTTCACTTAGAATCGTCGTACCTAAATCCACTCATCATGCTGCTACTAGCCTTACGACATTGATTTCATGGCTGAGTGATATTCCATTGTACATAAGGACCACAGCTTCTTTATCCATTTTTCTCTTTCCTGGGATATTTAAGGTGGAATGAAGTGGAGGTCCTGGTCAACAGAGCAGCCCTAAACTTTGGGGTGCTTGTGTCTTGCTGATTTTTCATTTTCCCAATTTATACCCCCATGAGTGAAAGTGCCCTATGCTCTCTAAGCTGTGTTTTTCAGATGTTTCAGGACTCACCGGACACTTCTCCAGAGTGGCTCTTGGCAATTTACATCCCGCCCATCAGTGTAGCAAGGCTCCCATTTCTCCATGGCCTGTCCTGCATTTCTGGTTTTGACACTTTTTTCAGCATGGCCCTTTTGACCAATGGGAAGCGAGACATCTCTGTAGCGCTGATTTGCCTTTCCAGGTTGCTTGGTTGGCCAAAAAGGGCGTATGCGTTTTTTTCTGAATATATTCAGGAAAAAACGCATACGCCCTTTTTGGCCAAGGGCATCATTGTCAACGTTTTGCCGCTTTTCATGTGCTTTAAAGGCGATTCGTATCTACCTCCTGAAATCTGTTTCCTGCAATTCTGCCTTGATTTCAAATCCTCTTCTTTGCCTTCCCTCAATATATTTGTGGACGAGAGTTATCATTTATAACTCTGCAGGTTTGTGAATTGCAGTGCCCTGAACCTCCATTTTACAACTCGTTTTTATGGGAGCTGGCCGCAAAATCGCAGAATGGCTTCAGGCCCTGTTCTGGTTCCGGGGGGCAGGCTGAGCCTGTGGTTAATTCTTCTTTCTGATGGGAAAATAGAGTGACCTGTGCCTGTCCCAACACCAAGAGCTAGTCTCTCGTTGGTTCCACGTCTTCCCGTTCATCCTCAGGACAAATTGCAACCTGTACGGAACAGGAGGTTAAAGGTGCTGATGCTCCAAGTAGGGAGCTTGCTAGTAAAGCGGCTGGAATGGCGAACCCGGGCACAAGGAGATGAGAAATGAGGTGCGTTTTAGAAAACTTTCCCCATCACACGGTGTACCATCTTCTGGGTTTCTCATGCATGTTTTTGATGTAGGAAGATGCCCTTGAACCTGGAGATTTGGGACCCATGCGATGGGTACCACGCAGTATTACTTTAAAGGGTCTGCGTTTGCTCACCCAACCTCACCAAACCTCTCAGCCCCAAGAGTGTCCACCCTTATGTCTCATCCAGCTGTGCGTCTAGATATGGTCAATCCAGGTTGCATCACAACCCCTGAACGCATTGTGTAAGAATTTCTCTCTCTTTCACTGTCTTTGTTTCATGGTTGTTTCAAAGTAATTTATTTTTATAATGGGGTTTAGCTGCTTTTCACTGCTGTGTTTATGCCGCTTTACACCCACTTGACACACTAACAGAGAGATATCAATACATAGGTTTTACGATTATTATTAGTCAGATATATTCTTGTGCGGTGAATAGGGCGTGTTGAGTCCAGTTCTCTGAGCAAGGAGTAGGTCTTGTCTATTACATATTGGGTTTATGGAACGGTATCTGAGCTAATTTGATACCCTTGTTTTATGTATCACCCCACCTCACCTTTCCCGTTAAGCAGCTATAGTGTGTTTTCTGCATGTGTGACTCTGTTCTGTTTTGTAATTCAGTTCAAGTGTAACGGTTTTTACATTCCCTCTATCAGTGATACCTTATGAGAAGTGTCCTTTTCTGTGTGACTTATTTCACTTAGAATCGTCGTACCTAAATCCACTCATCATGCTGCTACTAGCCTTACGACATTGATTTCATGGCTGAGTGATATTCCATTGTACATAAGGACCACAACTTCTTTATCCATTTTTCTCTTTCCTGGGATATTTAAGGTGGAATGAAGTGGAGGTCCTGGTCAACAGAACAGCCCTAAACTTTGGGGTGCTTGTGTCTTGCTGATTTTTCATTTTCCCAATTTATACCCCCATGAGTGGAAGTGCCCTATGCTCTCTAAGCTGTGTTTTTCAGATGTTTCAGGACTCACCGGACACTTCTCCAGAGTGGCTCTTGGCAATTTACATCCCGCCCATCAGTGTAGCAAGGCTCCCATTTCTCCATGGCCTGTCCTGCATTTCTGGTTTTGACACTTTTTTCAGCATGGCCCTTTTGACCAATGGGAAGCGAGACTTCTTTGTAGCGCTGATTTGCCTTTCCAGGTTGCTTGGTTGGCCAAAAAGGGCGTATGCGTTTTTTCCTGAATATATTCAGGAAAAAACGCATACGCCCTTTTTGGCCAAGGGCATCATTGTCAACGTTTTGCCGCTTTTCATGTGCTTTAAAGGCGATTCGTATCTACCTCCTGAAATCTGTTTCCTGCAATTCTGCCTTGATTTCAAATCCTCTTCTTTGCCTTCCCTCAATATATTTGTGGACGAGAGTTATCATTTATAACTCTGCAGGTTTGTGAATTGCAGTGCCCTGAACCTCCATTTTACAACTCGTTTTTATGGGAGCTGGCCGCAAAATCGCAGAATGGCTTCAGGCCCTGTTCTGGTTCCGGGGGGCAGGCTGAGCCTGTGGTTAATTCTTCTTTCTGATGGGAAAATAGAGTGACCTGTGCCTGTCCCAACACCAAGAGCTAGTCTCTCGTTGGTTCCACGTCTTCCCGTTTATCCTCAGGACAAATTGCAACCTGTACGGAACAGGAGGTTAAAGGTGCTGATGCTCCAAGTAGGGAGCTTGCTAGTAAAGCGGCTGGAATGGCGAACCCGGGCACAAGGAGATGAGAAATGAGGTGCGTTTTAGAAACCTTTCCCCATCACACGGTGTACCATCTTCTGGGTTTCTCATGCATGTTTTTGATGTAGGAAGATGCCCTTGAACCTGGAGATTTGGGACCCATGCGATGGGTACCACGCAGTATTACTTTAAAGGGTCTGCGTTTGCTCACCCAACCTCACCAAACCTCTCAGCCCCAAGAGTGTCCACCCTTATGTCTCATCCAGCTGTGCGTCTAGATATGGTCAATCCAGGTTGCATCACAGCCCCTGAACGCATTGTGTAAGAATTTCTCTCTCTTTCACTGTCTTTGTTTCATGGTTGTTTCAAAGTAATTTATTTTTATAATGGGGTTTAGCTGCTTTTCACTGCTGTGTTTATGCCGCTTTACACACACTTGACACACTAACAGAGAGATATCAATACATAGGTTTTACGATTATTATTAGTCAGATATATTCTTGTTCGGTGAATAGGGCGTGTTGAGTCCAGTTCTCTGAGCAAGGAGTAGGTCTTGTCTATTACATATTGGGTTTATGGAACGGTATCTGAGCTAATTTGATACCCTTGTTTTATGTATCACCCCACCTCACCTTTCCCGTTAAGCAGCCATAGAGTGTTTTCTGCATGTGTGACTCTGTTCTGTTTTGTAATTCAGTTCAAGTGTAACGGTTTTTACATTCCCTCTATCAGTGATACCTGATGAGAAGTGTCCTTTTCTGTGTGACTTATTTCACTTAGAATCGTCGTACCTAAATCCACTCATCATGCTGCTACTAGCCTTACGACATTGATTTCATGGCTGAGTGATATTCCATTGTACATAAGGACCACAGCTTCTTTATCCATTTTTCTCTTTCCTGGGATATTTAAGGTGGAATGAAGTGGAGGTCCTGGTCAACAGAGCAGCCCTAAACTTTGGGGTGCTTGTGTCTTGCTGATTTTTCATTTTCCCAATTTATACCCCCATGAGTGAAAGTGCCCTATGCTCTCTAAGCTGTGTTTTTCAGATGTTTCAGGACTCACCGGACACTTCTCCAGAGTGGCTCTTGGCAATTTACATCCCGCCCATCAGTGTAGCAAGGCTCCCATTTCTCCATGGCCTGTCCTGCATTTCTGGTTTTGACACTTTTTTCAGCATGGCCCTTTTGACCAATGGGAAGCGAGACATCTCTGTAGCGCTGATTTGCCTTTCCAGGTTGCTTGGTTGGCCAAAAAGGGCGTATGCGTTTTTTTCTGAATATATTCAGGAAAAAACGCATACGCCCTTTTTGGCCAAGGGCATCATTGTCAACGTTTTGCCGCTTTTCATGTGCTTTAAAGGCGATTCGTATCTACCTCCTGAAATCTGTTTCCTGCAATTCTGCCTTGATTTCAAATCCTCTTCTTTGCCTTCCCTCAATATATTTGTGGACGAGAGTTATCATTTATAACTCTGCAGGTTTGTGAATTGCAGTGCCCTGAACCTCCATTTTACAACTCGTTTTTATGGGAGCTGGCCGCAAAATCGCAGAATGGCTTCAGGCCCTGTTCTGGTTCCGGGGGGCAGGCTGAGCCTGTGGTTAATTCTTCTTTCTGATGGGAAAATAGAGTGACCTGTGCCTGTCCCAACACCAAGAGCTAGTCTCTCGTTGGTTCCACGTCTTCCCGTTCATCCTCAGGACAAATTGCAACCTGTACGGAACAGGAGGTTAAAGGTGCTGATGCTCCAAGTAGGGAGCTTGCTAGTAAAGCGGCTGGAATGGCGAACCCGGGCACAAGGAGATGAGAAATGAGGTGCGTTTTAGAAAACTTTCCCCATCACACGGTGTACCATCTTCTGGGTTTCTCATGCATGTTTTTGATGTAGGAAGATGCCCTTGAACCTGGAGATTTGGGACCCATGCGATGGGTACCACGCAGTATTACTTTAAAGGGTCTGCGTTTGCTCACCCAACCTCACCAAACCTCTCAGCCCCAAGAGTGTCCACCCTTATGTCTCATCCAGCTGTGCGTCTAGATATGGTCAATCCAGGTTGCATCACAACCCCTGAACGCATTGTGTAAGAATTTCTCTCTCTTTCACTGTCTTTGTTTCATGGTTGTTTCAAAGTAATTTATTTTTATAATGGGGTTTAGCTGCTTTTCACTGCTGTGTTTATGCCGCTTTACACCCACTTGACACACTAACAGAGAGATATCAATACATAGGTTTTACGATTATTATTAGTCAGATATATTCTTGTGCGGTGAATAGGGCGTGTTGAGTCCAGTTCTCTGAGCAAGGAGTAGGTCTTGTCTATTACATATTGGGTTTATGGAACGGTACCTGAGCTAATTTGATACCCTTGTTTTATGTATCACCCCACCTCACCTTTCCCGTTAAGCAGCTATAGTGTGTTTTCTGCATGTGTGACTCTGTTCTGTTTTGTAATTCAGTTCAAGTGTAACGGTTTTTACATTCCCTCTATCAGTGATACCTTATGAGAAGTGTCCTTTTCTGTGTGACTTATTTCACTTAGAATCGTCGTACCTAAATCCACTCATCATGCTGCTACTAGCCTTACGACATTGATTTCATGGCTGAGTGATATTCCATTGTACATAAGGACCACAACTTCTTTATCCATTTTTCTCTTTCCTGGGATATTTAAGGTGGAATGAAGTGGAGGTCCTGGTCAACAGAACAGCCCTAAACTTTGGGGTGCTTGTGTCTTGCTGATTTTTCATTTTCCCAATTTATACCCCCATGAGTGGAAGTGCCCTATGCTCTCTTAGCTGTGTTTTTCAGATGTTTCAGGACTCACCGGACACTTCTCCAGAGTGGCTGTTGGCAATTTACATCCCGCCCATCAGTGTAGCAAGGCTCCCATTTCTCCATGGCCTGTCCTGCATTTCTGGTTTTGACACTTTTTTCAGCATGGCCCTTTTGACCAATGGGAAGTGAGACTTCTTTGTAGCGCTGATTTGCCTTTCCAGGTTGCTTGGTTGGCCAAAAAGGGCGTATGCGTTTTTTTCTGAATATATTCAGGAAAAAACGCATACGCCCTTTTTGGCCAAGGGCATCATTGTCAACGTTTTGCCGCTTTTCATGTGCTTTAAAGGCGATTCGTATCTACCTCCTGAAATCTGTTTCCTGCAATTCTGCCTTGATTTCAAATCCTCTTCTTTGCCTTCCCTCAATATATTTGTGGACGAGAGTTATCATTTATAACTCTGCAGGTTTGTGAATTGCAGTGCCCTGAACCTCCATTTTACAACTCGTTTTTATGGGAGCTGGCCGCAAAATCGCAGAATGGCTTCAGGCCCTGTTCTGGTTCCGGGGGGCAGGCTGAGCCTGTGGTTAATTCTTCTTTCTGATGGGAAAATAGAGTGACCTGTGCCTGTCCCAACACCAAGAGCTAGTCTCTCGTTGGTTCCACGTCTTCCCGTTTATCCTCAGGACAAATTGCAACCTGTACGGAACAGGAGGTTAAAGGTGCTGATGCTCCAAGTAGGGAGCTTGCTAGTAAAGCGGCTGGAATGGCGAACCCGGGCACAAGGAGATGAGAAATGAGGTGCGTTTTAGAAACCTTTCCCCATCACACGGTGTACCATCTTCTGGGTTTCTCATGCATGTTTTTAATGTAGGAAGATGCCCTTGAACCTGGAGATTTGGGACCCATGCGATGGGTACCACGCAGTATTACTTTAAAGGGTCTGCGTTTGCTCACCCAACCTCACCAAACCTCTCAGCCCCAAGAGTGTCCACCCTTATGTCTCATCCAGCTGTGCATCTAGATATGGTCAATCCAGGTTGCATCACAGCCCCTGAACGCATTGTGTAAGAATTTCTCTCTCTTTCACTGTCTTTGTTTCATGGTTGTTTCAAAGTAATTTATTTTTATAATGGGGTTTAGCTGCTTTTCACTGCTGTGTTTATGCCGCTTTACACCCACTTGACACACTAACAGAGAGATATCAATACATAGGTTTTACGATTATTATTAGTCAGATATATTCTTGTTCGGTGAATAGGGCGTGTTGAGTCCAGTTCTCTGAGCAAGGAGTAGGTCTTGTCTATTACATATTGGGTTTATGGAACGGTATCTGAGCTAATTTGATACCCTTGTTTTATGTATCACCCCACCTCACCTTTCCCGTTAAGCAGCCATAGAGTGTTTTCTGCATGTGTGACTCTGTTCTGTTTTGTAATTCAGTTCAAGTGTAACGGTTTTTACATTCCCTCTATCAGTGATACCTTATGAGAAGTGTCCTTTTCTGTGTGACTTATTTCACTTAGAATCGTCGTACCTAAATCCACTCATCATGCTGCTACTAGCCTTACGACATTGATTTCATGGCTGAGTGATATTCCATTGTACATAAGGACCACAACTTCTTTATCCATTTTTCTCTTTCCTGGGATATTTAAGGTGGAATGAAGTGGAGGTCCTGGTCAACAGAACAGCCCTAAACTTTGGGGTGCTTGTGTCTTGCTGATTTTTCATTTTCCCAATTTATACCCCCATGAGTGGAAGTGCCCTATGCTCTCTAAGCTGTGTTTTTCAGATGTTTCAGGACTCACCGGACACTTCTCCAGAGTGGCTCTTGGCAATTTACATCCCGCCCATCAGTGTAGCAAGGCTCCCATTTCTCCATGGCCTGTCCTGCATTTCTGGTTTTGACACTTTTTTCAGCATGGCCCTTTTGACCAATGGGAAGCGAGACTTCTTTGTAGCGCTGATTTGCCTTTCCAGGTTGCTTGGTTGGCCAAAAAGGGCGTATGCGTTTTTTCCTGAATATATTCAGGAAAAAACGCATACGCCCTTTTTGGCCAAGGGCATCATTGTCAACGTTTTGCCGCTTTTCATGTGCTTTAAAGGCGATTCGTATCTACCTCCTGAAATCTGTTTCCTGCAATTCTGCCTTGATTTCAAATCCTCTTCTTTGCCTTCCCTCAATATATTTGTGGACGAGAGTTATCATTTATAACTCTGCAGGTTTGTGAATTGCAGTGCCCTGAACCTCCATTTTACAACTCGTTTTTATGGGAGCTGGCCGCAAAATCGCAGAATGGCTTCAGGCCCTGTTCTGGTTCCGGGGGGCAGGCTGAGCCTGTGGTTAATTCTTCTTTCTGATGGGAAAATAGAGTGACCTGTGCCTGTCCCAACACCAAGAGCTAGTCTCTCGTTGGTTCCACGTCTTCCCGTTTATCCTCAGGACAAATTGCAACCTGTACGGAACAGGAGGTTAAAGGTGCTGATGCTCCAAGTAGGGAGCTTGCTAGTAAAGCGGCTGGAATGGCGAACCCGGGCACAAGGAGATGAGAAATGAGGTGCGTTTTAGAAACCTTTCCCCATCACACGGTGTACCATCTTCTGGGTTTCTCATGCATGTTTTTGATGTAGGAAGATGCCCTTGAACCTGGAGATTTGGGACCCATGCGATGGGTACCACGCAGTATTACTTTAAAGGGTCTGCGTTTGCTCACCCAACCTCACCAAACCTCTCAGCCCCAAGAGTGTCCACCCTTATGTCTCATCCAGCTGTGCGTCTAGATATGGTCAATCCAGGTTGCATCACAGCCCCTGAACGCATTGTGTAAGAATTTCTCTCTCTTTCACTGTCTTTGTTTCATGGTTGTTTCAAAGTAATTTATTTTTATAATGGGGTTTAGCTGCTTTTCACTGCTGTGTTTATGCCGCTTTACACCCACTTGACACACTAACAGAGAGATATCAATACATAGGTTTTACGATTATTATTAGTCAGATATATTCTTGTTCGGTGAATAGGGCGTGTTGAGTCCAGTTCTCTGAGCAAGGAGTAGGTCTTGTCTATTACATATTGGGTTTATGGAACGGTATCTGAGCTAATTTGATACCCTTGTTTTATGTATCACCCCACCTCACCTTTCCCGTTAAGCAGCCATAGAGTGTTTTCTGCATGTGTGACTCTGTTCTGTTTTGTAATTCAGTTCAAGTGTAACGGTTTTTACATTCCCTCTATCAGTGATACCTTATGAGAAGTGTCCTTTTCTGTGTGACTTATTTCACTTAGAATCGTCGTACCTAAATCCACTCATCATGCTGCTACTAGCCTTACGACATTGATTTCATGGCTGAGTGATATTCCATTGTACATAAGGACCACAACTTCTTTATCCATTTTTCTCTTTCCTGGGATATTTAAGGTGGAATGAAGTGGAGGTCCTGGTCAACAGAACAGCCCTAAACTTTGGGGTGCTTGTGTCTTGCTGATTTTTCATTTTCCCAATTTATACCCCCATGAGTGGAAGTGCCCTATGCTCTCTAAGCTGTGTTTTTCAGATGTTTCAGGACTCACCGGACACTTCTCCAGAGTGGCTCTTGGCAATTTACATCCCGCCCATCAGTGTAGCAAGGCTCCCATTTCTCCATGGCCTGTCCTGCATTTCTGGTTTTGACACTTTTTTCAGCATGGCCCTTTTGACCAATGGGAAGCGAGACTTCTTTGTAGCGCTGATTTGCCTTTCCAGGTTGCTTGGTTGGCCAAAAAGGGCGTATGCGTTTTTTCCTGAATATATTCAGGAAAAAACGCATACGCCCTTTTTGGCCAAGGGCATCATTGTCAACGTTTTGCCGCTTTTCATGTGCTTTAAAGGCGATTCGTATCTACCTCCTGAAATCTGTTTCCTGCAATTCTGCCTTGATTTCAAATCCTCTTCTTTGCCTTCCCTCAATATATTTGTGGACGAGAGTTATCATTTATAACTCTGCAGGTTTGTGAATTGCAGTGCCCTGAACCTCCATTTTACAACTCGTTTTTATGGGAGCTGGCCGCAAAATCGCAGAATGGCTTCAGGCCCTGTTCTGGTTCCGGGGGGCAGGCTGAGCCTGTGGTTAATTCTTCTTTCTGATGGGAAAATAGAGTGACCTGTGCCTGTCCCAACACCAAGAGCTAGTCTCTCGTTGGTTCCACGTCTTCCCGTTTATCCTCAGGACAAATTGCAACCTGTACGGAACAGGAGGTTAAAGGTGCTGATGCTCCAAGTAGGGAGCTTGCTAGTAAAGCGGCTGGAATGGCGAACCCGGGCACAAGGAGATGAGAAATGAGGTGCGTTTTAGAAACCTTTCCCCATCACACGGTGTACCATCTTCTGGGTTTCTCATGCATGTTTTTGATGTAGGAAGATGCCCTTGAACCTGGAGATTTGGGACCCATGCGATGGGTACCACGCAGTATTACTTTAAAGGGTCTGCGTTTGCTCACCCAACCTCACCAAACCTCTCAGCCCCAAGAGTGTCCACCCTTATGTCTCATCCAGCTGTGCGTCTAGATATGGTCAATCCAGGTTGCATCACAGCCCCTGAACGCATTGTGTAAGAATTTCTCTCTCTTTCACTGTCTTTGTTTCATGGTTGTTTCAAAGTAATTTATTTTTATAATGGGGTTTAGCTGCTTTTCACTGCTGTGTTTATGCCGCTTTACACCCACTTGACACACTAACAGAGAGATATCAATACATAGGTTTTACGATTATTATTAGTCAGATATATTCTTGTGCGGTGAATAGGGCGTGTTGAGTCCAGTTCTCTGAGCAAGGAGTAGGTCTTGTCTATTACATATTGGGTTTATGGAACGGTATCTGAGCTAATTTGATACCCTTGTTTTATGTATCACCCCACCTCACCTTTCCCGTTAAGCAGCTATAGTGTGTTTTCTGCATGTGTGACTCTGTTCTGTTTTGTAATTCAGTTCAAGTGTAACGGTTTTTACATTCCCTCTATCAGTGATACCTTATGAGAAGTGTCCTTTTCTGTGTGACTTATTTCACTTAGAATCGTCGTACCTAAATCCACTCATCATGCTGCTACTAGCCTTACGACATTGATTTCATGGCTGAGTGATATTCCATTGTACATAAGGACCACAGCTTCTTTATCCATTTTTCTCTTTCCTGGGATATTTAAGGTGGAATGAAGTGGAGGTCCTGGTCAACAGAACAGCCCTAAACTTTGGGGTGCTTGTGTCTTGCTGATTTTTCATTTTCCCAATTTATACCCCCATGAGTGGAAGTGCCCTATGCTCTCTAAGCTGTGTTTTTCAGATGTTTCAGGACTCACCGGACACTTCTCCAGAGTGGCTCTTGGCAATTTACATCCCGCCCATCAGTGTAGCAAGGCTCCCATTTCTCCATGGCCTGTCCTGCATTTCTGGTTTTGACACTTTTTTCAGCATGGCCCTTTTGACCAATGGGAAGCGAGACTTCTTTGTAGCGCTGATTTGCCTTTCCAGGTTGCTTGGTTGGCCAAAAAGGGCGTATGCGTTTTTTCCTGAATATATTCAGGAAAAAACGCATACGCCCTTTTTGGCCAAGGGCATCATTGTCAACGTTTTGCCGCTTTTCATGTGCTTTAAAGGCGATTCGTATCTACCTCCTGAAATCTGTTTCCTGCAATTCTGCCTTGATTTCAAATCCTCTTCTTTGCCTTCCCTCAATATATTTGTGGACGAGAGTTATCATTTATAACTCTGCAGGTTTGTGAATTGCAGTGCCCTGAACCTCCATTTTACAACTCGTTTTTATGGGAGCTGGCCGCAAAATCGCAGAATGGCTTCAGGCCCTGTTCTGGTTCCGGGGGGCAGGCTGAGCCTGTGGTTAATTCTTCTTTCTGATGGGAAAATAGAGTGACCTGTGCCTGTCCCAACACCAAGAGCTAGTCTCTCGTTGGTTCCACGTCTTCCCGTTTATCCTCAGGACAAATTGCAACCTGTACGGAACAGGAGGTTAAAGGTGCTGATGCTCCAAGTAGGGAGCTTGCTAGTAAAGCGGCTGGAATGGCGAACCCGGGCACAAGGAGATGAGAAATGAGGTGCGTTTTAGAAACCTTTCCCCATCACACGGTGTACCATCTTCTGGGTTTCTCATGCATGTTTTTGATGTAGGAAGATGCCCTTGAACCTGGAGATTTGGGACCCATGCGATGGGTACCACGCAGTATTACTTTAAAGGGTCTGCGTTTGCTCACCCAACCTCACCAAACCTCTCAGCCCCAAGAGTGTCCACCCTTATGTCTCATCCAGCTGTGCGTCTAGATATGGTCAATCCAGGTTGCATCACAGCCCCTGAACGCATTGTGTAAGAATTTCTCTCTCTTTCACTGTCTTTGTTTCATGGTTGTTTCAAAGTAATTTATTTTTATAATGGGGTTTAGCTGCTTTTCACTGCTGTGTTTATGCCGCTTTACACCCACTTGACACACTAACAGAGAGATATCAATACATAGGTTTTACGATTATTATTAGTCAGATATATTCTTGTGCGGTGAATAGGGCGTGTTGAGTCCAGTTCTCTGAGCAAGGAGTAGGTCTTGTCTATTACATATTGGGTTTATGGAACGGTATCTGAGCTAATTTGATACCCTTGTTTTATGTATCACCCCACCTCACCTTTCCCGTTAAGCAGCTATAGTGTGTTTTCTGCATGTGTGACTCTGTTCTGTTTTGTAATTCAGTTCAAGTGTAACGGTTTTTACATTCCCTCTATCAGTGATACCTTATGAGAAGTGTCCTTTTCTGTGTGACTTATTTCACTTAGAATCGTCGTACCTAAATCCACTCATCATGCTGCTACTAGCCTTACGACATTGATTTCATGGCTGAGTGATATTCCATTGTACATAAGGACCACAGCTTCTTTATCCATTTTTCTCTTTCCTGGGATATTTAAGGTGGAATGAAGTGGAGGTCCTGGTCAACAGAACAGCCCTAAACTTTGGGGTGCTTGTGTCTTGCTGATTTTTCATTTTCCCAATTTATACCCCCATGAGTGGAAGTGCCCTATGCTCTCTAAGCTGTGTTTTTCAGATGTTTCAGGACTCACCGGACACTTCTCCAGAGTGGCTCTTGGCAATTTACATCCCGCCCATCAGTGTAGCAAGGCTCCCATTTCTCCATGGCCTGTCCTGCATTTCTGGTTTTGACACTTTTTTCAGCATGGCCCTTTTGACCAATGGGAAGCGAGACTTCTTTGTAGCGCTGATTTGCCTTTCCAGGTTGCTTGGTTGGCCAAAAAGGGCGTATGCGTTTTTTCCTGAATATATTCAGGAAAAAACGCATACGCCCTTTTTGGCCAAGGGCATCATTGTCAACGTTTTGCCGCTTTTCATGTGCTTTAAAGGCGATTCGTATCTACCTCCTGAAATCTGTTTCCTGCAATTCTGCCTTGATTTCAAATCCTCTTCTTTGCCTTCCCTCAATATATTTGTGGACGAGAGTTATCATTTATAACTCTGCAGGTTTGTGAATTGCAGTGCCCTGAACCTCCATTTTACAACTCGTTTTTATGGGAGCTGGCCGCAAAATCGCAGAATGGCTTCAGGCCCTGTTCTGGTTCCGGGGGGCAGGCTGAGCCTGTGGTTAATTCTTCTTTCTGATGGGAAAATAGAGTGACCTGTGCCTGTCCCAACACCAAGAGCTAGTCTCTCGTTGGTTCCACGTCTTCCCGTTTATCCTCAGGACAAATTGCAACCTGTACGGAACAGGAGGTTAAAGGTGCTGATGCTCCAAGTAGGGAGCTTGCTAGTAAAGCGGCTGGAATGGCGAACCCGGGCACAAGGAGATGAGAAATGAGGTGCGTTTTAGAAACCTTTCCCCATCACACGGTGTACCATCTTCTGGGTTTCTCATGCATGTTTTTGATGTAGGAAGATGCCCTTGAACCTGGAGATTTGGGACCCATGCGATGGGTACCACGCAGTATTACTTTAAAGGGTCTGCGTTTGCTCACCCAACCTCACCAAACCTCTCAGCCCCAAGAGTGTCCACCCTTATGTCTCATCCAGCTGTGCGTCTAGATATGGTCAATCCAGGTTGCATCACAGCCCCTGAACGCATTGTGTAAGAATTTCTCTCTCTTTCACTGTCTTTGTTTCATGGTTGTTTCAAAGTAATTTATTTTTATAATGGGGTTTAGCTGCTTTTCACTGCTGTGTTTATGCCGCTTTACACCCACTTGACACACTAACAGAGAGATATCAATACATAGGTTTTACGATTATTATTAGTCAGATATATTCTTGTGCGGTGAATAGGGCGTGTTGAGTCCAGTTCTCTGAGCAAGGAGTAGGTCTTGTCTATTACATATTGGGTTTATGGAACGGTATCTGAGCTAATTTGATACCCTTGTTTTATGTATCACCCCACCTCACCTTTCCCGTTAAGCAGCTATAGTGTGTTTTCTGCATGTGTGACTCTGTTCTGTTTTGTAATTCAGTTCAAGTGTAACGGTTTTTACATTCCCTCTATCAGTGATACCTTATGAGAAGTGTCCTTTTCTGTGTGACTTATTTCACTTAGAATCGTCGTACCTAAATCCACTCATCATGCTGCTACTAGCCTTACGACATTGATTTCATGGCTGAGTGATATTCCATTGTACATAAGGACCACAGCTTCTTTATCCATTTTTCTCTTTCCTGGGATATTTAAGGTGGAATGAAGTGGAGGTCCTGGTCAACAGAGCAGCCCTAAACTTTGGGGTGCTTGTGTCTTGCTGATTTTTCATTTTCCCAATTTATACCCCCATGAGTGAAAGTGCCCTATGCTCTCTAAGCTGTGTTTTTCAGATGTTTCAGGACTCACCGGACACTTCTCCAGAGTGGCTCTTGGCAATTTACATCCCGCCCATCAGTGTAGCAAGGCTCCCATTTCTCCATGGCCTGTCCTGCATTTCTGGTTTTGACACTTTTTTCAGCATGGCCCTTTTGACCAATGGGAAGCGAGACATCTCTGTAGCGCTGATTTGCCTTTCCTGGTTGCTTGGTTGGCCAAAAAGGGCGTATGCGTTTTTTTCTGAATATATTCAGGAAAAAACGCATACGCCCTTTTTGGCCAAGGGCATCATTGTCAACGTTTTGCCGCTTTTCATGTGCTTTAAAGGCGATTCGTATCTACCTCCTGAAATCTGTTTCCTGCAATTCTGCCTTGATTTCAAATCCTCTTCTTTGCCTTCCCTCAATATATTTGTGGACGAGAGTTATCATTTATAACTCTGCAGGTTTGTGAATTGCAGTGCCCTGAACCTCCATTTTACAACTCGTTTTTATGGGAGCTGGCCGCAAAATCGCAGAATGGCTTCAGGCCCTGTTCTGGTTCCGGGGGGCAGGCTGAGCCTGTGGTTAATTCTTCTTTCTGATGGGAAAATAGAGTGACCTGTGCCTGTCCCAACACCAAGAGCTAGTCTCTCGTTGGTTCCACGTCTTCCCGTTCATCCTCAGGACAAATTGCAACCTGTACGGAACAGGAGGTTAAAGGTGCTGATGCTCCAAGTAGGGAGCTTGCTAGTAAAGCGGCTGGAATGGCGAACCCGGGCACAAGGAGATGAGAAATGAGGTGCGTTTTAGAAAACTTTCCCCATCACACGGTGTACCATCTTCTGGGTTTCTCATGCATGTTTTTGATGTAGGAAGATGCCCTTGAACCTGGAGATTTGGGACCCATGCGATGGGTACCACGCAGTATTACTTTAAAGGGTCTGCGTTTGCTCACCCAACCTCACCAAACCTCTCAGCCCCAAGAGTGTCCACCCTTATGTCTCATCCAGCTGTGCGTCTAGATATGGTCAATCCAGGTTGCATCACAGCCCCTGAACGCATTGTGTAAGAATTTCTCTCTCTTTCACTGTCTTTGTTTCATGGTTGTTTCAAAGTAATTTATTTTTATAATGGGGTTTAGCTGCTTTTCACTGCTGTGTTTATGCCGCTTTACACCCACTTGACACACTAACAGAGAGATATCAATACATAGGTTTTACGATTATTATTAGTCAGATATATTCTTGTGCGGTGAATAGGGCGTGTTGAGTCCAGTTCTCTGAGCAAGGAGTAGGTCTTGTCTATTACATATTGGGTTTATGGAACGGTATCTGAGCTAATTTGATACCCTTGTTTTATGTATCACCCCACCTCACCTTTCCCGTTAAGCAGCTATAGTGTGTTTTCTGCATGTGTGACTCTGTTCTGTTTTGTAATTCAGTTCAAGTGTAACGGTTTTTACATTCCCTCTATCAGTGATACCTTATGAGAAGTGTCCTTTTCTGTGTGACTTATTTCACTTAGAATCGTCGTACCTAAATCCACTCATCATGCTGCTACTAGCCTTACGACATTGATTTCATGGCTGAGTGATATTCCATTGTACATAAGGACCACAACTTCTTTATCCATTTTTCTCTTTCCTGGGATATTTAAGGTGGAATGAAGTGGAGGTCCTGGTCAACAGAACAGCCCTAAACTTTGGGGTGCTTGTGTCTTGCTGATTTTTCATTTTCCCAATTTATACCCCCATGAGTGGAAGTGCCCTATGCTCTCTTAGCTGTGTTTTTCAGATGTTTCAGGACTCACCGGACACTTCTCCAGAGTGGCTCTTGGCAATTTACATCCCGCCCATCAGTGTAGCAAGGCTCCCATTTCTCCATGGCCTGTCCTGCATTTCTGGTTTTGACACTTTTTTCAGCATGGCCCTTTTGACCAATGGGAAGTGAGACTTCTTTGTAGCGCTGATTTGCCTTTCCAGGTTGCTTGGTTGGCCAAAAAGGGCGTATGCGTTTTTTTCTGAATATATTCAGGAAAAAACGCATACGCCCTTTTTGGCCAAGGGCATCATTGTCAACGTTTTGCCGCTTTTCATGTGCTTTAAAGGCGATTCGTATCTACCTCCTGAAATCTGTTTCCTGCAATTCTGCCTTGATTTCAAATCCTCTTCTTTGCCTTCCCTCAATATATTTGTGGACGAGAGTTATCATTTATAACTCTGCAGGTTTGTGAATTGCAGTGCCCTGAACCTCCATTTTACAACTCGTTTTTATGGGAGCTGGCCGCAAAATCGCAGAATGGCTTCAGGCCCTGTTCTGGTTCCGGGGGGCAGGCTGAGCCTGTGGTTAATTCTTCTTTCTGATGGGAAAATAGAGTGACCTGTGCCTGTCCCAACACCAAGAGCTAGTCTCTCGTTGGTTCCACGTCTTCCCGTTTATCCTCAGGACAAATTGCAACCTGTACGGAACAGCAGGTTAAAGGTGCTGATGCTCCAAGTAGGGAGCTTGCTAGTAAAGCGGCTGGAATGGCGAACCCGGGCACAAGGAGATGAGAAATGAGGTGCGTTTTAGAAACCTTTCCCCATCACACGGTGTACCATCTTCTGGGTTTCTCATGCATGTTTTTGATGTAGGAAGATGCCCTTGAACCTGGAGATTTGGGACCCATGCGATGGGTACCACGCAGTATTACTTTAAAGGGTCTGCGTTTGCTCACCCAACCTCACCAAACCTCTCAGCCCCAAGAGTGTCCACCCTTATGTCTCATCCAGCTGTGCGTCTAGATATGGTCAATCCAGGTTGCATCACAGCCCCTGAACGCATTGTGTAAGAATTTCTCTCTCTTTCACTGTCTTTGTTTCATGGGTGTTTCAAAGTAATTTATTTTTATAATGGGGTTTAGCTGCTTTTCACTGCTGTGTTTATGCCGCTTTACACCCACTTGACACACTAACAGAGAGATATCAATACATAGGTTTTACGATTATTATTAGTCAGATATATTCTTGTTCGGTGAATAGGGCGTGTTGAGTCCAGTTCTCTGAGCAAGGAGTAGGTCTTGTCTATTACATATTGGGTTTATGGAACGGTATCTGAGCTAATTTGATACCCTTGTTTTATGTATCACCCCACCTCACCTTTCCCGTTAAGCAGCCATAGAGTGTTTTCTGCATGTGTGACTCTGTTCTGTTTTGTAATTCAGTTCAAGTGTAACGGTTTTTACATTCCCTCTATCAGTGATACCTTATGAGAAGTGTCCTTTTCTGTGTGACTTATTTCACTTAGAATCGTCGTACCTAAATCCACTCATCATGCTGCTACTAGCCTTACGACATTGATTTCATGGCTGAGTGATATTCCATTGTACATAAGGACCACAACTTCTTTATCCATTTTTCTCTTTCCTGGGATATTTAAGGTGGAATGAAGTGGAGGTCCTGG
This sequence comes from Balaenoptera borealis, assembly GCF_965194805.1. NCBI lineage: Eukaryota > Metazoa > Chordata > Mammalia > Artiodactyla > Balaenopteridae > Balaenoptera > Balaenoptera borealis. The sequence continues at coordinate 84,229 of NW_028123685.1, forward strand.
TCAACAGAACAGCCCTAAACTTTGGGGTGCTTGTGTCTTGCTGATTTTTAATTTTCCCAATTTATACCCCCATGAGTGGAAGTGCCCTATGCTCTCTAAGCTGTGTTTTTCAGATGTTTCAGGACTCACCGGACACTTCTCCAGAGTGGCTCTTGGCAATTTACATCCCGCCCATCAGTGTAGCAAGGCTCCCATTTCTCCATGGCCTGTCCTGCATTTCTGGTTTTGACACTTTTTTCAGCATGGCCCTTTTGACCAATGGGAAGCGAGACTTCTTTGTAGCGCTGATTTGCCTTTCCAGGTTGCTTGGTTGGCCAAAAAGGGCGTATGCGTTTTTTCCTGAATATATTCAGGAAAAAACGCATACGCCCTTTTTGGCCAAGGGCATCATTGTCAACGTTTTGCCGCTTTTCATGTGCTTTAAAGGCGATTCGTATCTACCTCCTGAAATCTGTTTCCTGCAATTCTGCCTTGATTTCAAATCCTCTTCTTTGCCTTCCCTCAATATATTTGTGGACGAGAGTTATCATTTATAACTCTGCAGGTTTGTGAATTGCAGTGCCCTGAACCTCCATTTTACAACTCGTTTTTATGGGAGCTGGCCGCAAAATCGCAGAATGGCTTCAGGCCCTGTTCTGGTTCCGGGGGGCAGGCTGAGCCTGTGGTTAATTCTTCTTTCTGATGGGAAAATAGAGTGACCTGTGCCTGTCCCAACACCAAGAGCTAGTCTCTCGTTGGTTCCACGTCTTCCCGTTCATCCTCAGGACAAATTGCAACCTGTACGGAACAGGAGGTTAAAGGTGCTGATGCTCCAAGTAGGGAGCTTGCTAGTAAAGCGGCTGGAATGGCGAACCCGGGCACAAGGAGATGAGAAATGAGGTGCGTTTTAGAAACCTTTCCCCATCACACGGTGTACCATCTTCTGGGTTTCTCATGCATGTTTTTGATGTAGGAAGATGCCCTTGAACCTGGAGATTTGGGACCCATGCGATGGGTACCACGCAGTATTACTTTAAAGGGTCTGCGTTTGCTCACCCAACCTCACCAAACCTCTCAGCCCCAAGAGTGTCCACCCTTATGTCTCATCCAGCTGTGCGTCTAGATATGGTCAATCCAGGTTGCATCACAGCCCCTGAACGCATTGTGTAAGAATTTCTCTCTCTTTCACTGTCTTTGTTTCATGGTTGTTTCAAAGTAATTTATTTTTATAATGGGGTTTAGCTGCTTTTCACTGCTGTGTTTATGCCGCTTTACACCCACTTGACACACTAACAGAGAGATATCAATACATAGGTTTTACGATTATTATTAGTCAGATATATTCTTGTTCGGTGAATAGGGCGTGTTGAGTCCAGTTCTCTGAGCAAGGAGTAGGTCTTGTCTATTACATATTGGGTTTATGGAACGGTATCTGAGCTAATTTGATACCCTTGTTTTATGTATCACCCCACCTCACCTTTCCCGTTAAGCAGCCATAGAGTGTTTTCTGCATGTGTGACTCTGTTCTGTTTTGTAATTCAGTTCAAGTGTAACGGTTTTTACATTCCCTCTATCAGTGATACCTTATGAGAAGTGTCCTTTTCTGTGTGACTTATTTCACTTAGAGTCGTCGTACCTAAATCCACTCATCATGCTGCTACTAGCCTTACGACATTGATTTCATGGCTGAGTGATATTCCATTGTACATAAGGACCCCAACTTCTTTATCCATTTTTCTCTTTCCTGGGATATTTAAGGTGGAATGAAGTGGAGGTCCTGGTCAACAGAACAGCCCTAAACTTTGGGGTGCTTGTGTCTTGCTGATTTTTAATTTTCCCAATTTATACCCCCATGAGTGGAAGTGCCCTATGCTCTCTAAGCTGTGTTTTTCAGATGTTTCAGGACTCACCGGACACTTCTCCAGAGTGGCTCTTGGCAATTTACATCCCGCCCATCAGTGTAGCAAGGCTCCCATTTCTCCATGGCCTGTCCTGCATTTCTGGTTTTGACACTTTTTTCAGCATGGCCCTTTTGACCAATGGGAAGCGAGACTTCTTTGTAGCGCTGATTTGCCTTTCCAGGTTGCTTGGTTGGCCAAAAAGGGCGTATGCGTTTTTTCCTGAATATATTCAGGAAAAAACGCATACGCCCTTTTTGGCCAAGGGCATCATTGTCAACGTTTTGCCGCTTTTCATGTGCTTTAAAGGCGATTCGTATCTACCTCCTGAAATCTGTTTCCTGCAATTCTGCCTTGATTTCAAATCCTCTTCTTTGCCTTCCCTCAATATATTTGTGGACGAGAGTTATCATTTATAACTCTGCAGGTTTGTGAATTGCAGTGCCCTGAACCTCCATTTTACAACTCGTTTTTATGGGAGCTGGCCGCAAAATCGCAGAATGGCTTCAGGCCCTGTTCTGGTTCCGGGGGGCAGGCTGAGCCTGTGGTTAATTCTTCTTTCTGATGGGAAAATAGAGTGACCTGTGCCTGTCCCAACACCAAGAGCTAGTCTCTCGTTGGTTCCACGTCTTCCCGTTTATCCTCAGGACAAATTGCAACCTGTACGGAACAGGAGGTTAAAGGTGCTGATGCTCCAAGTAGGGAGCTTGCTAGTAAAGCGGCTGGAATGGCGAACCCGGGCACAAGGAGATGAGAAATGAGGTGCGTTTTAGAAACCTTTCCCCATCACACGGTGTACCATCTTCTGGGTTTCTCATGCATGTTTTTGATGTAGGAAGATGCCCTTGAACCTGGAGATTTGGGACCCATGCGATGGGTACCACGCAGTATTACTTTAAAGGGTCTGCGTTTGCTCACCCAACCTCACCAAACCTCTCAGCCCCAAGAGTGTCCACCCTTATGTCTCATCCAGCTGTGCGTCTAGATATGGTCAATCCAGGTTGCATCACAGCCCCTGAACGCATTGTGTAAGAATTTCTCTCTCTTTCACTGTCTTTGTTTCATGGGTGTTTCAAAGTAATTTATTTTTATAATGGGGTTTAGCTGCTTTTCACTGCTGTGTTTATGCCGCTTTACACCCACTTGACACACTAACAGAGAGATATCAATACATAGGTTTTACGATTATTATTAGTCAGATATATTCTTGTGCGGTGAATAGGGCGTGTTGAGTCCAGTTCTCTGAGCAAGGAGTAGGTCTTGTCTATTACATATTGGGTTTATGGAACGGTATCTGAGCTAATTTGATACCCTTGTTTTATGTATCACCCCACCTCACCTTTCCCGTTAAGCAGCTATAGTGTGTTTTCTGCATGTGTGACTCTGTTCTGTTTTGTAATTCAGTTCAAGTGTAACGGTTTTTACATTCCCTCTATCAGTGATACCTTATGAGAAGTGTCCTTTTCTGTGTGACTTATTTCACTTAGAATCGTCGTACCTAAATCCACTCATCATGCTGCTACTAACCTTACGACATTGATTTCATGGCTGAGTGATATTCCATTGTACATAAGGACCACAGCTTCTTTATCCATTTTTCTCTTTCCTGGGATATTTAAGGTGGAATGAAGTGGAGGTCCTGGTCAACAGAGCAGCCCTAAACTTTGGGGTGCTTGTGTCTTGCTGATTTTTCATTTTCCCAATTTATACCCCCATGAGTGAAAGTGCCCTATGCTCTCTAAGCTGTGTTTTTCAGATGTTTCAGGACTCACCGGACACTTCTCCAGAGTGGCTCTTGGCAATTTACATCCCGCCCATCAGTGTAGCAAGGCTCCCATTTCTCCATGGCCTGTCCTGCATTTCTGGTTTTGACACTTTTTTCAGCATGGCCCTTTTGACCAATGGGAAGCGAGACTTCTTTGTAGCGCTGATTTGCCTTTCCAGGTTGCTTGGTTGGCCAAAAAGGGCGTATGCGTTTTTTTCTGAATATATTCAGGAAAAAACGCATACGCCCTTTTTGGCCAAGGGCATCATTGTCAACGTTTTGCCACTTTTCATGTGCTTTAAAGGCGATTCGTATCTACCTCCTGAAATCTGTTTCCTGGAATTCTGCCTTGATTTCAAATCCTCTTCTTTGCCTTCCCTCAATATATTTGTGGACGAGAGTTATCATTTATAACTCTGCAGGTTTGTGAATTGCAGTGCCCTGAACCTCCATTTTACAACTCGTTTTTATGGGAGCTGGCCGCAAAATCGCAGAATGGCTTCAGGCCCTGTTCTGGTTCCGGGGGGCAGGCTGAGCCTGTGGTTAATTCTTCTTTCTGATGGGAAAATAGAGTGACCTGTGCCTGTCCCAACACCAAGAGCTAGTCTCTCGTTGGTTCCACGTCTTCCCGTTTATCCTCAGGACAAATTGCAACCTGTACGGAACAGGAGGTTAAAGGTGCTGATGCTTCAAGTAGGGAGCTTGCTAGTAAAGCGGCTGGAATGGCGAACCCGGGCACAAGGAGATGAGAAATGAGGTGCGTTTTAGAAACCTTTCCCCATCACACGGTGTACCATCTTCTGGGTTTCTCATGCATGTTTTTGATGTAGGAAGATGCCCTTGAACCTGGAGATTTGGGACCCATGCGATGGGTACCACGCAGTATTACTTTAAAGGGTCTGCGTTTGCTCACCCAACCTCACCAAACCTCTCAGCCCCAAGAGTGTCCACCCTTATGTCTCATCCAGCTGTGCGTCTAGATATGGTCAATCCAGGTTGCATCACAGCCCCTGAACGCATTGTGTAAGAATTTGTCTCTCTTTCACTGTCTTTGTTTCATGGTTGTTTCAAAGTAATTTATTTTTATAATGGGGTTTAGCTGCTTTTCACTGCTGTGTTTATGCCGCTTTACACCCACTTGACACACTAACAGAGAGATATCAATACATAGGTTTTACGATTATTATTAGTCAGATATATTCTTGTTTGGTGAATAGGGCGTGTTGAGTCCAGTTCTCTGAGCAAGGAGTAGGTCTTGTCTATTACATATTGGGTTTATGGAACGGTATCTGAGCTAATTTGATACCCTTGTTTTATGTATCACCCCACCTCACCTTTCCCGTTAAGCAGCCATAGAGTGTTTTCTGCATGTGTGACTCTGTTCTGTTTTGTAATTCAGTTCAAGTGTAACGGTTTTTACATTCCCTCTATCAGTGATACCTTATGAGAAGTGTCCTTTTCTGTGTGACTTATTTCACTTAGAATCGTCGTACCTAAATCCACTCATCATGCTGCTACTAGCCTTACGACATTGATTTCATGGCTGAGTGATATTCCATTGTACATAAGGACCACAACTTCTTTATCCATTTTTCTCTTTCCTGGGATATTTAAGGTGGAATGAAGTGGAGGTCCTGGTCAACAGAACAGCCCTAAACTTTGGGGTGCTTGTGTCTTGCTGATTTTTCATTTTCCCAATTTATACCCCCATGAGTGGAAGTGCCCTATGCTCTCTAAGCTGTGTTTTTCAGATGTTTCAGGACTCACCGGACACTTCTCCAGAGTGGCTCTTGGCAATTTACATCCCGCCCATCAGTGTAGCAAGGCTCCCATTTCTCCATGGCCTGTCCTGCATTTCTGGTTTTGACACTTTTTTCAGCATGGCCCTTTTGACCAATGGGAAGCGAGACTTCTTTGTAGCGCTGATTTGCCTTTCCAGGTTGCTTGGTTGGCCAAAAAGGGCGTATGCGTTTTTTCCTGAATATATTCAGGAAAAAACGCATACGCCCTTTTTGGCCAAGGGCATCATTGTCAACGTTTTGCCGCTTTTCATGTGCTTTAAAGGCGATTCGTATCTACCTCCTGAAATCTGTTTCCTGCAATTCTGCCTTGATTTCAAATCCTCTTCTTTGCCTTCCCTCAATATATTTGTGGACGAGAGTTATCATTTATAACTCTGCAGGTTTGTGAATTGCAGTGCCCTGAACCTCCATTTTACAACTCGTTTTTATGGGAGCTGGCCGCAAAATCGCAGAATGGCTTCAGGCCCTGTTCTGGTTCCGGGGGGCAGGCTGAGCCTGTGGTTAATTCTTCTTTCTGATGGGAAAATAGAGTGACCTGTGCCTGTCCCAACACCAAGAGCTAGTCTCTCGTTGGTTCCACGTCTTCCCGTTTATCCTCAGGACAAATTGCAACCTGTACGGAACAGGAGGTTAAAGGTGCTGATGCTCCAAGTAGGGAGCTTGCTAGTAAAGCGGCTGGAATGGCGAACCCGGGCACAAGGAGATGAGAAATGAGGTGCGTTTTAGAAACCTTTCCCCATCACACGGTGTACCATCTTCTGGGTTTCTCATGCATGTTTTTGATGTAGGAAGATGCCCTTGAACCTGGAGATTTGGGACCCATGCGATGGGTACCACGCAGTATTACTTTAAAGGGTCTGCGTTTGCTCACCCAACCTCACCAAACCTCTCAGCCCCAAGAGTGTCCACCCTTATGTCTCATCCAGCTGTGCGTCTAGATATGGTCAATCCAGGTTGCATCACAGCCCCTGAACGCATTGTGTAAGAATTTGTCTCTCTTTCACTGTCTTTGTTTCATGGTTGTTTCAAAGTAATTTATTTTTATAATGGGGTTTAGCTGCTTTTCACTGCTGTGTTTATGCCGCTTTACACCCACTTGACACACTAACAGAGAGATATCAATACATAGGTTTTACGATTATTATTAGTCAGATATATTCTTGTGCGGTGAATAGGGCGTGTTGAGTCCAGTTCTCTGAGCAAGGAGTAGGTCTTGTCTATTACATATTGGGTTTATGGAACGGTATCTGAGCTAATTTGATACCCTTGTTTTATGTATCACCCCACCTCACCTTTCCCGTTAAGCAGCTATAGTGTGTTTTCTGCATGTGTGACTCTGTTCTGTTTTGTAATTCAGTTCAAGTGTAACGGTTTTTACATTCCCTCTATCAGTGATACCTTATGAGAAGTGTCCTTTTCTGTGTGACTTATTTCACTTAGAATCGTCGTACCTAAATCCACTCATCATGCTGCTACTAACCTTACGACATTGATTTCATGGCTGAGTGATATTCCATTGTACATAAGGACCACAGCTTCTTTATCCATTTTTCTCTTTCCTGGGATATTTAAGGTGGAATGAAGTGGAGGTCCTGGTCAACAGAGCAGCCCTAAACTTTGGGGTGCTTGTGTCTTGCTGATTTTTCATTTTCCCAATTTATACCCCCATGAGTGAAAGTGCCCTATGCTCTCTAAGCTGTGTTTTTCAGATGTTTCAGGACTCACCGGACACTTCTCCAGAGTGGCTCTTGGCAATTTACATCCCGCCCATCAGTGTAGCAAGGCTCCCATTTCTCCATGGCCTGTCCTGCATTTCTGGTTTTGACACTTTTTTCAGCATGGCCCTTTTGACCAATGGGAAGCGAGACTTCTTTGTAGCGCTGATTTGCCTTTCCAGGTTGCTTGGTTGGCCAAAAAGGGCGTATGCGTTTTTTTCTGAATATATTCAGGAAAAAACGCATACGCCCTTTTTGGCCAAGGGCATCATTGTCAACGTTTTGCCGCTTTTCATGTGCTTTAAAGGCGATTCGTATCTACCTCCTGAAATCTGTTTCCTGCAATTCTGCCTTGATTTCAAATCCTCTTCTTTGCCTTCCCTCAATATATTTGTGGACGAGAGTTATCATTTATAACTCTGCAGGTTTGTGAATTGCAGTGCCCTGAACCTCCATTTTACAACTCGTTTTTATGGGAGCTGGCCGCAAAATCGCAGAATGGCTTCAGGCCCTGTTCTGGTTCCGGGGGGCAGGCTGAGCCTGTGGTTAATTCTTCTTTCTGATGGGAAAATAGAGTGACCTGTGCCTGTCCCAACACCAAGAGCTAGTCTCTCGTTGGTTCCACGTCTTCCCGTTTATCCTCAGGACAAATTGCAACCTGTACGGAACAGGAGGTTAAAGGTGCTGATGCTCCAAGTAGGGAGCTTGCTAGTAAAGCGGCTGGAATGGCGAACCCGGGCACAAGGAGATGAGAAATGAGGTGCGTTTTAGAAACCTTTCCCCATCACACGGTGTACCATCTTCTGGGTTTCTCATGCATGTTTTTGATGTAGGAAGATGCCCTTGAACCTGGAGATTTGGGACCCATGCGATGGGTACCACGCAGTATTACTTTAAAGGGTCTGCGTTTGCTCACCCAACCTCACCAAACCTCTCAGCCCCAAGAGTGTCCACCCTTATGTCTCATCCAGCTGTGCGTCTAGATATGGTCAATCCAGGTTGCATCACAGCCCCTGAACGCATTGTGTAAGAATTTCTCTCTCTTTCACTGTCTTTGTTTCATGGTTGTTTCAAAGTAATTTATTTTTATAATGGGGTTTAGCTGCTTTTCACTGCTGTGTTTATGCCGCTTTACACCCACTTGACACACTAACAGAGAGATATCAATACATAGGTTTTACGATTATTATTAGTCAGATATATTCTTGTGCGGTGAATAGGGCGTGTTGAGTCCAGTTCTCTGAGCAAGGAGTAGGTCTTGTCTATTACATATTGGGTTTATGGAACGGTATCTGAGCTAATTTGATACCCTTGTTTTATGTATCACCCCACCTCACCTTTCCCGTTAAGCAGCTATAGTGTGTTTTCTGCATGTGTGACTCTGTTCTGTTTTGTAATTCAGTTCAAGTGTAACGGTTTTTACATTCCCTCTATCAGTGATACCTTATGAGAAGTGTCCTTTTCTGTGTGACTTATTTCACTTAGAATCGTCGTACCTAAATCCACTCATCATGCTGCTACTAACCTTACGACATTGATTTCATGGCTGAGTGATATTCCATTGTACATAAGGACCACAGCTTCTTTATCCATTTTTCTCTTTCCTGGGATATTTAAGGTGGAATGAAGTGGAGGTCCTGGTCAACAGAGCAGCCCTAAACTTTGGGGTGCTTGTGTCTTGCTGATTTTTCATTTTCCCAATTTATACCCCCATGAGTGAAAGTGCCCTATGCTCTCTAAGCTGTGTTTTTCAGATGTTTCAGGACTCACCGGACACTTCTCCAGAGTGGCTCTTGGCAATTTACATCCCGCCCATCAGTGTAGCAAGGCTCCCATTTCTCCATGGCCTGTCCTGCATTTCTGGTTTTGACACTTTTTTCAGCATGGCCCTTTTGACCAATGGGAAGCGAGACTTCTTTGTAGCGCTGATTTGCCTTTCCAGGTTGCTTGGTTGGCCAAAAAGGGCGTATGCGTTTTTTTCTGAATATATTCAGGAAAAAACGCATACGCCCTTTTTGGCCAAGGGCATCATTGTCAACGTTTTGCCGCTTTTCATGTGCTTTAAAGGCGATTCGTATCTACCTCCTGAAATCTGTTTCCTGGAATTCTGCCTTGATTTCAAATCCTCTTCTTTGCCTTCCCTCAATATATTTGTGGACGAGAGTTATCATTTATAACTCTGCAGGTATGTGAATTGCAGTGCCCTGAACCTCCATTTTACAACTCGTTTTTATGGGAGCTGGCCGCAAAATCGCAGAATGGCTTCAGGCCCTGTTCTGGTTCCGGGGGGCAGGCTGAGCCTGTGGTTAATTCATCTTTCTGATGGGAAAATAGAGTGACCTGTGCCTGTCCCAACACCAAGAGCTAGTCTCTCGTTGGTTCCACGTCTTCCCGTTTATCCTCAGGACAAATTGCAACCTGTACGGAACAGGAGGTTAAAGGTGCTGATGCTTCAAGTAGGGAGCTTGCTAGTAAAGCGGCTGGAATGGCGAACCCGGGCACAAGGAGATGAGAAATGAGGTGCGTTTTAGAAACCTTTCCCCATCACACGGTGTACCATCTTCTGGGTTTCTCATGCATGTTTTTGATGTAGGAAGATGCCCTTGAACCTGGAGATTTGGGACCCATGCGATGGGTACCACGCAGTATTACTTTAAAGGGTCTGCGTTTGCTCACCCAACCTCACCAAACCTCTCAGCCCCAAGAGTGTCCACCCTTATGTCTCATCCAGCTGTGCGTCTAGATATGGTCAATCCAGGTTGCATCACAGCCCCTGAACGCATTGTGTAAGAATTTCTCTCTCTTTCACTGTCTTTGTTTCATGGTTGTTTCAAAGTAATTTATTTTTATAATGGGGTTTAGCTGCTTTTCACTGCTGTGTTTATGCCGCTTTACACCCACTTGACACACTAACAGAGAGATATCAATACATAGGTTTTACGATTATTATTAGTCAGATATATTCTTGTGCGGTGAATAGGGCGTGTTGAGTCCAGTTCTCTGAGCAAGGAGTAGGTCTTGTCTATTACATATTGGGTTTATGGAACGGTATCCGAGCTAATTTGATACCCTTGTTTTATGTATCACCCCACCTCACCTTTCCCGTTAAGCAGCTATAGTGTGTTTTCTGCATGTGTGACTCTGTTCTGTTTTGTAATTCAGTTCAAGTGTAACGGTTTTTACATTCCCTCTATCAGTGATACCTTATGAGAAGTGTCCTTTTCTGTGTGACTTATTTCACTTAGAATCGTCGTACCTAAATCCACTCATCATGCTGCTACTAACCTTACGACATTGATTTCATGGCTGAGTGATATTCCATTGTACATAAGGACCACAGCTTCTTTATCCATTTTTCTCTTTCCTGGGATATTTAAGGTGGAATGAAGTGGAGGTCCTGGTCAACAGAGCAGCCCTAAACTTTGGGGTGCTTGTGTCTTGCTGATTTTTCATTTTCCCAATTTATACCCCCATGAGTGAAAGTGCCCTATGCTCTCTAAGCTGTGTTTTTCAGATGTTTCAGGACTCACCGGACACTTCTCCAGAGTGGCTCTTGGCAATTTACATCCCGCCCATCAGTGTAGCAAGGCTCCCATTTCTCCATGGCCTGTCCTGCATTTCTGGTTTTGACACTTTTTTCAGCATGGCCCTTTTGACCAATGGGAAGCGAGACTTCTTTGTAGCGCTGATTTGCCTTTCCAGGTTGCTTGGTTGGCCAAAAAGGGCGTATGCGTTTTTTTCTGAATATATTCAGGAAAAAACGCATACGCCCTTTTTGGCCAAGGGCATCATTGTCAACGTTTTGCCGCTTTTCATGTGCTTTAAAGGCGATTCGTATCTACCTCCTGAAATCTGTTTCCTGGAATTCTGCCTTGATTTCAAATCCTCTTCTTTGCCTTCCCTCAATATATTTGTGGACGAGAGTTATCATTTATAACTCTGCAGGTTTGTGAATTGCAGTGCCCTGAACCTCCATTTTACAACTCGTTTTTATGGGAGCTGGCCGCAAAATCGCAGAATGGCTTCAGGCCCTGTTCTGGTTCCGGGGGGCAGGCTGAGCCTGTGGTTAATTCTTCTTTCTGATGGGAAAATAGAGTGACCTGTGCCTGTCCCAACACCAAGAGCTAGTCTCTCGTTGGTTCCACGTCTTCCCGTTTATCCTCAGGACAAATTGCAACCTGTACGGAACAGGAGGTTAAAGGTGCTGATGCTTCAAGTAGGGAGCTTGCTAGTAAAGCGGCTGGAATGGCGAACCCGGGCACAAGGAGATGAGAAATGAGGTGCGTTTTAGAAACCTTTCCCCATCACACGGTGTACCATCTTCTGGGTTTCTCATGCATGTTTTTGATGTAGGAAGATGCCCTTGAACCTGGAGATTTGGGACCCATGCGATGGGTACCACGCAGTATTACTTTAAAGGGTCTGCGTTTGCTCACCCAACCTCACCAAACCTCTCAGCCCCAAGAGTGTCCACCCTTATGTCTCATCCAGCTGTGCGTCTAGATATGGTCAATCCAGGTTGCATCACAGCCCCTGAACGCATTGTGTAAGAATTTCTCTCTCTTTCACTGTCTTTGTTTCATGGTTGTTTCAAAGTAATTTATTTTTATAATGGGGTTTAGCTGCTTTTCACTGCTGTGTTTATGCCGCTTTACACCCACTTGACACACTAACAGAGAGATATCAATACATAGGTTTTACGATTATTATTAGTCAGATATATTCTTGTTCGGTGAATAGGGCGTGTTGAGTCCAGTTCTCTGAGCAAGGAGTAGGTCTTGTCTATTACATATTGGGTTTATGGAACGGTATCTGAGCTAATTTGATACCCTTGTTTTATGTATCACCCCACCTCACCTTTCCCGTTAAGCAGCCATAGAGTGTTTTCTGCATGTGTGACTCTGTTCTGTTTTGTAATTCAGTTCAAGTGTAACGGTTTTTACATTCCCTCTATCAGTGATACCTTATGAGAAGTGTCCTTTTCTGTGTGACTTATTTCACTTAGAATCGTCGTACCTAAATCCACTCATCATGCTGCTACTAGCCTTACGACATTGATTTCATGGCTGAGTGATATTCCATTGTACATAAGGACCACAACTTCTTTATCCATTTTTCTCTTTCCTGGGATATTTAAGGTGGAATGAAGTGGAGGTCCTGGTCAACAGAACAGCCCTAAACTTTGGGGTGCTTGTGTCTTGCTGATTTTTCATTTTCCCAATTTATACCCCCATGAGTGGAAGTGCCCTATGCTCTCTTAGCTGTGTTTTTCAGATGTTTCAGGACTCACCGGACACTTCTCCAGAGTGGCTCTTGGCAATTTACATCCCGCCCATCAGTGTAGCAAGGCTCCCATTTCTCCATGGCCTGTCCTGCATTTCTGGTTTTGACACTTTTTTCAGCATGGCCCTTTTGACCAATGGGAAGCGAGACTTCTTTGTAGCGCTGATTTGCCTTTCCAGGTTGCTTGGTTGGCCAAAAAGGGCGTATGCGTTTTTTCCTGAATATATTCAGGAAAAAACGCATACGCCCTTTTTGGCCAAGGGCATCATTGTCAACGTTTTGCCGCTTTTCATGTGCTTTAAAGGCGATTCGTATCTACCTCCTGAAATCTGTTTCCTGCAATTCTGCCTTGATTTCAAATCCTCTTCTTTGCCTTCCCTCAATATATTTGTGGACGAGAGTTATGATTTATAACTCTGCAGGTTTGTGAATTGCAGTGCCCTGAACCTCCATTTTACAACTCGTTTTTATGGGAGCTGGCCGCAAAATCGCAGAATGGCTTCAGGCCCTGTTCTGGTTCCGGGGGGCAGGCTGAGCCTGTGGTTAATTCTTCTTTCTGATGGGAAAATAGAGTGACCTGTGCCTGTCCCAACACCAAGAGCTAGTCTCTCGTTGGTTCCACGTCTTCCCGTTTATCCTCAGGACAAATTGCAACCTGTACGGAACAGGAGGTTAAAGGTGCTGATGCTCCAAGTAGGGAGCTTGCTAGTAAAGCGGCTGGAATGGCGAACCCGGGCACAAGGAGATGAGAAATGAGGTGCGTTTTAGAAACCTTTCCCCATCACACGGTGTACCATCTTCTGGGTTTCTCATGCATGTTTTTGATGTAGGAAGATGCCCTTGAACCTGGAGATTTGGGACCCATGCGATGGGTACCACGCAGTATTACTTTAAAGGGTCTGCGTTTGCTCACCCAACCTCACCAAACCTCTCAGCCCCAAGAGTGTCCACCCTTATGTCTCATCCAGCTGTGCGTCTAGATATGGTCAATCCAGGTTGCATCACAGCCCCTGAACGCATTGTGTAAGAATTTCTCTCTCTTTCACTGTCTTTGTTTCATGGTTGTTTCAAAGTAATTTATTTTTATAATGGGGTTTAGCTGCTTTTCACTGCTGTGTTTATGCCGCTTTACACCCACTTGACACACTAACAGAGAGATATCAATACATAGGTTTTACGATTATTATTAGTCAGATATATTCTTGTGCGGTGAATAGGGCGTGTTGAGTCCAGTTCTCTGAGCAAGGAGTAGGTCTTGTCTATTACATATTGGGTTTATGGAACGGTATCTGAGCTAATTTGATACCCTTGTTTTATGTATCACCCCACCTCACCTTTCCCGTTAAGCAGCTATAGTGTGTTTTCTGCATGTGTGACTCTGTTCTGTTTTGTAATTCAGTTCAAGTGTAACGGTTTTTACATTCCCTCTATCAGTGATACCTTATGAGAAGTGTCCTTTTCTGTGTGACTTATTTCACTTAGAATCGTCGTACCTAAATCCACTCATCATGCTGCTACTAACCTTACGACATTGATTTCATGGCTGAGTGATATTCCATTGTACATAAGGACCACAGCTTCTTTATCCATTTTTCTCTTTCCTGGGATATTTAAGGTGGAATGAAGTGGAGGTCCTGGTCAACAGAGCAGCCCTAAACTTTGGGGTGCTTGTGTCTTGCTGATTTTTCATTTTCCCAATTTATACCCCCATGAGTGAAAGTGCCCTATGCTCTCTAAGCTGTGTTTTTCAGATGTTTCAGGACTCACCGGACACTTCTCCAGAGTGGCTCTTGGCAATTTACATCCCGCCCATCAGTGTAGCAAGGCTCCCATTTCTCCATGGCCTGTCCTGCATTTCTGGTTTTGACACTTTTTTCAGCATGGCCCTTTTGACCAATGGGAAGCGAGACATCTCTGTAGCGCTGATTTGCCTTTCCAGGTTGCTTGGTTGGCCAAAAAGGGCGTATGCGTTTTTTTCTGAATATATTCAGGAAAAAACGCATACGCCCTTTTTGGCCAAGGGCATCATTGTCAACGTTTTGCCGCTTTTCATGTGCTTTAAAGGCGATTCGTATCTACCTCCTGAAATCTGTTTCCTGCAATTCTGCCTTGATTTCAAATCCTCTTCTTTGCCTTCTCTCAATATATTTGTGGACGAGAGTTATCATTTATAACTCTGCAGGTTTGTGAATTGCAGTGCCCTGAACCTCCATTTTACAACTCGTTTTTATGGGAGCTGGCCGCAAAATCGCAGAATGGCTTCAGGCCCTGTTCTGGTTCCGGGGGGCAGGCTGAGCCTGTGGTTAATTCTTCTTTCTGATGGGAAAATAGAGTGACCTGTGCCTGTCCCAACACCAAGAGCTAGTCTCTCGTTGGTTCCACGTCTTCCCGTTTATCCTCAGGACAAATTGCAACCTGTACGGAACAGGAGGTTAAAGGTGCTGATGCTCCAAGTAGGGAGCTTGCTAGTAAAGCGGCTGGAATGGCGAACCCGGGCACAAGGAGATGAGAAATGAGGTGCGTTTTAGAAACCTTTCCCCATCACACGGTGTACCATCTTCTGGGTTTCTCATGCATGTTTTTGATGTAGGAAGATGCCCTTGAACCTGGAGATTTGGGACCCATGCGATGGGTACCACGCAGTATTACTTTAAAGGGTCTGCGTTTGCTCACCCAACCTCACCAAACCTCTCAGCCCCAAGAGTGTCCACCCTTATGTCTCATCCAGCTGTGCGTCTAGATATGGTCAATCCAGGTTGCATCACAGCCCCTGAACGCATTGTGTAAGAATTTCTCTCTCTTTCACTGTCTTTGTTTCATGGTTGTTTCAAAGTAATTTATTTTTATAATGGGGTTTAGCTGCTTTTCACTGCTGTGTTTATGCCGCTTTACACCCACTTGACACACTAACAGAGAGATATCAATACATAGGTTTTACGATTATTATTAGTCAGATATATTCTTGTTCGGTGAATAGGGCGTGTTGAGTCCAGTTCTCTGAGCAAGGAGTAGGTCTTGTCTATTACATATTGGGTTTATGGAACGGTATCTGAGCTAATTTGATACCCTTGTTTTATGTATCACCCCACCTCACCTTTCCCGTTAAGCAGCCATAGAGTGTTTTCTGCATGTGTGACTCTGTTCTGTTTTGTAATTCAGTTCAAGTGTAACGGTTTTTACATTCCCTCTATCAGTGATACCTTATGAGAAGTGTCCTTTTCTGTGTGACTTATTTCACTTAGAATCGTCGTACCTAAATCCACTCATCATGCTGCTACTAGCCTTACGACATTGATTTCATGGCTGAGTGATATTCCATTGTACATAAGGACCACAACTTCTTTATCCATTTTTCTCTTTCCTGGGATATTTAAGGTGGAATGAAGTGGAGGTCCTGGTCAACAGAACAGCCCTAAACTTTGGGGTGCTTGTGTCTTGCTGATTTTTCATTTTCCCAATTTATACCCCCATGAGTGGAAGTGCCCTATGCTCTCTAAGCTGTGTTTTTCAGATGTTTCAGGACTCACCGGACACTTCTCCAGAGTGGCTCTTGGCAATTTCCATCCCGCCCATCAGTGTAGCAAGGCTCCCATTTCTCCATGGCCTGTCCTGCATTTCTGGTTTTGACACTTTTTTCAGCATGGCCCTTTTGACCAATGGGAAGCGAGACTTCTTTGTAGCGCTGATTTGCCTTTCCAGGTTGCTTGGTTGGCCAAAAAGGGCGTATGCGTTTTTTCCTGAATATATTCAGGAAAAAACGCATACGCCCTTTTTGGCCAAGGGCATCATTGTCAACGTTTTGCCGCTTTTCATGTGCTTTAAAGGCGATTCGTATCTACCTCCTGAAATCTGTTTCCTGCAATTCTGCCTTGATTTCAAATCCTCTTCTTTGCCTTCCCTCAATATATTTGTGGACGAGAGTTATCATTTATAACTCTGCAGGTTTGTGAATTGCAGTGCCCTGAAGCTCCATTTTACAACTCGTTTTTATGGGAGCTGGCCGCAAAATCGTAGAATGGCTTCAGGCCCTTTTCTGGTTCCGGGGGGCAGGCTGAGCCTGTGGTTAATTCTTCTTTCTGATGGGAAAATAGAGTGACCTGTGCCTGTCCCAACACCAAGAGCTAGTCTCTCGTTGGTTCCACGTCTTCCCGTTTATCCTCAGGACAAATTGCAACCTGTACGGAACAGGAGGTTAAAGGTGCTGATGCTCCAAGTAGGGAGCTTGCTAGTAAAGCGGCTGGAATGGCGAACCCGGGCACAAGGAGATGAGAAATGAGGTGCGTTTTAGAAACCTTTCCCCATCACACGGTGTACCATCTTCTGGGTTTCTCATGCATGTTTTTGATGTAGGAAGATGCCCTTGAACCTGGAGATTTGGGACCCATGCGATGGGTACCACGCAGTATTACTTTAAAGGGTCTGCGTTTGCTCACCCAACCTCACCAAACCTCTCAGCCCCAAGAGTGTCCACCCTTATGTCTCATCCAGCTGTGCGTCTAGATATGGTCAATCCAGGTTGCATCACAGCCCCTGAACGCATTGTGTAAGAATTTCTCTCTCTTTCACTGTCTTTGTTTCATGGTTGTTTCAAAGTAATTTATTTTTATAATGGGGTTTAGCTGCTTTTCACTGCTGTGTTTATGCCGCTTTACACCCACTTGACACACTAACAGAGAGATATCAATACATAGGTTTTACGATTATTATTAGTCAGATATATTCTTGTGCGGTGAATAGGGCGTGTTGAGTCCAGTTCTCTGAGCAAGGAGTAGGTCTTGTCTATTACATATTGGGTTTATGGAACGGTATCTGAGCTAATTTGATACCCTTGTTTTATGTATCACGCCACCTCACCTTTCCCGTTAAGCAGCTATAGTGTGTTTTCTGCATGTGTGACTCTGTTCTGTTTTGTAATTCAGTTCAAGTGTAACGGTTTTTACATTCCCTCTATCAGTGATACCTTATGAGAAGTGTCCTTTTCTGTGTGACTTATTTCACTTAGAATCGTCGTACCTAAATCCACTCATCATGCTGCTACTAACCTTACGACATTGATTTCATGGCTGAGTGATATTCCATTGTACATAAGGACCACAGCTTCTTTATCCATTTTTCTCTTTCCTGGGATATTTAAGGTGGAATGAAGTGGAGGTCCTGGTCAACAGAGCAGCCCTAAACTTTGGGGTGCTTGTGTCTTGCTGATTTTTCATTTTCCCAATTTATACCCCCATGAGTGAAAGTGCCCTATGCTCTCTAAGCTGTGTTTTTCAGATGTTTCAGGACTCACCGGACACTTCTCCAGAGTGGCTCTTGGCAATTTACATCCCGCCCATCAGTGTAGCAAGGCTCCCATTTCTCCATGGCCTGTCCTGCATTTCTGGTTTTGACACTTTTTTCAGCATGGCCCTTTTGACCAATGGGAAGCGAGACATCTCTGTAGCGCTGATTTGCCTTTCCAGGTTGCTTGGTTGGCCAAAAAGGGCGTATGCGTTTTTTTCTGAATATATTCAGGAAAAAACGCATACGCCCTTTTTGGCCAAGGGCATCATTGTCAACGTTTTGCCGCTTTTCATGTGCTTTAAAGGCGATTCGTATCTACCTCCTGAAATCTGTTTCCTGCAATTCTGCCTTGATTTCAAATCCTCTTCTTTGCCTTCCCTCAATATATTTGTGGACGAGAGTTATCATTTATAACTCTGCAGGTTTGTGAATTGCAGTGCCCTGAACCTCCATTTTACAACTCGTTTTTATGGGAGCTGGCCGCAAAATCGCAGAATGGCTTCAGGCCCTGTTCTGGTTCCGGGGGGCAGGCTGAGCCTGTGGTTAATTCTTCTTTCTGATGGGAAAATAGAGTGACCTGTGCCTGTCCCAACACCAAGAGCTAGTCTCTCGTTGGTTCCACGTCTTCCCGTTTATCCTCAGGACAAATTGCAACCTGTACGGAACAGGAGGTTAAAGGTGCTGATGCTCCAAGTAGGGAGCTTGCTAGTAAAGCGGCTGGAATGGCGAACCCGGGCACAAGGAGATGAGAAATGAGGTGCGTTTTAGAAACCTTTCCCCATCACACGGTGTACCATCTTCTGGGTTTCTCATGCATGTTTTTGATGTAGGAAGATGCCCTTGAACCTGGAGATTTGGGACCCATGCGATGGGTACCACGCAGTATTACTTTAAAGGGTCTGCGTTTGCTCACCCAACCTCACCAAACCTCTCAGCCCCAAGAGTGTCCACCCTTATGTCTCATCCAGCTGTGCGTCTAGATATGGTCAATCCAGGTTGCATCACAGCCCCTGAACGCATTGTGTAAGAATTTCTCTCTCTTTCACTGTCTTTGTTTCATGGTTGTTTCAAAGTAATTTATTTTTATAATGGGGTTTAGCTGCTTTTCACTGCTGTGTTTATGCCGCTTTACACCCACTTGACACACTAACAGAGAGATATCAATACATAGGTTTTACGATTATTATTAGTCAGATATATTCTTGTTCGGTGAATAGGGCGTGTTGAGTCCAGTTCTCTGAGCAAGGAGTAGGTCTTGTCTATTACATATTGGGTTTATGGAACGGTATCTGAGCTAATTTGATACCCTTGTTTTATGTATCACCCCACCTCACCTTTCCCGTTAAGCAGCCATAGAGTGTTTTCTGCATGTGTGACTCTGTTCTGTTTTGTAATTCAGTTCAAGTGTAACGGTTTTTACATTCCCTCTATCAGTGATACCTTATGAGAAGTGTCCTTTTCTGTGTGACTTATTTCACTTAGAATCGTCGTACCTAAATCCACTCATCATGCTGCTACTAGCCTTACGACATTGATTTCATGGCTGAGTGATATTCCATTGTACATAAGGACCACAACTTCTTTATCCATTTTTCTCTTTCCTGGGATATTTAAGGTGGAATGAAGTGGAGGTCCTGGTCAACAGAGCAGCCCTAAACTTTGGGGTGCTTGTGTCTTGCTGATTTTTCATTTTCCCAATTTATACCCCCATGAGTGGAAGTGCCCTATGCTCTCTTAGCTGTGTTTTTCAGATGTTTCAGGACTCACCGGACACTTCTCCAGAGTGGCTGTTGGCAATTTACATCCCGCCCATCAGTGTAGCAAGGCTCCCATTTCTCCATGGCCTGTCCTGCATTTCTGGTTTTGACACTTTTTTCAGCATGGCCCTTTTGACCAATGGGAAGCGAGACTTCTTTGTAGCGCTGATTTGCCTTTCCAGGTTGCTTGGTTGGCCAAAAAGGGCGTATGCGTTTTTTCCTGAATATATTCAGGAAAAAACGCATACGCCCTTTTTGGCCAAGGGCATCATTGTCAACGTTTTGCCGCTTTTCATGTGCTTTAAAGGCGATTCGTATCTACCTCCTGAAATCTGTTTCGTGCAATTCTGCCTTGATTTCAAATCCTCTTCTTTGCCTTCCCTCAATATATTTGTGGACGAGAGTTATCATTTATAACTCTGCAGGATTGTGAATTGCAGTGCCCTGAACCTCCATTTTACAACTCGCTTTTTTGGGAGCTGGCCGCAAAAGCGCAGGATGGCTTCAGGCCCTGTTCTGGTTCCGGGGGGCAGGCTGAGCCTGTGGTTAATTCTTCTTCCTGATGGGAAATTAGAGTGACCTGTGCCTGTCCCGACACCAAGAGCTAGTCTCTCGTTGGTTCCCCGTCTTCCCGTTCATCCTCAGGACAAATTGCAACCTGTACGGAACAGGAGGTTAAAGGTGCTGATGCTCCAAGTAGGGAGATTGCTAGTAAAGCGGCTGGAATGGCGAACCCGGGCACAAGGAGATGAGAAATGAGGTGCGTTTTAGAAACCTTTCCCCATCACACGGTGTACCATCTTCTGGGTTTCTCATGCATGTTTTCGATGTAGGAAGATGCCCTTGAACCTGGAGATTTCGGACCCATGCGATGGGTACCACGCAGTATTACTTTAAAGGGTCTGCGTTTGCTCACCTAACCTCACCAAACCTCTCAGCCCCAAGAGTGTCCACCCTTATGTCTCATCCAGCTGTGGGTCTAGATATGGTCAATCCAGGTTGCATCACAGCCCCTGAACTCATTGTGTAAGAATTTCTATCTCTTTCACTGTCGTTGTTTCATGGGTTTTTCAAAGTAATTTATTTTCATAATGGGGTTTAGCTGCTTTTCACTGCTGTGTTTATGCCGCTTTACACCCACTTGACACACTAACAGAAAGATATCAATACATAGGTTTTAAGATTATTACTAGTCAGATATATTCTTGTGCGGTGAATAGGGCGTGTTGAGTCCAGTTCTCTGAGCAAGGAGTAGGTCTTGTCTATTACATATTGGGTTTATGGAACGGTATCTGAGCTAATTTGATACCCTTGTTTTATGTATCACCCCACCTCACCTTTCCCGTTAAGCAGCCATAGTCTGTTTTCTGCATGTGTGACTCTGTTCTGTTTTGTAATTCAGTTCAAGTGTAACGGTTTTTACATTCCCTCTAAAAGTGATACCTTATGAGAAGTGTCCTTTTCTGTGTGACTTATTTCACTTAGAATCGTCGTACCTAAATCCACACATCATGCTGCTACTAGCCTTGTGACATTTATTTCATGGCTGAGTGATATTCCATTGTACATAAGGACCACAACTTCTTTATCCATTTTTCTCTTTCCTTGGATATTTAAGGTGGAATGAAGTGGAGGTCCTGGTCAACAGAGCAGCCCTAAACTTTGGGGTGCTTGTGTCTTGCTGATTTTTCATTTTCCCAATTTATACCCCCATGAGTGGAAGTGCCCTATGCTCTCTAAGCTGTGTTTTTCAGATGTTTCCGGACACACCGTACACTTCTCCAGAGTGGCTGTTGGCAATTTACATCCCGCCCATCAGTGTAGCAAGGCTCCCATTTCTCCATGGCCTGTCCTGCATTTCTGGTTTTGACACTTTTTTCAGCATGGCCCTTTTGACCGATGGGAAGCGAGACTTCTCTGTAGCACTGATTTGCCTTTCCAGGTTGCTTGGTTGGCCAAAAAGGGCGTATGCGTTTTTTCCTGAATATATTCAGGAAAAAACGCATACGCACTTTTTGGCCAAGGGCATCATTGTCAACGTTTTGCCGCTTTTCATGTGCTTTAAAGGCGATTCGAATCTACCTCCTGAAATCTGTTTCCTGCAATTCTGCCTTGATTTCAAATCCTCTTCTTTGCCTTCCCTCAATATATTTGTGGACGAGAGTTATCATTTATAACTCTGCAGGTTTGTGAATTGCAGTGCCCTGAACCTCCATTTTACAACTCGCTTTTTTGGGAGCTGGCCGCAAAAGCGCAGGATGGCTTCAGGCCCTGTTCTGGTTCCGGGGGGCAGGCTGAGCCTGTGGTTAATTCTTCTTCCTGTTGGGAAAATAGAGTGACCTGTGCCTGTCCCAACACCAAGAGCTAGTCTCTCGTTGGTTCCCCGTCTTCCCGTTCATCCTCAGGACAAATTGCAACCTGTACGGAACAGGAGGTTAAAGGTGCTGATGCTCCAAGTAGGGAGATTGCTAGTAAAGCGGCTGGAATGGCGAACCCAGGCACAAGGAGATGAGAAATGAGGTGCGTTTTAGAAACCTTTCCCCATCACACGGTGTACTATCTTCTGGGTTTCTCATGCAAGTTTTCGATGTAGGAAGATGCCCTTGAACCTGGAGATTTGGGACCCATGCGATGGGTACCACGCAGTATTACTTTAAAGGGTCTGCGTTTGCTCACCCAACCTCACCAAACCTCTCAGCCCCAAGAGTGTCCACCCTTATGTCTCATCCAGCTGTGGGTCTAGATATGGTCAATCCAGGTTGCATCACAGCCCCTGAACGCATTGTGTAAGAATTTCTCCCTCTTTCATTGTCTTTCTTTCATGGGTTTTTCAAAGTAATTTATTTTCATAATGGGGTTTAGCTCCTTTTCACGGCTGTGTTTATGCCGCTTTCCACCCACTTGACACACTAACAGAGAGATATCAATACATATGTTTTACGATTATTACTAGTCAGATATATTCTTGTGCGGTGAATAGGGCGTGTTGAGTCCAGTTCTCTGAGCAAGGAGTAGGTCTTGTCTATTACATATTGGGTTTATGGAACGGTATCTGAGCTAATTTGAAACCCTTGTTTTATGTATCACCCCACCTCACCTTTCCCGTTAAGCAGCCATAGTGTGTTTTTGCATGTGTGACTCTGTTCTGTTTTGTAATTCAGTTCAAGTGTAACGGTTTTTACATTCCCCCTATCAGTGATACATTATGAGAAGTGTCCTTTTCTGTGTGACTTATTTCACTTAGAATCGTCGTACCTAAATCCACTCATCATGCTGCTACTAGCCTTATGACATTGATTTCATGGCTCAGTGATATTCCATTTTACATAAGGACCACAACTTCTTTATCCATTTTTCTCTTTCCTTGGATATTTAAGGTGGAATGAAGTGGAGGTCCTTGTCAACAGAGCAGCCCTCAACTTTGGCGTGCTTGTGTCTTGCTGATTTTTCATTTTCCCAATTTATACCCCCATGCGTGGAAGTGCCCTATGCTCTCTAAGCTGTGTTTTTTAGATGTTTCAGGACTTACCGTACACTTCTCCAGAGTGGCTGTTGGCAATTTACATCCCGCCCATCAGTGTAGCAAGGCTCCCATTTCTCCATGGCCTGTCCTGCATTTCTGGTTTTGACACTTTTTTCAGCATGGCCCTTTTGACCGATGGGAAGCGAGACTTCTTTGTAGCGCTGATTTGCCTTTCCAGGTTGCTTGGCTGGCCAGAAAGGGCGTATGCGTTTTTTCCTGAATATATTCAGGAAAAAACGCATACGCCCTTTTTGGCCAAGGGCATCATTTTCAACATTTTGCCGCTTTTCATCTGCTTTAAAGGCGATTCGAATCTACCTCCTGAAATCTGTTTCCTGCAATTCTGCCTTGATTTCAAATCCTCTTCTTTGCCTTCCCTCAATATATTTGTGGAAGAGAGTTTTCATTTATAACTCTGCAGGTTTGTGAATTGCAGTGCCCTGAACCTCCATTTTACAACTCGCTTTTTTGGGAGCTGGCCGCAAAAGCGCAGGATGGCTTCAGGCCCTTTTCTTGTTCCGGGGCGCAGGCTGAGCCTGTGGTTAATTCTTCTTCCTGATGGGAAAATAGAGTGACCTGTGCCTGTCCCAACACCAAGAGCTAGTCTCTCATTGGTTCCACGTCTTCCCGTTCATCCTCAGGACAAATTGCAACCTGTACGAAACAGGAGGTTAAAGGTGCTGATGCTCCAAGTAGGGAGATTGCTAATAAAGCGGCTGGAATGGCGAACCGGGCACAAGGAGATGAGAAATGAGGTGCGTTATAGAAACCTTTCCCCATCACATGGTGTACCATCTTCTGGGTTTCTCATGCATGTTTTCGATATACGAAGATGCCCTTGAACCTGTAGATTTGGGACCCATGCGATGGGTACCACACAGTATTACTTTAAAGGGTCTGCGTTTGCTCACCCAACCTCACCAAACCTCTCAGCCCCAAGAGTGTCCACCCTTATATCTCATCCAGCTGTGGGTCTAGATATGGTCAATCCAGGTTGCATCACAGCCCCTGAACGCATTGTGTAAGAATTTCTCTCTCTTTCACTGTCTTTGTTTCATGGGTTTTTCAAAGTAATTTATTTTTATAATGGGGTTTAGCTGTTTTTCACTGCTGTGTTTATGCCGCTTTACACCCACTTGACACACTAACAGAGAGGTATCAATACATAGGTTTTAAGATTATTACTAGTCAGATATATTCTTGTGCGGTGAATAGGGTGTGTTGAGTCCAATTCTCTGAGCAAGGAGTAGGTCTTGTCTATTACATATTGTGTTTATGGAATGGTATCTGAGCTCATTTGAAACCCTTGTTTTATGTATCACCCCACCTCACCTTCCCCGTTAAGCAGCCATAGTGTGTTTTCTGCATGTGTGACTCTGTTCTGTTTTGTAATTCAGTTCAAGTGTAACGGTTTTTACATTCCTTCTATAAGTGATACCTTATTTGAAGTGTCCTTTTCTGTGTGACTTATTTCACTTAGAATCGTCGTACCTAAATCCAGTCATCATGCTTCTACTAGCCTTATGACATTGATTTCATGGCTGAGTGATATTCCATTGTACATAAGGACCACAACTTCTTTATACATTTTTCTCTTTCCTGGGATATTTAAGGTGGAATGAAGTGGAGGTCCTTGTCAACAGAGCAGCCCTAAACTTTGGGGTGCTTGTGTCTTGCTGATTTTTCATTTTCCCAATTTATACCCCCATGAGTGGAAGTGCCCTATGTTCTCTAAGCTGTGTTTTTCAGATGTTTCAGGAGTCACCGTACACTTCTCCAGTGTGGCTGTTGGCAGTTTACATCCCGCCCATCAGTGTAGCAAGGCTCCCATTTCTCCATGGCCTGTCCTGCATTTCTGGTTTTGACACTTTTTTCAGCATGGCCCTTTTGACCGATGGGAAACGAGACTTCTCTGTAGCGTTGATTTGCCTTTCCAGGTTGCTTGGTTGGCCAAAAAGGGCGTATGCGTTTTTTCCTGAATATGTTCAGGAAAAACCGCATACACACTTTTTGGCCAAGGGCATCATTTTCGACGTTTTGCCGCTTTTCATGTGCTTTAAAGGCGATTCAAATCTACCTCCTGAAATCTGTTTCCTGCAATTCTGCCTTGCTTTCAAATCCTCTTCGTTGCCTTCCCTCAATATATTTGTGGACGAGAGTTATCATTTATAACTCGGCTGGTTTGTGAATTGCAATGCCCCTGAGCTCCATTTTTCAACTCGCTTTTTTGGGAGCTCTCCGCAAAAGCGCAGGATGGCCTCAGGCACTATTCTTGTTCCGGGCGGCAGGCTGAGCCTGTGGTTATTTCTTCTTCCTGATGGGAAAATAGAGTGACCTGTGCCTGTCCCAACACCAAGAGCTAATCTCTCATTGGCTCCCCGTTTTTCCGTTCATCCTCAGGACAAATTGCAAGCTGTATGGAACAGGAGGTTAAAGGTGATGATTTTCCATTGAGGGCGATTGCTACTAAAGCGGCTGGAATGGCGAACCCGAGCACAAGGACAGGAGAAATGAGGTGCGTTTTAGAATCCTTTCCCCATCACATGGTGTACCATCTTCTGGGTTTCTCATGCATGTTTTTGATGTAGGAAGATGCCCTTGAACGTGGAGATTTGGGACCCATGCAATGGGTACCACGCAGTATTACTTTAAAGGGTCTGCGTTTGCTCACCCAACCTCACCAAACCTCTCAGCCCCAAGAGTGTCCACCCTTATGTCTCATCCAGCTGTGGGTCTAGATATGGTCAATCCAGCTTGCATCACAGCCCCTGAACGCATTGTGTAAGAATTTCTCTCTCTTTCACTGTCTTTGTTTCATGGGTTTTTCAAAGTAATTTATTTTTATAGTGGGGTTTAGCTGCTTTTCACAGCTGTTTTTATGCCGCTTTACACCCACTTGACACACTAACAGAGAGATATCAATACATAGGTTTTACGATTATTACTAGTCAGATATATTCTTGTGCGGTGAATAGGGCGTGTTGAGTCCAGTTCTCTGAGCAAGGAGTAGGTCTTGTCTACTACATATTGGGTTTATGGAACGGTATCTGAGCTAATTTGATACCCTTGTTTTATGTATCACCCCACCTCACCTTTCCCGTTAAGCAGCCATAGTGTGTTTTCTGCATGTGTGACTCTGTTCTGTTTTGTAATTCAGTTCAAGTGTAACGGTTTTTACATTCCCTCTATCAGTGATACCTTATGAGAAGTGTCCTTTTCTGTGTGACTTATTTCACTTAGAATCGTCGTACCTAAATCCACTCATCATGCTGCTACTAGCCTTATGACATTGATTTCATGGCTGAGTGATATTCCATTGTACATAAGGACCACAACTTCTTTATCCATTTTTCTCTTTCCTGGGATATTTAAGGTGGAATGAAGTGGAGGTCCTGGTCAACAGAGCAGCCCTAAACTTTGGGGTGCTTGTGTCTTGCTGATTTTTCATTTTCCCAATTTATACCCCCATGAGTGGAAGTGCCCTATGCTCTCTTAGCTGTGTTTTTCAGATGTTTCAGGACTCACCGGACACTTCTCCAGAGTGGCTGTTGGCAATTTACATCCCGCCCATCAGTGTAGCAAGGCTCCCATTTCTCCATGGCCTGTCCTGCATTTCTGGTTTTGACACTTTTTTCAGCATGGCCCTTTTGACCAATGGGAAGCGAGACTTCTTTGTAGCGCTGATTTGCCTTTCCAGGTTGCTTGGTTGGCCAAAAAGGGCGTATGCGTTTTTTCCTGAATATATTCAGGAAAAAACGCATACGCCCTTTTTGGCCAAGGGCATCATTGTCAACGTTTTGCCGCTTTTCATGTGCTTTAAAGGCGATTCGTATCTACCTCCTGAAATCTGTTTCGTGCAATTCTGCCTTGATTTCAAATCCTCTTCTTTGCCTTCCCTCAATATATTTGTGGACGAGAGTTATCATTTATAACTCTGCAGGATTGTGAATTGCAGTGCCCTGAACCTCCATTTTACAACTCGCTTTTTTGGGAGCTGGCCGCAAAAGCGCAGGATGGCTTCAGGCCCTGTTCTGGTTCCGGGGGGCAGGCTGAGCCTGTGGTTAATTCTTCTTCCTGATGGGAAATTAGAGTGACCTGTGCCTGTCCCGACACCAAGAGCTAGTCTCTCGTTGGTTCCCCGTCTTCCCGTTCATCCTCAGGACAAATTGCAACCTGTACGGAACAGGAGGTTAAAGGTGCTGATGCTCCAAGTAGGGAGATTGCTAGTAAAGCGGCTGGAATGGCGAACCCGGGCACAAGGAGATGAGAAATGAGGTGCGTTTTAGAAACCTTTCCCCATCACACGGTGTACCATCTTCTGGGTTTCTCATGCATGTTTTCGATGTAGGAAGATGCCCTTGAACCTGGAGATTTCGGACCCATGCGATGGGTACCACGCAGTATTACTTTAAAGGGTCTGCGTTTGCTCACCTAACCTCACCAAACCTCTCAGCCCCAAGAGTGTCCACCCTTATGTCTCATCCAGCTGTGGGTCTAGATATGGTCAATCCAGGTTGCATCACAGCCCCTGAACTCATTGTGTAAGAATTTCTATCTCTTTCACTGTCGTTGTTTCATGGGTTTTTCAAAGTAATTTATTTTCATAATGGGGTTTAGCTGCTTTTCACTGCTGTGTTTATGCCGCTTTACACCCACTTGACACACTAACAGAAAGATATCAATACATAGGTTTTAAGATTATTACTAGTCAGATATATTCTTGTGCGGTGAATAGGGCGTGTTGAGTCCAGTTCTCTGAGCAAGGAGTAGGTCTTGTCTATTACATATTGGGTTTATGGAACGGTATCTGAGCTAATTTGATACCCTTGTTTTATGTATCACCCCACCTCACCTTTCCCGTTAAGCAGCCATAGTCTGTTTTCTGCATGTGTGACTCTGTTCTGTTTTGTAATTCAGTTCAAGTGTAACGGTTTTTACATTCCCTCTAAAAGTGATACCTTATGAGAAGTGTCCTTTTCTGTGTGACTTATTTCACTTAGAATCGTCGTACCTAAATCCACACATCATGCTGCTACTAGCCTTGTGACATTTATTTCATGGCTGAGTGATATTCCATTGTACATAAGGACCACAACTTCTTTATCCATTTTTCTCTTTCCTTGGATATTTAAGGTGGAATGAAGTGGAGGTCCTGGTCAACAGAGCAGCCCTAAACTTTGGGGTGCTTGTGTCTTGCTGATTTTTCATTTTCCCAATTTATACCCCCATGAGTGGAAGTGCCCTATGCTCTCTAAGCTGTGTTTTTCAGATGTTTCCGGACACACCGTACACTTCTCCAGAGTGGCTGTTGGCAATTTACATCCCGCCCATCAGTGTAGCAAGGCTCCCATTTCTCCATGGCCTGTCCTGCATTTCTGGTTTTGACACTTTTTTCAGCATGGCCCTTTTGACCGATGGGAAGCGAGACTTCTCTGTAGCACTGATTTGCCTTTCCAGGTTGCTTGGTTGGCCAAAAAGGGCGTATGCGTTTTTTCCTGAATATATTCAGGAAAAAACGCATACGCACTTTTTGGCCAAGGGCATCATTGTCAACGTTTTGCCGCTTTTCATGTGCTTTAAAGGCGATTCGAATCTACCTCCTGAAATCTGTTTCCTGCAATTCTGCCTTGATTTCAAATCCTCTTCTTTGCCTTCCCTCAATATATTTGTGGACGAGAGTTATCATTTATAACTCTGCAGGTTTGTGAATTGCAGTGCCCTGAACCTCCATTTTACAACTCGCTTTTTTGGGAGCTGGCCGCAAAAGCGCAGGATGGCTTCAGGCCCTGTTCTGGTTCCGGGGGGCAGGCTGAGCCTGTGGTTAATTCTTCTTCCTGATGGGAAAATAGAGTGACCTGTGCCTGTCCCAACACCAAGAGCTAGTCTCTCGTTGGTTCCCCGTCTTCCCGTTCATCCTCAGGACAAATTGCAACCTGTACGGAACAGGAGGTTAAAGGTGCTGATGCTCCAAGTAGGGAGATTGCTAGTAAAGCGGCTGGAATGGCGAACCCAGGCACAAGGAGATGAGAAATGAGGTGCGTTTTAGAAACCTTTCCCCATCACACGGTGTACTATCTTCTGGGTTTCTCATGCAAGTTTTCGATGTAGGAAGATGCCCTTGAACCTGGAGATTTGGGACCCATGCGATGGGTACCACGCAGTATTACTTTAAAGGGTCTGCGTTTGCTCACCCAACCTCACCAAACCTCTCAGCCCCAAGAGTGTCCACCCTTATGTCTCATCCAGCTGTGGGTCTAGATATGGTCAATCCAGGTTGCATCACAGCCCCTGAACGCATTGTGTAAGAATTTCTCCCTCTTTCATTGTCTTTCTTTCATGGGTTTTTCAAAGTAATTTATTTTCATAATGGGGTTTAGCTCCTTTTCACGGCTGTGTTTATGCCGCTTTCCACCCACTTGACACACTAACAGAGAGATATCAATACATATGTTTTACGATTATTACTAGTCAGATATATTCTTGTGCGGTGAATAGGGCGTGTTGAGTCCAGTTCTCTGAGCAAGGAGTAGGTCTTGTCTATTACATATTGGGTTTATGGAACGGTATCTGAGCTAATTTGAAACCCTTGTTTTATGTATCACCCCACCTCACCTTTCCCGTTAAGCAGCCATAGTGTGTTTTTGCATGTGTGACTCTGTTCTGTTTTGTAATTCAGTTCAAGTGTAACGGTTTTTACATTCCCCCTATCAGTGATACATTATGAGAAGTGTCCTTTTCTGTGTGACTTATTTCACTTAGAATCGTCGTACCTAAATCCACTCATCATGCTGCTACTAGCCTTATGACATTGATTTCATGGCTCAGTGATATTCCATTTTACATAAGGACCACAACTTCTTTATCCATTTTTCTCTTTCCTTGGATATTTAAGGTGGAATGAAGTGGAGGTCCTTGTCAACAGAGCAGCCCTCAACTTTGGCGTGCTTGTGTCTTGCTGATTTTTCATTTTCCCAATTTATACCCCCATGCGTGGAAGTGCCCTATGCTCTCTAAGCTGTGTTTTTTAGATGTTTCAGGACTTACCGTACACTTCTCCAGAGTGGCTGTTGGCAATTTACATCCCGCCCATCAGTGTAGCAAGGCTCCCATTTCTCCATGGCCTGTCCTGCATTTCTGGTTTTGACACTTTTTTCAGCATGGCCCTTTTGACCGATGGGAAGCGAGACTTCTTTGTAGCGCTGATTTGCCTTTCCAGGTTGCTTGGCTGGCCAGAAAGGGCGTATGCGTTTTTTCCTGAATATATTCAGGAAAAAACGCATACGCCCTTTTTGGCCAAGGGCATCATTTTCAACATTTTGCCGCTTTTCATCTGCTTTAAAGGCGATTCGAATCTACCTCCTGAAATCTGTTTCCTGCAATTCTGCCTTGATTTCAAATCCTCTTCTTTGCCTTCCCTCAATATATTTGTGGAAGAGAGTTTTCATTTATAACTCTGCAGGTTTGTGAATTGCAGTGCCCTGAACCTCCATTTTACAACTCGCTTTTTTGGGAGCTGGCCGCAAAAGCGCAGGATGGCTTCAGGCCCTTTTCTTGTTCCGGGGCGCAGGCTGAGCCTGTGGTTAATTCTTCTTCCTGATGGGAAAATAGAGTGACCTGTGCCTGTCCCAACACCAAGAGCTAGTCTCTCATTGGTTCCACGTCTTCCCGTTCATCCTCAGGACAAATTGCAACCTGTACGAAACAGGAGGTTAAAGGTGCTGATGCTCCAAGTAGGGAGATTGCTAATAAAGCGGCTGGAATGGCGAACCGGGCACAAGGAGATGAGAAATGAGGTGCGTTATAGAAACCTTTCCCCATCACATGGTGTACCATCTTCTGGGTTTCTCATGCATGTTTTCGATATACGAAGATGCCCTTGAACCTGTAGATTTGGGACCCATGCGATGGGTACCACACAGTATTACTTTAAAGGGTCTGCGTTTGCTCACCCAACCTCACCAAACCTCTCAGCCCCAAGAGTGTCCACCCTTATATCTCATCCAGCTGTGGGTCTAGATATGGTCAATCCAGGTTGCATCACAGCCCCTGAACGCATTGTGTAAGAATTTCTCTCTCTTTCACTGTCTTTGTTTCATGGGTTTTTCAAAGTAATTTATTTTTATAATGGGGTTTAGCTGTTTTTCACTGCTGTGTTTATGCCGCTTTACACCCACTTGACACACTAACAGAGAGGTATCAATACATAGGTTTTAAGATTATTACTAGTCAGATATATTCTTGTGCGGTGAATAGGGTGTGTTGAGTCCAATTCTCTGAGCAAGGAGTAGGTCTTGTCTATTACATATTGTGTTTATGGAATGGTATCTGAGCTCATTTGAAACCCTTGTTTTATGTATCACCCCACCTCACCTTCCCCGTTAAGCAGCCATAGTGTGTTTTCTGCATGTGTGACTCTGTTCTGTTTTGTAATTCAGTTCAAGTGTAACGGTTTTTACATTCCTTCTATAAGTGATACCTTATTTGAAGTGTCCTTTTCTGTGTGACTTATTTCACTTAGAATCGTCGTACCTAAATCCAGTCATCATGCTTCTACTAGCCTTATGACATTGATTTCATGGCTGAGTGATATTCCATTGTACATAAGGACCACAACTTCTTTATACATTTTTCTCTTTCCTGGGATATTTAAGGTGGAATGAAGTGGAGGTCCTTGTCAACAGAGCAGCCCTAAACTTTGGGGTGCTTGTGTCTTGCTGATTTTTCATTTTCCCAATTTATACCCCCATGAGTGGAAGTGCCCTATGTTCTCTAAGCTGTGTTTTTCAGATGTTTCAGGAGTCACCGTACACTTCTCCAGTGTGGCTGTTGGCAGTTTACATCCCGCCCATCAGTGTAGCAAGGCTCCCATTTCTCCATGGCCTGTCCTGCATTTCTGGTTTTGACACTTTTTTCAGCATGGCCCTTTTGACCGATGGGAAGCGAGACTTCTCTGTAGCACTGATTTGCCTTTCCAGGTTGCTTGGTTGGCCAAAAAGGGCGTATGCGTTTTTTCCTGAATATATTCAGGAAAAAACGCATACGCCCTTTTTGGCCAAGGGCATCATTGTCAACGTTTTGCCGCTTTTCATGTGCTTTAAAGGCGATTCGAATCTACCTCCTGAAATCTGTTTCCTGCAATTCTGCCTTGCTTTCAAATCCTCTTCGTTGCCTTCCCTCAATATATTTGTGGACGAGAGTTATCATTTATAACTCGGCTGGTTTGTGAATTGCAATGCCCCTGAGCTCCATTTTTCAACTCGCTTTTTTGGGAGCTCTCCGCAAAAGCGCAGGATGGCCTCAGGCACTATTCTTGTTCCGGGCGGCAGGCTGAGCCTGTGGTTATTTCTTCTTCCTGATGGGAAAATAGAGTGACCTGTGCCTGTCCCAACACCAAGAGCTAATCTCTCATTGGCTCCCCGTTTTTCCGTTCATCCTCAGGACAAATTGCAAGCTGTATGGAACAGGAGGTTAAAGGTGATGATTTTCCATTGAGGGCGATTGCTACTAAAGCGGCTGGAATGGCGAACCCGAGCACAAGGACAGGAGAAATGAGGTGCGTTTTAGAATCCTTTCCCCATCACATGGTGTACCATCTTCTGGGTTTCTCATGCATGTTTTTGATGTAGGAAGATGCCCTTGAACGTGGAGATTTGGGACCCATGCAATGGGTACCACGCAGTATTACTTTAAAGGGTCTGCGTTTGCTCACCCAACCTCACCAAACCTCTCAGCCCCAAGAGTGTCCACCCTTATGTCTCATCCAGCTGTGGGTCTAGATATGGTCAATCCAGCTTGCATCACAGCCCCTGAACGCATTGTGTAAGAATTTCTCTCTCTTTCACTGTCTTTGTTTCATGGGTTTTTCAAAGTAATTTATTTTTATAGTGGGGTTTAGCTGCTTTTCACAGCTGTTTTTATGCCGCTTTACACCCACTTGACACACTAACAGAGAGATATCAATACATAGGTTTTACGATTATTACTAGTCAGATATATTCTTGTGCGGTGAATAGGGCGTGTTGAGTCCAGTTCTCTGAGCAAGGAGTAGGTCTTGTCTACTACATATTGGGTTTATGGAACGGTATCTGAGCTAATTTGATACCCTTGTTTTATGTATCACCCCACCTCACCTTTCCCGTTAAGCAGCCATAGTGTGTTTTCTGCATGTGTGACTCTGTTCTGTTTTGTAATTCAGTTCAAGTGTAACGGTTTTTACATTCCCTCTATCAGTGATACCTTATGAGAAGTGTCCTTTTCTGTGTGACTTATTTCACTTAGAATCGTCGTACCTAAATCCACTCATCATGCTGCTACTAACCTTATGACATTGATTTCATGGCTGAGTGATAGTCCATTGTACATAAGGACCACAACTTCTTTATCCATTTTTCTCTTTCCTGGGATATTGAAGGTGGAATGAAGTGGAGGTCCTTGTCAACAGAGCAGCCCTCAACTTTGGGGTGCTTGTGTCTTGCTGATTTTTAATTTTCCCAATTTATACCCCCATGAGTGGAAGTGCCCTATGCTCTCTAAGCTGTGTTTTTCAGATGTTTCAGGACACACCGTACACTTCTCCAGAGTGGCTGTTGGCAATTTACATCCCGCCCATCAGTGTAGCAAGGCTCCCATTTCTCCATGGCCTGTCCTGCATTTCTGGTTTTGACACTTTTTTCAGCATGGCCCTTTTGACCGATGGGAAGCGAGACTTCTCTGTAGCGCTGATTTGCCTTTCCAGGTTGCTTGGTTGGCCAAAAAGGGCGTATGCGTTTTTTCCTGAATATATTCAGGAAAAAACGCATACGCCCTTTTTGGCCAAGGGCATCATTGTCAACGTTTTGCCGCTTTTCATGTGCTTTAAAGGCGATTCGTATCTACCTCCTGAAATCTGTTTCGTGCAATTCTGCCTTGATTTCAAATCCTCTTCTTTGCCTTCCCTCAATATATTTGTGGACGAGAGTTATCATTTATAACTCTGCAGGTTTGTGAATTGCAGTGCCCTGAAGCTCCATTTTACAACTCGCTTTTTTGGGAGCTGGCCGCAAAAGCGCAGGTTGGCTTCAGGCCCTGTTCTGGTTCCGGGGGGCAGGCTGAGCCTGTGGTTAATTCTTCTTCCTGATGGGAAAATAGAGTGACCTGTGCCTGTCCCGACACCAAGAGCTGGTCTCTCGTTGGTTCCCCGTCTTCCCGTTCATCCTCAGGACAAATTGCAACCTGTACGGAACAGGAGGTTAAAGGTGCTGATGCTCCAAGTAGGGAGATTGCTAGTAAAGCGGCTGGAATGCCGAACCCGGGCACAAGGAGATGAGAAATGAGGTGCGTTTTAGAAACCTTTCCCCATCACACGGTGTACCATCTTCTGGGTTTCTCATGCATGTTTTCGATGTAGGAAGATGCCCTTGAACCTGGAGATTTGGGAACCATGCGATGGGTACCACGCAGTATTACTTTAAAGGGTCTGCGTTTGCTCACCCAACCTCACCAAACCTCTCAGCCCCAAGAGTGTCCACCCTTATGTCTCATCCAGCTGTGGGTCTAGATATGGTCAATCCAGGTTGCATCACAGCCCCTGAACTCATTGTGTAAGAATTTCTATCTCTTTCACTGTCGTTGTTTCATGGGTTTTTCAAAGTAATTTATTTTCATAATGGGGTTTAGCTGTTTTTCACTGCTGTGTTTATGCCGCTTTACACCCACTTGATACACTAACAGAGAGATATCAATACATAAGTTTTAAGATTATTACTAGTCAGATATATTCTTGTGCGGTGAATAGGGCGTGTTGAATCCAGTTCTCTGAGCAAGGAGTAGGTCTTGTCTATTACATATTGGGTTTATGGAACGGTATCTGAGCTAATTTGAAACCCTTGTTTTATGTATCACCCCACCTCACCTTTCCAGTTAAGCAGCCATAGTCTGTTTTCTGCATGTGTGACTCTGTTCTGTTTTTAATTCAGTTCAAGTGTAACGGTTTTTACATTCCCTCTATCAGTGATACCTTATGAGAAGTGTCCTTTTCTGTGTGACTTATTTCACTTAGAATCGTCGTACCTAAATCCACACATCATGCTGCTACTAGCCTTGTGACATTGATTTCATGGCTGAGTGATATTCCATTGTACATAAGGACCACAACTTCTTTATCCATTTTTCTCTTTCCTGGGATATTTAATGTGGAATGAAGTGGAGGTCCTGGTCAACAGAGCAGCCCTAAACTTTGGGGTGCTTGTGTCTTGCTGATTTTTCATTTTCCCAATTTATACCCCCATGAGTGGAAGTGCCCTATGCTCTCTAAGCTGTGTTTTTCAGATGTTTCAGGACACACCGTACACTTCTCCAGAGTGGCTGTTGGCAATTTACATCCCGCCCATCAGTGTAGCAAGGCTCCCATTTCTCCATGGCCTGTCCTGCATTTCTGGTTTTGACACTTTTTTCAGCATGGCCCTTTTGACCGATGGGAAGCGAGACTTCTCTGTAGCACTGATTTGCCTTTCCAGGTTGCTTGGTTGGCCAAAAAGGGCGTATGCGTTTTTTCCTGAATATATTCAGGAAAAAACGCATACGCCCTTTTTGGCCAAGGGCATCATTGTCAACGTTTTGCCGCTTTTCATGTGCTTTAAAGGCGATTCGAATCTACCTCCTGAAATCTGTTTCCTGCAATTCTGCCTTGCTTTCAAATCCTCTTCGTTGCCTTCCCTCAATATATTTGTGGACGAGAGTTATCATTTATAACTCGGCTGGTTTGTGAATTGCAATGCCCCTGAGCTCCATTTTTCAACTCGCTTTTTTGGGAGCTCTCCGCAAAAGCGCAGGATGGCCTCAGGCACTATTCTTGTTCCGGGCGGCAGGCTGAGCCTGTGGTTATTTCTTCTTCCTGATGGGAAAATAGAGTGACCTGTGCCTGTCCCAACACCAAGAGCTAATCTCTCATTGGCTCCCCGTTTTTCCGTTCATCCTCAGGACAAATTGCAAGCTGTATGGAACAGGAGGTTAAAGGTGATGATTTTCCATTGAGGGCGATTGCTACTAAAGCGGCTGGAATGGCGAACCCGAGCACAAGGACAGGAGAAATGAGGTGCGTTTTAGAATCCTTTCCCCATCACATGGTGTACCATCTTCTGGGTTTCTCATGCATGTTTTTGATGTAGGAAGATGCCCTTGAACGTGGAGATTTGGGACCCATGCAATGGGTACCACGCAGTATTACTTTAAAGGGTCTGCGTTTGCTCACCCAACCTCACCAAACCTCTCAGCCCCAAGAGTGTCCACCCTTATGTCTCATCCAGCTGTGGGTCTAGATATGGTCAATCCAGCTTGCATCACAGCCCCTGAACGCATTGTGTAAGAATTTCTCTCTCTTTCACTGTCTTTGTTTCATGGGTTTTTCAAAGTAATTTATTTTTATAGTGGGGTTTAGCTGCTTTTCACAGCTGTTTTTATGCCGCTTTACACCCACTTGACACACTAACAGAGAGATATCAATACATAGGTTTTACGATTATTACTAGTCAGATATATTCTTGTGCGGTGAATAGGGCGTGTTGAGTCCAGTTCTCTGAGCAAGGAGTAGGTCTTGTCTACTACATATTGGGTTTATGGAACGGTATCTGAGCTAATTTGATACCCTTGTTTTATGTATCACCCCACCTCACCTTTCCCGTTAAGCAGCCATAGTGTGTTTTCTGCATGTGTGACTCTGTTCTGTTTTGTAATTCAGTTCAAGTGTAACGGTTTTTACATTCCCTCTATCAGTGATACCTTATGAGAAGTGTCCTTTTCTGTGTGACTTATTTCACTTAGAATCGTCGTACCTAAATCCACTCATCATGCTGCTACTAGCCTTACGACATTGATTTCATGGCTGAGTGATATTCCATTGTACATAAGGACCACAACTTCTTTATCCATTTTTCTCTTTCCTGGGATATTTAAGGTGGAATGAAGTGGAGGTCCTGGTCAACAGAGCAGCCCTAAACTTTGGGGTGCTTGTGTCTTGCTGATTTTTCATTTTCCCAATTTATACCCCCATGAGTGGAAGTGCCCTATGCTCTCTTAGCTGTGTTTTTCAGATGTTTCAGGACTCACCGGACACTTCTCCAGAGTGGCTGTTGGCAATTTACATCCCGCCCATCAGTGTAGCAAGGCTCCCATTTCTCCATGGCCTGTCCTGCATTTCTGGTTTTGACACTTTTTTCAGCATGGCCCTTTTGACCAATGGGAAGCGAGACTTCTTTGTAGCGCTGATTTGCCTTTCCAGGTTGCTTGGTTGGCCAAAAAGGGCGTATGCGTTTTTTCCTGAATATATTCAGGAAAAAACGCATACGCCCTTTTTGGCCAAGGGCATCATTGTCAACGTTTTGCCGCTTTTCATGTGCTTTAAAGGCGATTCGTATCTACCTCCTGAAATCTGTTTCGTGCAATTCTGCCTTGATTTCAAATCCTCTTCTTTGCCTTCCCTCAATATATTTGTGGACGAGAGTTATCATTTATAACTCTGCAGGATTGTGAATTGCAGTGCCCTGAACCTCCATTTTACAACTCGCTTTTTTGGGAGCTGGCCGCAAAAGCGCAGGATGGCTTCAGGCCCTGTTCTGGTTCCGGGGGGCAGGCTGAGCCTGTGGTTAATTCTTCTTCCTGATGGGAAATTAGAGTGACCTGTGCCTGTCCCGACACCAAGAGCTAGTCTCTCGTTGGTTCCCCGTCTTCCCGTTCATCCTCAGGACAAATTGCAACCTGTACGGAACAGGAGGTTAAAGGTGCTGATGCTCCAAGTAGGGAGATTGCTAGTAAAGCGGCTGGAATGGCGAACCCGGGCACAAGGAGATGAGAAATGAGGTGCGTTTTAGAAACCTTTCCCCATCACACGGTGTACCATCTTCTGGGTTTCTCATGCATGTTTTCGATGTAGGAAGATGCCCTTGAACCTGGAGATTTCGGACCCATGCGATGGGTACCACGCAGTATTACTTTAAAGGGTCTGCGTTTGCTCACCTAACCTCACCAAACCTCTCAGCCCCAAGAGTGTCCACCCTTATGTCTCATCCAGCTGTGGGTCTAGATATGGTCAATCCAGGTTGCATCACAGCCCCTGAACTCATTGTGTAAGAATTTCTATCTCTTTCACTGTCGTTGTTTCATGGGTTTTTCAAAGTAATTTATTTTCATAATGGGGTTTAGCTGCTTTTCACTGCTGTGTTTATGCCGCTTTACACCCACTTGACACACTAACAGAAAGATATCAATACATAGGTTTTAAGATTATTACTAGTCAGATATATTCTTGTGCGGTGAATAGGGCGTGTTGAGTCCAGTTCTCTGAGCAAGGAGTAGGTCTTGTCTATTACATATTGGGTTTATGGAACGGTATCTGAGCTAATTTGATACCCTTGTTTTATGTATCACCCCACCTCACCTTTCCCGTTAAGCAGCCATAGTCTGTTTTCTGCATGTGTGACTCTGTTCTGTTTTGTAATTCAGTTCAAGTGTAACGGTTTTTACATTCCCTCTAAAAGTGATACCTTATGAGAAGTGTCCTTTTCTGTGTGACTTATTTCACTTAGAATCGTCGTACCTAAATCCACACATCATGCTGCTACTAGCCTTGTGACATTTATTTCATGGCTGAGTGATATTCCATTGTACATAAGGACCACAACTTCTTTATCCATTTTTCTCTTTCCTTGGATATTTAAGGTGGAATGAAGTGGAGGTCCTGGTCAACAGAGCAGCCCTAAACTTTGGGGTGCTTGTGTCTTGCTGATTTTTCATTTTCCCAATTTATACCCCCATGAGTGGAAGTGCCCTATGCTCTCTAAGCTGTGTTTTTCAGATGTTTCCGGACACACCGTACACTTCTCCAGAGTGGCTGTTGGCAATTTACATCCCGCCCATCAGTGTAGCAAGGCTCCCATTTCTCCATGGCCTGTCCTGCATTTCTGGTTTTGACACTTTTTTCAGCATGGCCCTTTTGACCGATGGGAAGCGAGACTTCTCTGTAGCACTGATTTGCCTTTCCAGGTTGCTTGGTTGGCCAAAAAGGGCGTATGCGTTTTTTCCTGAATATATTCAGGAAAAAACGCATACGCACTTTTTGGCCAAGGGCATCATTGTCAACGTTTTGCCGCTTTTCATGTGCTTTAAAGGCGATTCGAATCTACCTCCTGAAATCTGTTTCCTGCAATTCTGCCTTGATTTCAAATCCTCTTCTTTGCCTTCCCTCAATATATTTGTGGACGAGAGTTATCATTTATAACTCTGCAGGTTTGTGAATTGCAGTGCCCTGAACCTCCATTTTACAACTCGCTTTTTTGGGAGCTGGCCGCAAAAGCGCAGGATGGCTTCAGGCCCTGTTCTGGTTCCGGGGGGCAGGCTGAGCCTGTGGTTAATTCTTCTTCCTGATGGGAAAATAGAGTGACCTGTGCCTGTCCCAACACCAAGAGCTAGTCTCTCGTTGGTTCCCCGTCTTCCCGTTCATCCTCAGGACAAATTGCAACCTGTACGGAACAGGAGGTTAAAGGTGCTGATGCTCCAAGTAGGGAGATTGCTAGTAAAGCGGCTGGAATGGCGAACCCAGGCACAAGGAGATGAGAAATGAGGTGCGTTTTAGAAACCTTTCCCCATCACACGGTGTACTATCTTC
This sequence comes from Balaenoptera borealis, assembly GCF_965194805.1. Lineage (NCBI taxonomy): Eukaryota > Metazoa > Chordata > Mammalia > Artiodactyla > Balaenopteridae > Balaenoptera > Balaenoptera borealis. The sequence goes on from NW_028123685.1 coordinate 123,867, forward strand.
TGGGTTTCTCATGCAAGTTTTCGATGTAGGAAGATGCCCTTGAACCTGGAGATTTGGGACCCATGCGATGGGTACCACGCAGTATTACTTTAAAGGGTCTGCGTTTGCTCACCCAACCTCACCAAACCTCTCAGCCCCAAGAGTGTCCACCCTTATGTCTCATCCAGCTGTGGGTCTAGATATGGTCAATCCAGGTTGCATCACAGCCCCTGAACGCATTGTGTAAGAATTTCTCCCTCTTTCATTGTCTTTCTTTCATGGGTTTTTCAAAGTAATTTATTTTCATAATGGGGTTTAGCTCCTTTTCACGGCTGTGTTTATGCCGCTTTCCACCCACTTGACACACTAACAGAGAGATATCAATACATATGTTTTACGATTATTACTAGTCAGATATATTCTTGTGCGGTGAATAGGGCGTGTTGAGTCCAGTTCTCTGAGCAAGGAGTAGGTCTTGTCTATTACATATTGGGTTTATGGAACGGTATCTGAGCTAATTTGAAACCCTTGTTTTATGTATCACCCCACCTCACCTTTCCCGTTAAGCAGCCATAGTGTGTTTTTGCATGTGTGACTCTGTTCTGTTTTGTAATTCAGTTCAAGTGTAACGGTTTTTACATTCCCCCTATCAGTGATACATTATGAGAAGTGTCCTTTTCTGTGTGACTTATTTCACTTAGAATCGTCGTACCTAAATCCACTCATCATGCTGCTACTAGCCTTATGACATTGATTTCATGGCTCAGTGATATTCCATTTTACATAAGGACCACAACTTCTTTATCCATTTTTCTCTTTCCTGGGATATTGAAGGTGGAATGAAGTGGAGGTCCTTGTCAACAGAGCAGCCCTCAACTTTGGCGTGCTTGTGTCTTGCTGATTTTTCATTTTCCCAATTTATACCCCCATGCGTGGAAGTGCCCTATGCTCTCTAAGCTGTGTTTTTTAGATGTTTCAGGACTTACCGTACACTTCTCCAGAGTGGCTGTTGGCAATTTACATCCCGCCCATCAGTGTAGCAAGGCTCCCATTTCTCCATGGCCTGTCCTGCATTTCTGGTTTTGACACTTTTTTCAGCATGGCCCTTTTGACCGATGGGAAGCGAGACTTCTTTGTAGCGCTGATTTGCCTTTCCAGGTTGCTTGGTTGGCCAGAAAGGGCGTATGCGTTTTTTCCTGAATATATTCAGGAAAAAACGCATACGCCCTTTTTGGCCAAGGGCATCATTGTCAACATTTTGCCGCTTTTCATCTGCTTTAAAGGCGATTCGAATCTACCTCCTGAAATCTGTTTCCTGCAATTCTGCCTTGATTTCAAATCCTCTTCTTTGCCTTCCCTCAATATATTTGTGGAAGAGAGTTTTCATTTATAACTCTGCAGGTTTGTGAATTGCAGTGCCCTGAACCTCCATTTTACAACTCGCTTTTTTGGGAGCTGGCCGCAAAAGCGCAGGATGGCTTCAGGCCCTTTTCTTGTTCCGGGGCGCAGGCTGAGCCTGTGGTTAATTCTTCTTCCTGATGGGAAAATAGAGTGACCTGTGCCTGTCCCAACACCAAGAGCTAGTCTCTCATTGGTTCCACGTCTTCCCGTTCATCCTCAGGACAAATTGCAACCTGTACGAAACAGGAGGTTAAAGGTGCTGATGCTCCAAGTAGGGAGATTGCTAATAAAGCGGCTGGAATGGCGAACCCGGGCACAAGGAGATGAGAAATGAGGTGCGTTATAGAAACCTTTCCCCATCACATGGTGTACCATCTTCTGGGTTTCTCATGCATGTTTTCGATATACGAAGATGCCCTTGAACCTGTAGATTTGGGACCCATGCGATGGGTACCACACAGTATTACTTTAAAGGGTCTGCGTTTGCTCACCCAACCTCAGCAAACCTCTCAGCCCCAAGAGTGTCCACCCTTATGTCTCATCCAGCTGTGGGTCTAGATATGGTCAATCCAGGTTGCATCACAGCCCCTGAACGCATTGTGTAAGAATTTCTCTCTCTTTCACTGTCTTTGTTTCATGGGTTTTTCAAAGTAATTTATTTTTATAATGGGGTTTAGCTGCTTTTCACTGCTGTGTTTATGCCGCTTTACACCCACTTGACACACTAACAGAGAGGTATCAATACATAGGTTTTAAGATTATTACTAGTCAGATATATTCTTGTGCGGTGAATAGGGTGTGTTGAGTCCAATTCTCTGAGCAAGGAGTAGGTCTTGTCTATTACATATTGTGTTTATGGAATGGTATCTGAGCTCATTTGAAACCCTTGTTTTATGTATCACCCCACCTCACCTTTCCCGTTAAGCAGCCATAGTGTGTTTTCTGCATGTGTGACTCTGTTCTGTTTTGTAATTCAGTTCAAGTGTAACGGTTTTTACATTCCTTCTATAAGTGATACCTTATTTGAAGTGTCCTTTTCTGTGTGACTTATTTCACTTAGAATCGTCGTACCTAAATCCAGTCATCATGCTTCTACTAGCCTTATGACATTGATTTCATGGCTGAGTGATATTCCATTGTACATAAGGACCACAACTTCTTTATACATTTTTCTCTTTCCTGGGATATTTAAGGTGGAATGAAGTGGAGGTCCTTGTCAACAGCGCAGCCCTAAACTTTGGGGTGCTTGTGTCTTGCTGATTTTTCATTTTCCCAATTTATACCCCCATGAGTGGAAGTGCCCTATGTTCTCTAAGCTGTGTTTTTCAGATGTTTCAGGAGTCACCGTACACTTCTCCAGTGTGGCTGTTGGCAGTTTACATCCCGCCCATCAGTGTAGCAAGGCTCCCATTTCTCCATGGCCTGTCCTGCATTTCTGGTTTTGACACTTTTTTCAGCATGGCCCTTTTGACCGATGGGAAACGAGACTTCTCTGTAGCGTTGATTTGCCTTTCCAGGTTGCTTGGTTGGCCAAAAAGGGCGTATGCGTTTTTTCCTGATTATGTTCAGGAAAAACCGCATACACCCTTTTTGGCCAAGGGCATCATTTTCGACGTTTTGCCACTTTTCATGTGCTTTAAAGGCGATTCAAATCTACCTCCTGAAATCTGTTTCCTGCAATTCTGCCTTGCTTTCAAATCCTCTTCGTTGCCTTCCCTCAATGTATTTTTGGACGAGAGTTATCATTTATAACTCGGCTGGTTTGTGAATTGCAATGCCCCTGAGCTCCATTTTTCAACTCGCTTTTTTGGGAGCTCTCCGCAAAAGCGCAGGATGGCCTCAGGCACTATTCTTGTTCCGGGCGGCAGGCTGAGCCTGTGGTTATTTCTTCTTCCTGATGGGAAAATAGAGTGACCTGTGCCTGTCCCAACACCAAGAGCTAATCTCTCATTGGCTCCCCGTTTTTCCGTTCATCCTCAGGACAAATTGCAAGCTGTATGGAACAGGAGGTTAAAGGTGATGATTTTCCATTGAGGGCGATTGCTACTAAAGCGGCTGGAATGGCGATCCCGAGCACAAGGACAGGAGAAATGAGGTGCGTTTTAGAAACCTTTCCCCATCACATGGTGTACCATCTTCTGGGTTTCTCATGCATGTTTTTGATGTAGGAAGATGCCCTTGAACGTGGAGATTTGGGACCCATGCAATGGGTACCACGCAGTATTACTTTAAAGGGTCTGCGTTTGCTCACCCAACCTCACCAAACCTCTCAGCCCCAAGAGTGTCCACCCTTATGTCTCATCCAGCTGTGGGTCTAGATATGGTCAATCCAGCTTGCATCACAGCCCCTGAACGCATTGTGTAAGAATTTCTCTCTCTTTCACTGTCTTTGTTTCATGGGTTTTTCAAAGTAATTTATTTTTATAGTGGGGTTTAGCTGCTTTTCACAGCTGTTTTTATGCCGCTTTCCACCCACTTGACACACTAACAGAGAGATATCAATACATAGGTTTTAAGATTATTACTAGTCAGATATATTCTTGTGCGGTGAATAGGGCGTGTTGAGTCCAGTTCTCTGAGCAAGGAGTAGGTCTTGTCTACTACATATTGGGTTTATGGAACGGTATCTGAGCTAATTTGATACCCTTGTTTTATGTATCACCCCACCTCACCTTTCCCGTTAAGCAGCCATAGTCTGTTTTCTGCATGTGTGACTCTGTTCTGTTTTGTAATTCAGTTCAAGTGTAACGGTTTTTACATTCCCTCTATCAGTGATACCTTATGAGAAGTGTCCTTTTCTGTGTGACTTATTTCACTTAGAATCGTCGTACCTAAATCCACTCATCATGCTGCTACTAACCTTATGACATTGATTTCATGGCTGAGTGATAGTCCATTGTACATAAGGACCACAACTTCTTTATCCATTTTTCTCTTTCCTGGGATATTGAAGGTGGAATGAAGTGGAGGTCCTTGTCAACAGAGCAGCCCTCAACTTTGGGGTGCTTGTGTCTTGCTGATTTTTCATTTTCCCAATTTATACCCCCATGAGTGGAAGTGCCCTATGCTCTCTAAGCTGTGTTTTTCAGATGTTTCAGGACACACCGTACACTTCTCCAGAGTGGCTGTTGGCAATTTACATCCCGCCCATCAGTGTAGCAAGGCTCCCATTTCTCCATGGCCTGTCCTGCATTTCTGGTTTTGACACTTTTTTCAGCATGGCCCTTTTGACCGATGGGAAGCGAGACTTCTCTGTAGCGCTGATTTGCCTTTCCAGGTTGCTTGGTTGGCCAAAAAGGGCGTATGCGTTTTTTCCTGAATATATTCAGGAAAAAACGCATACGCCCTTTTTGGCCAAGGGCATCATTGTCAACGTTTTGCCGCTTTTCATGTGCTTTAAAGGCGATTCGTATCTACCTCCTGAAATCTGTTTCGTGCAATTCTGCCTTGATTTCAAATCCTCTTCTTTGCCTTCCCTCAATATATTTGTGGACGAGAGTTATCATTTATAACTCTGCAGGTTTGTGAATTGCAGTGCCCTGAAGCTCCATTTTACAACTCGCTTTTTTGGGAGCTGGCCGCAAAAGCGCAGGATGGCTTCAGGCCCTGTTCTGGTTCCGGGGGGCAGGCTGAGCCTGTGGTTAATTCTTCTTCCTGATGGGAAAATAGAGTGACCTGTGCCTGTCCCGACACCAAGAGCTAGTGTCTCACTGGTTCCCGGTCTACCCGTTCATCCTCAGGACAAATTGCAACCTGTACGGAACAGGAGGTTAAAGGTGCTGATGCTCCAAGGAGGGAGATTGCTAGTAAAGTGGCTGGAATGGCGAACCCGGGCACAAGGAGATGAGAAATGAGGTGCGTTTTAGAAACCTTTCCCTATCACACGGTGTACCATCTTCTGGGTTTCTCATGCATGTTTTCGATGTAGGAAGATGCCCTTGAACCTGGAGATTTGGGAACCATGCGATGGGTACCACGCAGTATTACTTTAAAGGGTCTGCGTTTGCTCACCCAACCTCACCAAACCTCTCAGCCCCAAGAGTGTCCACCCTTATGTCTCATCCAGCTGTGGGTCTAGATATGGTCAATCCAGGTTGCATCACAGCCCCTGAACTCATTGTGTAAGAATTTCTATCTCTTTCACTGTCGTTGTTTCATGGGTTTTTCAAAGTAATTTATTTTCATAATGGGGTTTAGCTGCTTTTCACTGCTGTGTTTATGCCGCTTTACACCCACTTGACACACTAACAGAGAGATATCAATACATAGGTTTTAAGATTATTACTAGTCAGATATATTCTTGTGCAGTGAATAGGGCGTGTTGAGTCCAGTTCTCTGAGCAAGGAGTAGGTCTTGTCTACTACATATTGGGTTTATGGAACGGTATCTGAGCTAATTTGATACCCTTGTTTTATGTATCACCCCACCTCACCTTTCCCGTTAAGCAGCCATAGTCTGTTTTCTGCATGTGTGACTCTGTTCTGTTTTGTAATTCAGTTCAAGTGTAACGGTTTTTACATTCCCTCTAAAAGTGATACCTTATGAGAAGTGTCCTTTTCTGTGTGACTTATTTCACTTAGAATCGTCGTACCTAAATCCACTCATCATGCTGCTACTAACCTTATGACATTGATTTCATGGCTGAGTGATATTCCATTGTACATAAGGACCACAACTTCTTTATCCATTTTTCTCTTTCCTGGGATATTGAAGGTGGAATGAAGTGGAGGTCCTTGTCAACAGAGCAGCCCTCAACTTTGGGGTGCTTGTGTCTTGCTGATTTTTAATTTTCCCAATTTATACCCCCATGAGTGGAAGTGCCCTATGCTCTCTAAGCTGTGTTTTTCAGATGTTTCAGGACACACCGTACACTTCTCCAGAGTGGCTGTTGGCAATTTACATCCCGCCCATCAGTGTAGCAAGGCTCCCATTTCTCCATGGCCTGTCCTGCATTTCTGGTTTTGACACTTTTTTCAGCATGGCCCTTTTGACCGATGGGAAGCGAGACTTCTCTGTAGCGCTGATTTGCCTTTCCAGGTTGCTTGGTTGGCCAAAAAGGGCGTATGCGTTTTTTCCTGAATATATTCAGGAAAAAACGCATACGCCCTTTTTGGCCAAGGGCATCATTGTCAACGTTTTGCCGCTTTTCATGTGCTTTAAAGGCGATTCGAATCTACCTCCTGAAATCTGTTTCCTGCAATTCTGCCTTGATTTCAAATCCTCTTCTTTGCCTTCCCTCAATATATTTGTGGACGAGAGTTATCATTTATAACTCTGCAGGTTTGTGAATTGCAGTGCCCTGAACCTCCATTTTACAACTCGCTTTTTTGGGAGCTGGCCGCAAAAGCACAGGATGGCTTCAGGCCCTGTTCTGGTTCCGGGGGGCAGGCTGAGCCTGTGGTTAATTCTTCTTCCTGATGGGAAAATAGAGTGACCTGTGCCTGTCCCAACACCAAGAGCTAGTCTCTCGTTGGTTCCCCGTCTTCCCGTTCATCCTCAGGACAAATTGCAACCTGTACGGAACAGGAGGTTAAAGGTGCTGATGCTCCAAGTAGGGAGATTGCTAGTAAAGCGGCTGGAATGGCGAACCCGGGCACAAGGAGATGAGAAATGAGGTGCGTTTTAGAAACCTTTCCCCATCACACGGTGTACTATCTTCTGGGTTTCTCATGCATGTTTTCGATGTAGGAAGATGCCCTTGAACCTGGAGATTTGGGACCCATGCGATGGGTACCACGCAGTATTACTTTAAAGGGTCTGCGTTTGCTCACCCAACCTCACCAAACCTCTCAGCCCCAAGAGTGTCCACCCTTATGTCTCATCCAGCTGTGGGTCTAGATATGGTCAATCCAGGTTGCATCACAGCCCCTGAACGCATTGTGTAAGAATTTCTCCCTCTTTCACTGTCTTTCTTTCATGGGTTTTTCAAAGTAATTTATTTTCATAATGGGGTTTAGCTCCTTTTCACGGCTGTGTTTATGCCGCTTTCCACCCACTTGACACACTAACAGAGAGATATCAATACATATGTTTTACGATTATTACTAGTCAGATATATTCTTGTGCGGTGAATAGGGCGTGTTGAGTCCAGTTCTCTGAGCAAGGAGTAGGTCTTGTCTATTACATATTGGGTTTATGGAACGGTATCTGAGCTAATTTGAAACCCTTGTTTTATGTATCACCCCACCTCACCTTTCCCGTTAAGCAGCCATAGTGTGTTTTTGCATGTGTGACTCTGTTCTGTTTTGTAATTCAGTTCAAGTGTAACGGTTTTTACATTCCCCCTATCAGTGATACATTATGAGAAGTGTCCTTTTCTGTGTGACTTATTTCACTTAGAATCGTCGTACCTAAATCCACTCATCATGCTGCTACTAGCCTTATGACATTGATTTCATGGCTCAGTGATATTCCATTTTACATAAGGACCACAACTTCTTTATCCATTTTTCTCTTTCCTGGGATATTGAAGGTGGAATGAAGTGGAGGTCCTTGTCAACAGAGCAGCCCTCAACTTTGGCGTGCTTGTGTCTTGCTGATTTTTCATTTTCCCAATTTATACCCCCATGCGTGGAAGTGCCCTATGCTCTCTAAGCTGTGTTTTTTAGATGTTTCAGGACTTACCGTACACTTCTCCAGAGTGGCTGTTGGCAATTTACATCCCGCCCATCAGTGTAGCAAGGCTCCCATTTCTCCATGGCCTGTCCTGCATTTCTGGTTTTGACACTTTTTTCAGCATGGCCCTTTTGACCGATGGGAAGCGAGACTTCTTTGTAGCGCTGATTTGCCTTTCCAGGTTGCTTGGTTGGCCAGAAAGGGCGTATGCGTTTTTTCCTGAATATATTCAGGAAAAAACGCATACGCCCTTTTTGGCCAAGGGCATCATTGTCAACATTTTGCCGCTTTTCATCTGCTTTAAAGGCGATTCGTATCTACCTCCTGAAATCTGTTTCCTGCAATTCTGCCTTGATTTCAAATCCTCTTCTTTGCCTTCCCTCAATATATTTGTGGAAGAGAGTTTTCATTTATAACTCTGCAGGTTTGTGAATTGCAGTGCCCTGAACCTCCATTTTACAACTCGCTTTTTTGGGAGCTGGCCGCAAAAGCGCAGGATGGCTTCAGGCCCTTTTCTTGTTCCGGGGCGCAGGCTGAGCCTGTGGTTAATTCTTCTTCCTGATGGGAAAATAGAGTGACCTGTGCCTGTCCCAACACCAAGAGCTAGTCTCTCATTGGTTCCACGTCTTCCCGTTCATCCTCAGGACAAATTGCAACCTGTACGAAACAGGAGGTTAAAGGTGCTTATGCTCCAAGTAGGGAAATTGCTAATAAAGCGGCTGGAATGGCGAACCCGGGCACAAGGAGATGAGAAATGAGGTGCGTTATAGAAACCTTTCCCCATCACATGGTGTACCATCTTCTGGGTTTCTCATGCATGTTTTCGATATACGAAGATGCCCTTGAACCTGTAGATTTGCGACCCATGCGATGGGTACCACACAGTATTACTTTAAAGGGTCTGCGTTTGCTCACCCAACCTCACCAAACCTCTCAGCCCCAAGAGTGTCCACCCTTATGTCTCATCCAGCTGTGGGTCTAGATATGGTCAATCCAGGTTGCATCACAGCCCCTGAACGCATTGTGTAAGAATTTCTCTCTCTTTCACTGTCTTTGTTTCATGGGTTTTTCAAAGTAATTTATTTTTATAATGGGGTTTAGCTGCTTTTCACTGCTGTGTTTATGCCGCTTTACACCCACTTGACACACTAACAAAGAGGTATCAATACATAGGTTTTAAGATTATTACTAGTCAGATATATTCTTGTGCGGTGAATAGGGTGTGTTGAGTCCAATTCTCTGAGCAAGGAGTAGGTCTTGTCTATTACATATTGTGTTTATGGAATGGTATCTGAGCTCATTTGAAACCCTTGTTTTATGTATCACCCCACCTCACCTTTCCCGTTAAGCAGCCATAGTGTGTTTTCTGCATGTGTGACTCTGTTCTGTTTTGTAATTCAGTTCAAGTGTAACGGTTTTTACATTCCTTCTATAAGTGATACCTTATTTGAAGTGTCCTTTTCTGTGTGACTTATTTCACTTAGAATCGTCGTACCTAAATCCAGTCATCATGCTTCTACTAGCCTTATGACATTGATTTCATGGCTGAGTGATATTCCATTGTACATAAGGACCACAACTTCTTTATACATTTTTCTCTTTCCTGGGATATTTAAGGTGGAATGAAGTGGAGGTCCTTGTCAACAGAGCAGCCCTCAACTTTGGGGTGCTTGTGTCTTGCTGATTTTTCATTTTCCCAATTTATACCCCCATGAGTGGAAGTGCCCTATGTTCTCTAAGCTGTGTTTTTCAGATGTTTCAGGAGTCACCGTACACTTCTCCAGTGTGGCTGTTGGCAGTTTACATCCCGCCCATCAGTGTAGCAAGGCTCCCATTTCTCCATGGCCTGTCCTGCATTTCTGGTTTTGACACTTTTTTCAGCATGGCCCTTTTGACCGATGGGAAACGAGACTTCTCTGTAGCGTTGATTTGCCTTTCCAGGTTGCTTGGTTGGCCAAAAAGGGCGTATGCGTTTTTTCCTGATTATGTTCAGGAAAAACCGCATACACCCTTTTTGGCCAAGGGCATCATTTTCGACGTTTTGCCACTTTTCATGTGCTTTAAAGGCGATTCAAATCTACCTCCTGAAATCTGTTTCCTGCAATTCTGCCTTGCTTTCAAATCCTCTTCGTTGCCTTCCCTCAATATATTTTTGGACGAGAGTTATCATTTATAACTCGGCTGGTTTGTGAATTGCAATGCCCCTGAGCTCCATTTTTCAACTCGCTTTTTTGGGAGCTCTCCGCAAAAGCGCAGGATGGCCTCAGGCACTATTCTTGTTCCGGGCGGCAGGCTGAGCCTGTGGTTATTTCTTCTTCCTGATGGGAAAATAGAGTGACCTGTGCCTGTCCCAACACCAAGAGCTAATCTCTCATTGGCTCCCCGTTTTTCCGTTCATCCTCAGGACAAATTGCAAGCTGTATGGAACAGGAGGTTAAAGGTGATGATTTTCCATTGAGGGCGATTGCTACTAAAGCGGCTGGAATGGCGATCCCGAGCACAAGGACAGGAGAAATGAGGTGCGTTTTAGAAACCTTTCCCCATCACATGGTGTACCATCTTCTGGGTTTCTCATGCATGTTTTTGATGTAGGAAGATGCCCTTGAACGTGGAGATTTGGGACCCATGCAATGGGTACCACGCAGTATTACTTTAAAGGGTCTGCGTTTGCTCACCCAACCTCACCAAACCTCTCAGCCCCAAGAGTGTCCACCCTTATGTCTCATCCAGCTGTGGGTCTAGATATGGTCAATCCAGCTTGCATCACAGCCCCTGAACGCATTGTGTAAGAATTTCTCTCTCTTTCACTGTCTTTGTTTCATGGGTTTTTCAAAGTAATTTATTTTTATAGTGGGGTTTAGCTGCTTTTCACAGCTGTTTTTATGCCGCTTTCCACCCACTTGACACACTAACAGAGAGATATCAATACATAGGTTTTAAGATTATTACTAGTCAGATATATTCTTGTGCGGTGAATAGGGCGTGTTGAGTCCAGTTCTCTGAGCAAGGAGTAGGTCTTGTCTACTACATATTGGGTTTATGGAACGGTATCTGAGCTAATTTGATACCCTTGTTTTATGTATCACCCCACCTCACCTTTCCCGTTAAGCAGCCATAGTCTGTTTTCTGCATGTGTGACTCTGTTCTGTTTTGTAATTCAGTTCAAGTGTAACGGTTTTTACATTCCCTCTATCAGTGATACCTTATGAGAAGTGTCCTTTTCTGTGTGACTTATTTCACTTAGAATCGTCGTACCTAAATCCACTCATCATGCTGCTACTAACCTTATGACATTGATTTCATGGCTGAGTGATAGTCCATTGTACATAAGGACCACAACTTCTTTATCCATTTTTCTCTTTCCTGGGATATTGAAGGTGGAATGAAGTGGAGGTCCTTGTCAACAGAGCAGCCCTCAACTTTGGGGTGCTTGTGTCTTGCTGATTTTTCATTTTCCCAATTTATACCCCCATGAGTGGAAGTGCCCTATGCTCTCTAAGCTGTGTTTTTCAGATGTTTCAGGACACACCGTACACTTCTCCAGAGTGGCTGTTGGCAATTTACATCCCGCCCATCAGTGTAGCAAGGCTCCCATTTCTCCATGGCCTGTCCTGCATTTCTGGTTTTGACACTTTTTTCAGCATGGCCCTTTTGACCGATGGGAAGCGAGACTTCTCTGTAGCGCTGATTTGCCTTTCCAGGTTGCTTGGTTGGCCAAAAAGGGCGTATGCGTTTTTTCCTGAATATATTCAGGAAAAAACGCATACGCCCTTTTTGGCCAAGGGCATCATTGTCAACGTTTTGCCGCTTTTCATGTGCTTTAAAGGCGATTCGTATCTACCTCCTGAAATCTGTTTCGTGCAATTCTGCCTTGATTTCAAATCCTCTTCTTTGCCTTCCCTCAATATATTTGTGGACGAGAGTTATCATTTATAACTCTGCAGGTTTGTGAATTGCAGTGCCCTGAAGCTCCATTTTACAACTCGCTTTTTTGGGAGCTGGCCGCAAAAGCGCAGGATGGCTTCAGGCCCTGTTCTGGTTCCGGGGGGCAGGCTGAGCCTGTGGTTAATTCTTCTTCCTGATGGGAAAATAGAGTGACCTGTGCCTGTCCCGACACCAAGAGCTAGTGTCTCACTGGTTCCCGGTCTACCCGTTCATCCTCAGGACAAATTGCAACCTGTACGGAACAGGAGGTTAAAGGTGCTGATGCTCCAAGGAGGGAGATTGCTAGTAAAGTGGCTGGAATGGCGAACCCGGGCACAAGGAGATGAGAAATGAGGTGCGTTTTAGAAACCTTTCCCTATCACACGGTGTACCATCTTCTGGGTTTCTCATGCATGTTTTCGATGTAGGAAGATGCCCTTGAACCTGGAGATTTGGGAACCATGCGATGGGTACCACGCAGTATTACTTTAAAGGGTCTGCGTTTGCTCACCCAACCTCACCAAACCTCTCAGCCCCAAGAGTGTCCACCCTTATGTCTCATCCAGCTGTGGGTCTAGATATGGTCAATCCAGGTTGCATCACAGCCCCTGAACTCATTGTGTAAGAATTTCTATCTCTTTCACTGTCGTTGTTTCATGGGTTTTTCAAAGTAATTTATTTTCATAATGGGGTTTAGCTGCTTTTCACTGCTGTGTTTATGCCGCTTTACACCCACTTGACACACTAACAGAGAGATATCAATACATAGGTTTTAAGATTATTACTAGTCAGATATATTCTTGTGCGGTGAATAGGGCGTGTTGAGTCCAGTTCTCTGAGCAAGGAGTAGGTCTTGTCTACTACATATTGGGTTTATGGAACGGTATCTGAGCTAATTTGATACCCTTGTTTTATGTATCACCCCACCTCACCTTTCCCGTTAAGCAGCCATAGTCTGTTTTCTGCATGTGTGACTCTGTTCTGTTTTGTAATTCAGTTCAAGTGTAACGGTTTTTACATTCCCTCTAAAAGTGATACCTTATGAGAAGTGTCCTTTTCTGTGTGACTTATTTCACTTAGAATCGTCGTACCTAAATCCACTCATCATGCTGCTACTAACCTTATGACATTGATTTCATGGCTGAGTGATATTCCATTGTACATAAGGACCACAACTTCTTTATCCATTTTTCTCTTTCCTGGGATATTGAAGGTGGAATGAAGTGGAGGTCCTTGTCAACAGAGCAGCCCTCAACTTTGGGGTGCTTGTGTCTTGCTGATTTTTAATTTTCCCAATTTATACCCCCATGAGTGGAAGTGCCCTATGCTCTCTAAGCTGTGTTTTTCAGATGTTTCAGGACACACCGTACACTTCTCCAGAGTGGCTGTTGGCAATTTACATCCCGCCCATCAGTGTAGCAAGGCTCCCATTTCTCCATGGCCTGTCCTGCATTTCTGGTTTTGACACTTTTTTCAGCATGGCCCTTTTGACCGATGGGAAGCGAGACTTCTCTGTAGCGCTGATTTGCCTTTCCAGGTTGCTTGGTTGGCCAAAAAGGGCGTATGCGTTTTTTCCTGAATATATTCAGGAAAAAACGCATACGCCCTTTTTGGCCAAGGGCATCATTGTCAACGTTTTGCCGCTTTTCATGTGCTTTAAAGGCGATTCGAATCTACCTCCTGAAATCTGTTTCCTGCAATTCTGCCTTGATTTCAAATCCTCTTCTTTGCCTTCCCTCAATATATTTGTGGACGAGAGTTATCATTTATAACTCTGCAGGTTTGTGAATTGCAGTGCCCTGAACCTCCATTTTACAACTCGCTTTTTTGGGAGCTGGCCGCAAAAGCACAGGATGGCTTCAGGCCCTGTTCTGGTTCCGGGGGGCAGGCTGAGCCTGTGGTTAATTCTTCTTCCTGATGGGAAAATAGAGTGACCTGTGCCTGTCCCAACACCAAGAGCTAGTCTCTCGTTGGTTCCCCGTCTTCCCGTTCATCCTCAGGACAAATTGCAACCTGTACGGAACAGGAGGTTAAAGGTGCTGATGCTCCAAGTAGGGAGATTGCTAGTAAAGCGGCTGGAATGGCGAACCCGGGCACAAGGAGATGAGAAATGAGGTGCGTTTTAGAAACCTTTCCCCATCACACGGTGTACTATCTTCTGGGTTTCTCATGCATGTTTTCGATGTAGGAAGATGCCCTTGAACCTGGAGATTTGGGACCCATGCGATGGGTACCACGCAGTATTACTTTAAAGGGTCTGCGTTTGCTCACCCAACCTCACCAAACCTCTCAGCCCCAAGAGTGTCCACCCTTATGTCTCATCCAGCTGTGGGTCTAGATATGGTCAATCCAGGTTGCATCACAGCCCCTGAACGCATTGTGTAAGAATTTCTCCCTCTTTCACTGTCTTTCTTTCATGGGTTTTTCAAAGTAATTTATTTTCATAATGGGGTTTAGCTCCTTTTCACGGCTGTGTTTATGCCGCTTTCCACCCACTTGACACACTAACAGAGAGATATCAATACATATGTTTTACGATTATTACTAGTCAGATATATTCTTGTGCGGTGAATAGGGCGTGTTGAGTCCAGTTCTCTGAGCAAGGAGTAGGTCTTGTCTATTACATATTGGGTTTATGGAACGGTATCTGAGCTAATTTGAAACCCTTGTTTTATGTATCACCCCACCTCACCTTTCCCGTTAAGCAGCCATAGTGTGTTTTTGCATGTGTGACTCTGTTCTGTTTTGTAATTCAGTTCAAGTGTAACGGTTTTTACATTCCCCCTATCAGTGATACATTATGAGAAGTGTCCTTTTCTGTGTGACTTATTTCACTTAGAATCGTCGTACCTAAATCCACTCATCATGCTGCTACTAGCCTTATGACATTGATTTCATGGCTCAGTGATATTCCATTTTACATAAGGACCACAACTTCTTTATCCATTTTTCTCTTTCCTGGGATATTGAAGGTGGAATGAAGTGGAGGTCCTTGTCAACAGAGCAGCCCTCAACTTTGGCGTGCTTGTGTCTTGCTGATTTTTCATTTTCCCAATTTATACCCCCATGCGTGGAAGTGCCCTATGCTCTCTAAGCTGTGTTTTTTAGATGTTTCAGGACTTACCGTACACTTCTCCAGAGTGGCTGTTGGCAATTTACATCCCGCCCATCAGTGTAGCAAGGCTCCCATTTCTCCATGGCCTGTCCTGCATTTCTGGTTTTGACACTTTTTTCAGCATGGCCCTTTTGACCGATGGGAAGCGAGACTTCTTTGTAGCGCTGATTTGCCTTTCCAGGTTGCTTGGTTGGCCAGAAAGGGCGTATGCGTTTTTTCCTGAATATATTCAGGAAAAAACGCATACGCCCTTTTTGGCCAAGGGCATCATTGTCAACATTTTGCCGCTTTTCATCTGCTTTAAAGGCGATTCGTATCTACCTCCTGAAATCTGTTTCCTGCAATTCTGCCTTGATTTCAAATCCTCTTCTTTGCCTTCCCTCAATATATTTGTGGAAGAGAGTTTTCATTTATAACTCTGCAGGTTTGTGAATTGCAGTGCCCTGAACCTCCATTTTACAACTCGCTTTTTTGGGAGCTGGCCGCAAAAGCGCAGGATGGCTTCAGGCCCTTTTCTTGTTCCGGGGCGCAGGCTGAGCCTGTGGTTAATTCTTCTTCCTGATGGGAAAATAGAGTGACCTGTGCCTGTCCCAACACCAAGAGCTAGTCTCTCATTGGTTCCACGTCTTCCCGTTCATCCTCAGGACAAATTGCAACCTGTACGAAACAGGAGGTTAAAGGTGCTTATGCTCCAAGTAGGGAAATTGCTAATAAAGCGGCTGGAATGGCGAACCCGGGCACAAGGAGATGAGAAATGAGGTGCGTTATAGAAACCTTTCCCCATCACATGGTGTACCATCTTCTGGGTTTCTCATGCATGTTTTCGATATACGAAGATGCCCTTGAACCTGTAGATTTGCGACCCATGCGATGGGTACCACACAGTATTACTTTAAAGGGTCTGCGTTTGCTCACCCAACCTCACCAAACCTCTCAGCCCCAAGAGTGTCCACCCTTATGTCTCATCCAGCTGTGGGTCTAGATATGGTCAATCCAGGTTGCATCACAGCCCCTGAACGCATTGTGTAAGAATTTCTCTCTCTTTCACTGTCTTTGTTTCATGGGTTTTTCAAAGTAATTTATTTTTATAATGGGGTTTAGCTGCTTTTCACTGCTGTGTTTATGCCGCTTTACACCCACTTGACACACTAACAAAGAGGTATCAATACATAGGTTTTAAGATTATTACTAGTCAGATATATTCTTGTGCGGTGAATAGGGTGTGTTGAGTCCAATTCTCTGAGCAAGGAGTAGGTCTTGTCTATTACATATTGTGTTTATGGAATGGTATCTGAGCTCATTTGAAACCCTTGTTTTATGTATCACCCCACCTCACCTTTCCCGTTAAGCAGCCATAGTGTGTTTTCTGCATGTGTGACTCTGTTCTGTTTTGTAATTCAGTTCAAGTGTAACGGTTTTTACATTCCTTCTATAAGTGATACCTTATTTGAAGTGTCCTTTTCTGTGTGACTTATTTCACTTAGAATCGTCGTACCTAAATCCAGTCATCATGCTTCTACTAGCCTTATGACATTGATTTCATGGCTGAGTGATATTCCATTGTACATAAGGACCACAACTTCTTTATACATTTTTCTCTTTCCTGGGATATTTAAGGTGGAATGAAGTGGAGGTCCTTGTCAACAGAGCAGCCCTCAACTTTGGGGTGCTTGTGTCTTGCTGATTTTTCATTTTCCCAATTTATACCCCCATGAGTGGAAGTGCCCTATGTTCTCTAAGCTGTGTTTTTCAGATGTTTCAGGAGTCACCGTACACTTCTCCAGTGTGGCTGTTGGCAGTTTACATCCCGCCCATCAGTGTAGCAAGGCTCCCATTTCTCCATGGCCTGTCCTGCATTTCTGGTTTTGACACTTTTTTCAGCATGGCCCTTTTGACCGATGGGAAACGAGACTTCTCTGTAGCGTTGATTTGCCTTTCCAGGTTGCTTGGTTGGCCAAAAAGGGCGTATGCGTTTTTTCCTGATTATGTTCAGGAAAAACCGCATACACCCTTTTTGGCCAAGGGCATCATTTTCGACGTTTTGCCACTTTTCATGTGCTTTAAAGGCGATTCAAATCTACCTCCTGAAATCTGTTTCCTGCAATTCTGCCTTGCTTTCAAATCCTCTTCGTTGCCTTCCCTCAATATATTTTTGGACGAGAGTTATCATTTATAACTCGGCTGGTTTGTGAATTGCAATGCCCCTGAGCTCCATTTTTCAACTCGCTTTTTTGGGAGCTCTCCGCAAAAGCGCAGGATGGCCTCAGGCACTATTCTTGTTCCGGGCGGCAGGCTGAGCCTGTGGTTATTTCTTCTTCCTGATGGGAAAATAGAGTGACCTGTGCCTGTCCCAACACCAAGAGCTAATCTCTCATTGGCTCCCCGTTTTTCCGTTCATCCTCAGGACAAATTGCAAGCTGTATGGAACAGGAGGTTAAAGGTGATGATTTTCCATTGAGGGCGATTGCTACTAAAGCGGCTGGAATGGCGATCCCGAGCACAAGGACAGGAGAAATGAGGTGCGTTTTAGAAACCTTTCCCCATCACATGGTGTACCATCTTCTGGGTTTCTCATGCATGTTTTTGATGTAGGAAGATGCCCTTGAACGTGGAGATTTGGGACCCATGCAATGGGTACCACGCAGTATTACTTTAAAGGGTCTGCGTTTGCTCACCCAACCTCACCAAACCTCTCAGCCCCAAGAGTGTCCACCCTTATGTCTCATCCAGCTGTGGGTCTAGATATGGTCAATCCAGCTTGCATCACAGCCCCTGAACGCATTGTGTAAGAATTTCTCTCTCTTTCACTGTCTTTGTTTCATGGGTTTTTCAAAGTAATTTATTTTTATAGTGGGGTTTAGCTGCTTTTCACAGCTGTTTTTATGCCGCTTTACACCCACTTGACACACTAACAGAGAGATATCAATACATAGGTTTTACGATTATTACTAGTCAGATATATTCTTGTGCGGTGAATAGGGCGTGTTGAGTCCAGTTCTCTGAGCAAGGAGTAGGTCTTGTCTACTACATATTGGGTTTATGGAACGGTATCTGAGCTAATTTGATACCCTTGTTTTATGTATCACCCCACCTCACCTTTCCCGTTAAGCAGCCATAGTGTGTTTTCTGCATGTGTGACTCTGTTCTGTTTTGTAATTCAGTTCAAGTGTAACGGTTTTTACATTCCCTCTATCAGTGATACCTTATGAGAAGTGTCCTTTTCTGTGTGACTTATTTCACTTAGAATCGTCGTACCTAAATCCACTCATCATGCTGCTACTAACCTTATGACATTGATTTCATGGCTGAGTGATAGTCCATTGTACATAAGGACCACAACTTCTTTATCCATTTTTCTCTTTCCTGGGATATTGAAGGTGGAATGAAGTGGAGGTCCTTGTCAACAGAGCAGCCCTCAACTTTGGGGTGCTTGTGTCTTGCTGATTTTTAATTTTCCCAATTTATACCCCCATGAGTGGAAGTGCCCTATGCTCTCTAAGCTGTGTTTTTCAGATGTTTCAGGACACACCGTACACTTCTCCAGAGTGGCTGTTGGCAATTTACATCCCGCCCATCAGTGTAGCAAGGCTCCCATTTCTCCATGGCCTGTCCTGCATTTCTGGTTTTGACACTTTTTTCAGCATGGCCCTTTTGACCGATGGGAAGCGAGACTTCTCTGTAGCGCTGATTTGCCTTTCCAGGTTGCTTGGTTGGCCAAAAAGGGCGTATGCGTTTTTTCCTGAATATATTCAGGAAAAAACGCATACGCCCTTTTTGGCCAAGGGCATCATTGTCAACGTTTTGCCGCTTTTCATGTGCTTTAAAGGCGATTCGTATCTACCTCCTGAAATCTGTTTCGTGCAATTCTGCCTTGATTTCAAATCCTCTTCTTTGCCTTCCCTCAATATATTTGTGGACGAGAGTTATCATTTATAACTCTGCAGGTTTGTGAATTGCAGTGCCCTGAAGCTCCATTTTACAACTCGCTTTTTTGGGAGCTGGCCGCAAAAGCGCAGGATGGCTTCAGGCCCTGTTCTGGTTCCGGGGGGCAGGCTGAGCCTGTGGTTAATTCTTCTTCCTGATGGGAAAATAGAGTGACCTGTGCCTGTCCCGACACCAAGAGCTAGTCTCTCACTGGTTCCCGGTCTACCCGTTCATCCTCAGGACAAATTGCAACCTGTACGGAACAGGAGGTTAAAGGTGCTGATGCTCCAAGGAGGGAGATTGCTAGTAAAGTGGCTGGAATGGCGAACCCGGGCACAAGGAGATGAGAAATGAGGTGCGTTTTAGAAACCTTTCCCTATCACACGGTGTACCATCTTCTGGGTTTCTCATGCATGTTTTCGATGTAGGAAGATGCCCTTGAACCTGGAGATTTGGGAACCATGCGATGGGTACCACGCAGTATTACTTTAAAGGGTCTGCGTTTGCTCACCCAACCTCACCAAACCTCTCAGCCCCAAGAGTGTCCACCCTTATGTCTCATCCAGCTGTGGGTCTAGATATGGTCAATCCAGGTTGCATCACAGCCCCTGAACTCATTGTGTAAGAATTTCTATCTCTTTCACTGTCGTTGTTTCATGGGTTTTTCAAAGTAATTTATTTTCATAATGGGGTTTAGCTGCTTTTCACTGCTGTGTTTATGCCGCTTTACACCCACTTGACACACTAACAGAGAGATATCAATACATAGGTTTTAAGATTATTACTAGTCAGATATATTCTTGTGCGGTGAATAGGGCGTGTTGAGTCCAGTTCTCTGAGCAAGGAGTAGGTCTTGTCTACTACATATTGGGTTTATGGAACGGTATCTGAGCTAATTTGATACCCTTGTTTTATGTATCACCCCACCTCACCTTTCCCGTTAAGCAGCCATAGTCTGTTTTCTGCATGTGTGACTCTGTTCTGTTTTGTAATTCAGTTCAAGTGTAACGGTTTTTACATTCCCTCTAAAAGTGATACCTTATGAGAAGTGTCCTTTTCTGTGTGACTTATTTCACTTAGAATCGTCGTACCTAAATCCACTCATCATGCTGCTACTAACCTTATGACATTGATTTCATGGCTGAGTGATATTCCATTGTACATAAGGACCACCACTTCTTTATCCATTTTTCTCTTTCCTGGGATATTGAAGGTGGAATGAAGTGGAGGTCCTTGTCAACAGAGCAGCCCTCAACTTTGGGGTGCTTGTGTCTTGCTGATTTTTCATTTTCCCAATTTATACCCCCATGAGTGGAAGTGCCCTATGCTCTCTAAGCTGTGTTTTTCAGATGTTTCAGGACACACCGTACACTTCTCCAGAGTGGCTGTTGGCAATTTACATCCCGCCCATCAGTGTAGCAAGGCTCTCATTTCTCCATGGCCTGTCCTGCATTTCTGGTTTTGACACTTTTTTCAGCATGGCCCTTTTGACCGATGGGGAGCGAGACTTCTTTGTAGCGCTGATTTGCCTTTCCAGGTTGCTTGGTTGGCCAAAAAGGGCGTATGCGTTTTTTCCTGAATATATTCAGGAAAAAACGCATACGCCCTTTTTGGCCAAGGGCATCATTGTCAACGTTTTGCCGCTTTTCATGTGCTTTAAAGGCGATTCGAATCTACCTCCTGAAATCTGTTTCCTGCAATTCTGCCTTGATTTCAAATCCTCTTCTTTGCCTTCCCTCAATATATTTGTGGACGAGAGTTATCATTTATAACTCTGCAGGTTTGTGAATTGCACTGCCCTGAACCTCCATTTTACAACTCGCTTTTTTGGGAGCTGGCCGCAAAAGCGCAGGATGGCTTCAGGCCCTGTTCTGGTTCCGTGGGGCAGGCTGAGCCTGTGGTTAATTCTTCTTTCTGATGGGAAAATAGAGTGACCTGTGCCTGTCCCAACACCAAGAGCTAGTCTCTCGTTGGTTCCACGTCTTCCCGTTCATCCTCAGGACAAATTGCAACCTGTACGGAACAGGAGGTTAAAGGTGCTGATGCTCCAAGTAGGGAGATTGCTAGTAAAGCGGCTGGAATGGCGAACCCGGGCACAAGGAGATGAGAAATGAGGTGCGTTTTAGAAACCTTTCCCCATCACACGGTGTACCATCTTCTGGGTTTCTCATGCATGTTTTCGATGTAGGAAGATGCCCTTGAACCTGGAGATTTGGGACCCATGCGATGGGTACCACGCAGTATTACTTTAAAGGGTCTGCGTTTGCTCACCCAACCTCACCAAACCTCTCAGCCGCAACAGTGTCCACCCTTATGTCTCATCCAGCTGTGGGTCTAGATATGGTCAATCCAGGTTGCATCACAGCCCCTGAACGCATTGTGTAAGAATTTCTCCCTCTTTCATTGTCTTTCTTTCATGGGTTTTTCAAAGTAATTTATTTTCATAATGGGGTTTAGCTCCTTTTCACGGCTGTGTTTATGCCGCTTTCCACCCACTTGACACACTAACAGAGAGATATCAATACATATGTTTTACGATTATTACTAGTCAGATATATTCTTGTGCGGTGAATAGGGCGTGTTGAGTCCAGTTCTCTGAGCAAGGAGTAGGTCTTGTCTATTACATATTGGGTTTATGGAACGGTATCTGAGCTAATTTGAAACCCTTGTTTTATGTATCACCCCACCTCACCTTTCCCGTTAAGCAGCCATAGTGTGTTTTTGCATGTGTGACTCTGTTCTGTTTTGTAATTCAGTTCAAGTGTAACGGTTTTTACATTCCCTCTAAAAGTGATACCTTATGAGAAGTGTCCTTTTCTGTGTGACTTATTTCACTTAGAATCGTCGTACCTAAATCCACTCATCATGCTGCTACTAACCTTATGACATTGATTTCATGGCTGAGTGATATTCCATTGTACATAAGGACCACAACTTCTTTATCCATTTTTCTCTTTCCTGGGATATTGAAGGTGGAATGAAGTGGAGGTCCTTGTCAACAGAGCAGCCCTCAACTTTGGGGTGCTTGTGTCTTGCTGATTTTTAATTTTCCCAATTTATACCCCCATGAGTGGAAGTGCCCTATGCTCTCTAAGCTGTGTTTTTCAGATGTTTCAGGACACACCGTACACTTCTCCAGAGTGGCTGTTGGCAATTTACATCCCGCCCATCAGTGTAGCAAGGCTCCCATTTCTCCATGGCCTGTCCTGCATTTCTGGTTTTGACACTTTTTTCAGCATGGCCCTTTTGACCGATGGGAAGCGAGACTTCTCTGTAGCGCTGATTTGCCTTTCCAGGTTGCTTGGTTGGCCAAAAAGGGCGTATGCGTTTTTTCCTGAATATATTCAGGAAAAAACGCATACGCCCTTTTTGGCCAAGGGCATCATTGTCAACGTTTTGCCGCTTTTCATGTGCTTTAAAGGCGATTCGAATCTACCTCCTGAAATCTGTTTCCTGCAATTCTGCCTTGATTTCAAATCCTCTTCTTTGCCTTCCCTCAATATATTTGTGGACGAGAGTTATCATTTATAACTCTGCAGGTTTGTGAATTGCAGTGCCCTGAACCTCCATTTTACAACTCGCTTTTTTGGGAGCTGGCCGCAAAAGCGCAGGATGGCTTCAGGCCCTGTTCTGGTTCCGGGGGGCAGGCTGAGCCTGTGGTTAATTCTTCTTCCTGATGGGAAAATAGAGTGACCTGTGCCTGTCCCGACACCAAGAGCTAGTCTCTCGTTGGTTCCCCGTCTTCCCGTTCATCCTCAGGACAAATTGCAACCTGTACGGAACAGGAGGTTAAAGGTGCTGATGCTCCAAGTAGGGAGATTGCTAGTAAAGTGGCTGGAATGGCGAACCCGGGCACAAGGAGATGAGAAATGAGGTGCGTTTTAGAAACCTTTCCCCATCACACGGTGTACTATCTTCTGGGTTTCTCATGCATGTTTTCGATGTAGGAAGATGCCCTTGAACCTGGAGATTTGGGACCCATGCGATGGGTACCACGCAGTATTACTTTAAAGGGTCTGCGTTTGCTCACCCAACCTCACCAAACCTCTCAGCCCCAAGAGTGTCCACCCTTATGTCTCATCCAGCTGTGGGTCTAGATATGGTCAATCCAGGTTGCATCACAGCCCCTGAACGCATTGTGTAAGAATTTCTCCCTCTTTCACTGTCTTTCTTTCATGGGTTTTTCAAAGTAATTTATTTTCATAATGGGGTTTAGCTCCTTTTCACGGCTGTGTTTATGCCGCTTTCCACCCACTTGACACACTAACAGAGAGATATCAATACATATGTTTTACGATTATTACTAGTCAGATATATTCTTGTGCGGTGAATAGGGCGTGTTGAGTCCAGTTCTCTGAGCAAGGAGTAGGTCTTGTCTATTACATATTGGGTTTATGGAACGGTATCTGAGCTAATTTGAAACCCTTGTTTTATGTATCACCCCACCTCACCTTTCCCGTTAAGCAGCCATAGTGTGTTTTTGCATGTGTGACTCTGTTCTGTTTTGTAATTCAGTTCAAGTGTAACGGTTTTTACATTCCCCCTATCAGTGATACATTATGAGAAGTGTCCTTTTCTGTGTGACTTATTTCACTTAGAATCGTCGTACCTAAATCCACTCATCATGCTGCTACTAGCCTTATGACATTGATTTCATGGCTCAGTGATATTCCATTTTACATAAGGACCACAACTTCTTTATCCATTTTTCTCTTTCCTGGGATATTGAAGGTGGAATGAAGTGGAGGTCCTTGTCAACAGAGCAGCCCTCAACTTTGGCGTGCTTGTGTCTTGCTGATTTTTCATTTTCCCAATTTATACCCCCATGCGTGGAAGTGCCCTATGCTCTCTAAGCTGTGTTTTTTAGATGTTTCAGGACTTACCGTACACTTCTCCAGAGTGGCTGTTGGCAATTTACATCCCGCCCATCAGTGTAGCAAGGCTCCCATTTCTCCATGGCCTGTCCTGCATTTCTGGTTTTGACACTTTTTTCAGCATGGCCCTTTTGACCGATGGGAAGCGAGACTTCTTTGTAGCGCTGATTTGCCTTTCCAGGTTGCTTGGTTGGCCAGAAAGGGCGTATGCGTTTTTTCCTGAATATATTCAGGAAAAAACGCATACGCCCTTTCTGGCCAAGGGCATCATTGTCAACATTTTGCCGCTTTTCATCTGCTTTAAAGGCGATTCGAATCTACCTCCTGAAATCTGTTTCGTGCAATTCTGCCTTGATTTCAAATCCTCTTCTTTGCCTTCCCTCAATATATTTGTGGACGAGAGTTATCATTTATAACTCTGCAGGTTTGTGAATTGCAGTGCCCTGAAGCTCCATTTTACAACTCGCTTTTTTGGGAGCTGGCCGCAAAAGCGCAGGATGGCTTCAGGCCCTGTTCTGGTTCCGGGGGGCAGGCTGAGCCTGTGGTTAATTCTTCTTCCTGATGGGAAAATAGAGTGACCTGTGCCTGTCCCGACACCAAGAGCTAGTCTCTCACTGGTTCCCGGTCTACCCGTTCATCCTCAGGACAAATTGCAACCTGTACGGAACAGGAGGTTAAAGGTGCTGATGCTCCAAGGAGGGAGATTGCTAGTAAAGTGGCTGGAATGGCGAACCCGGGCACAAGGAGATGAGAAATGAGGTGCGTTTTAGAAACCTTTCCCTATCACACGGTGTACCATCTTCTGGGTTTCTCATGCATGTTTTCGATGTAGGAAGATGCCCTTGAACCTGGAGATTTGGGAACCATGCGATGGGTACCACGCAGTATTACTTTAAAGGGTCTGCGTTTGCTCACCCAACCTCACCAAACCTCTCAGCCCCAAGAGTGTCCACCCTTATGTCTCATCCAGCTGTGGGTCTAGATATGGTCAATCCAGGTTGCATCACAGCCCCTGAACTCATTGTGTAAGAATTTCTATCTCTTTCACTGTCGTTGTTTCATGGGTTTTTCAAAGTAATTTATTTTCATAATGGGGTTTAGCTGCTTTTCACTGCTGTGTTTATGCCGCTTTACACCCACTTGACACACTAACAGAGAGATATCAATACATAGGTTTTAAGATTATTACTAGTCAGATATATTCTTGTGCGGTGAATAGGGCGTGTTGAGTCCAGTTCTCTGAGCAAGGAGTAGGTCTTGTCTACTACATATTGGGTTTATGGAACGGTATCTGAGCTAATTTGATACCCTTGTTTTATGTATCACCCCACCTCACCTTTCCCGTTAAGCAGCCATAGTCTGTTTTCTGCATGTGTGACTCTGTTCTGTTTTGTAATTCAGTTCAAGTGTAACGGTTTTTACATTCCCTCTAAAAGTGATACCTTATGAGAAGTGTCCTTTTCTGTGTGACTTATTTCACTTAGAATCGTCGTACCTAAATCCACTCATCATGCTGCTACTAACCTTATGACATTGATTTCATGGCTGAGTGATATTCCATTGTACATAAGGACCACCACTTCTTTATCCATTTTTCTCTTTCCTGGGATATTGAAGGTGGAATGAAGTGGAGGTCCTTGTCAACAGAGCAGCCCTCAACTTTGGGGTGCTTGTGTCTTGCTGATTTTTCATTTTCCCAATTTATACCCCCATGAGTGGAAGTGCCCTATGCTCTCTAAGCTGTGTTTTTCAGATGTTTCAGGACACACCGTACACTTCTCCAGAGTGGCTGTTGGCAATTTACATCCCGCCCATCAGTGTAGCAAGGCTCTCATTTCTCCATGGCCTGTCCTGCATTTCTGGTTTTGACACTTTTTTCAGCATGGCCCTTTTGACCGATGGGGAGCGAGACTTCTTTGTAGCGCTGATTTGCCTTTCCAGGTTGCTTGGTTGGCCAAAAAGGGCGTATGCGTTTTTTCCTGAATATATTCAGGAAAAAACGCATACGCCCTTTTTGGCCAAGGGCATCATTGTCAACGTTTTGCCGCTTTTCATGTGCTTTAAAGGCGATTCGAATCTACCTCCTGAAATCTGTTTCCTGCAATTCTGCCTTATTTTCAAATCCTCTTCTTTGCCTTCCCTCAATATATTTGTGGACGAGAGTTATCATTTATAACTCTGCAGGTTTGTGAATTGCACTGCCCTGAACCTCCATTTTACAACTCGCTTTTTTGGGAGCTGGCCGCAAAAGCGCAGGATGGCTTCAGGCCCTGTTCTGGTTCCGTGGGGCAGGCTGAGCCTGTGGTTAATTCTTCTTTCTGATGGGAAAATAGAGTGACCTGTGCCTGTCCCAACACCAAGAGCTAGTCTCTCGTTGGTTCCACGTCTTCCCGTTCATCCTCAGGACAAATTGCAACCTGTACGGAACAGGAGGTTAAAGGTGCTGATGCTCCAAGTAGGGAGATTGCTAGTAAAGCGGCTGGAATGGCGAACCCGGGCACAAGGAGATGAGAAATGAGGTGCGTTTTAGAAACCTTTCCCCATCACACGGTGTACCATCTTCTGGGTTTCTCATGCATGTTTTCGATGTAGGAAGATGCCCTTGAACCTGGAGATTTGGGACCCATGCGATGGGTACCACGCAGTATTACTTTAAAGGGTCTGCGTTTGCTCACCCAACCTCACCAAACCTCTCAGCCGCAACAGTGTCCACCCTTATGTCTCATCCAGCTGTGGGTCTAGATATGGTCAATCCAGGTTGCATCACAGCCCCTGAACGCATTGTGTAAGAATTTCTCCCTCTTTCATTGTCTTTCTTTCATGGGTTTTTCAAAGTAATTTATTTTCATAATGGGGTTTAGCTCCTTTTCACGGCTGTGTTTATGCCGCTTTCCACCCACTTGACACACTAACAGAGAGATATCAATACATATGTTTTACGATTATTACTAGTCAGATATATTCTTGTGCGGTGAATAGGGCGTGTTGAGTCCAGTTCTCTGAGCAAGGAGTAGGTCTTGTCTATTACATATTGGGTTTATGGAACGGTATCTGAGCTAATTTGAAACCCTTGTTTTATGTATCACCCCACCTCACCTTTCCCGTTAAGCAGCCATAGTGTGTTTTTGCATGTGTGACTCTGTTCTGTTTTGTAATTCAGTTCAAGTGTAACGGTTTTTACATTCCCTCTAAAAGTGATACCTTATGAGAAGTGTCCTTTTCTGTGTGACTTATTTCACTTAGAATCGTCGTACCTAAATCCACTCATCATGCTGCTACTAACCTTATGACATTGATTTCATGGCTGAGTGATATTCCATTGTACATAAGGACCACAACTTCTTTATCCATTTTTCTCTTTCCTGGGATATTGAAGGTGGAATGAAGTGGAGGTCCTTGTCAACAGAGCAGCCCTCAACTTTGGGGTGCTTGTGTCTTGCTGATTTTTAATTTTCCCAATTTATACCCCCATGAGTGGAAGTGCCCTATGCTCTCTAAGCTGTGTTTTTCAGATGTTTCAGGACACACCGTACACTTCTCCAGAGTGGCTGTTGGCAATTTACATCCCGCCCATCAGTGTAGCAAGGCTCCCATTTCTCCATGGCCTGTCCTGCATTTCTGGTTTTGACACTTTTTTCAGCATGGCCCTTTTGACCGATGGGAAGCGAGACTTCTCTGTAGCGCTGATTTGCCTTTCCAGGTTGCTTGGTTGGCCAAAAAGGGCGTATGCGTTTTTTCCTGAATATATTCAGGAAAAAACGCATACGCCCTTTTTGGCCAAGGGCATCATTGTCAACGTTTTGCCGCTTTTCATGTGCTTTAAAGGCGATTCGAATCTACCTCCTGAAATCTGTTTCCTGCAATTCTGCCTTGATTTCAAATCCTCTTCTTTGCCTTCCCTCAATATATTTGTGGACGAGAGTTATCATTTATAACTCTGCAGGTTTGTGAATTGCAGTGCCCTGAACCTCCATTTTACAACTCGCTTTTTTGGGAGCTGGCCGCAAAAGCGCAGGATGGCTTCAGGCCCTGTTCTGGTTCCGGGGGGCAGGCTGAGCCTGTGGTTAATTCTTCTTCCTGATGGGAAAATAGAGTGACCTGTGCCTGTCCCGACACCAAGAGCTAGTCTCTCGTTGGTTCCCCGTCTTCCCGTTCATCCTCAGGACAAATTGCAACCTGTACGGAACAGGAGGTTAAAGGTGCTGATGCTCCAAGTAGGGAGATTGCTAGTAAAGTGGCTGGAATGGCGAACCCGGGCACAAGGAGATGAGAAATGAGGTGCGTTTTAGAAACCTTTCCCCATCACACGGTGTACTATCTTCTGGGTTTCTCATGCATGTTTTCGATGTAGGAAGATGCCCTTGAACCTGGAGATTTGGGACCCATGCGATGGGTACCACGCAGTATTACTTTAAAGGGTCTGCGTTTGCTCACCCAACCTCACCAAACCTCTCAGCCCCAAGAGTGTCCACCCTTATGTCTCATCCAGCTGTGGGTCTAGATATGGTCAATCCAGGTTGCATCACAGCCCCTGAACGCATTGTGTAAGAATTTCTCCCTCTTTCACTGTCTTTCTTTCATGGGTTTTTCAAAGTAATTTATTTTCATAATGGGGTTTAGCTCCTTTTCACGGCTGTGTTTATGCCGCTTTCCACCCACTTGACACACTAACAGAGAGATATCAATACATATGTTTTACGATTATTACTAGTCAGATATATTCTTGTGCGGTGAATAGGGCGTGTTGAGTCCAGTTCTCTGAGCAAGGAGTAGGTCTTGTCTATTACATATTGGGTTTATGGAACGGTATCTGAGCTAATTTGAAACCCTTGTTTTATGTATCACCCCACCTCACCTTTCCCGTTAAGCAGCCATAGTGTGTTTTTGCATGTGTGACTCTGTTCTGTTTTGTAATTCAGTTCAAGTGTAACGGTTTTTACATTCCCCCTATCAGTGATACATTATGAGAAGTGTCCTTTTCTGTGTGACTTATTTCACTTAGAATCGTCGTACCTAAATCCACTCATCATGCTGCTACTAGCCTTATGACATTGATTTCATGGCTCAGTGATATTCCATTTTACATAAGGACCACAACTTCTTTATCCATTTTTCTCTTTCCTGGGATATTGAAGGTGGAATGAAGTGGAGGTCCTTGTCAACAGAGCAGCCCTCAACTTTGGGGTGCTTGTGTCTTGCTGATTTTTCATTTTCCCAATTTATACCCCCATGCGTGGAAGTGCCCTATGCTCTCTAAGCTGTGTTTTTTAGATGTTTCAGGACTTACCGTTCACTTCTCCAGAGTGGCTGTTGGCAATTTACATCCCGCCCATCAGTGTAGCAAGGCTCCCATTTCTCCATGGCCTGTCCTGCATTTCTGGTTTTGACACTTTTTTCAGCATGGCCCTTTTGACCGATGGGAAGCGAGACTTCTTTGTAGCGCTGATTTGCCTTTCCAGGTTGCTTGGTTGGCCAGAAAGGGCGTATGCGTTTTTTCCTGAATATATTCAGGAAAAAACGCATACGCCCTTTTTGGCCAAGGGCATCATTGTCAACATTTTGCCGCTTTTCATCTGCTTTAAAGGCGATTCGAATCTACCTCCTGAAATCTGTTTCCTGCAATTCTGCCTTGATTTCAAATCCTCTTCTTTGCCTTCCCTCAATATATTTGTGGAAGAGAGTTTTCATTTATAACTCTGCAGGTTTGTGAATTGCTGTGCCCTGAACCTCCATTTTACAACTCGTTTTTTGGGAGCTGGCCGCAAAAGCGCAGGATGGCTTCAGGCCCTTTTCTTGTTCCGGGGCGCAGGCTGAGCCTGTGGTTAATTCTTCTTCCTGATGGGAAAATAGAGTGACCTGTGCCTGTCCCAACACCAAGAGCTAGTCTCTCATTGGTTCCACGTCTTCCCGTTCATCCTCAGGACAAATTGCAACCTGTACGAAACAGGAGGTTAAAGGTGCTGATGCTCCAAGTAGGGAGATTGCTAATAAAGCGGCTGGAATGGCGAACCCGGGCACAAGGAGATGAGAAATGAGGTGCGTTTTAGAAACCTTTCCCCATCACACGGTGTACCATCTTCTGGGTTTCTCATGCATGTTTTCGATGTAGGAAGATGCCCTTGAACCTGGAGATTTGGGACCCGTGCGATGGGTACCACACAGTATTACTTTAAAGGGTCTGCGTTTGCTCACCCAACCTCACCAAACCTCTCAGCCCCAAGAGTGTCCACCCTTATGTCTCATCCAGCTGTGGGTCTAGATATGGTCAATCCAGGTTGCATCACAGCCCCTGAACGCATTGTGTAAGAATTTCTCTCTCTTTCACTGTCTTTGTTTCATGGGTTTTTCAAAGTAATTTATTTTTATAATGGGGTTTAGCTGCTTTTCACTGCTGTGTTTATGCCGCTTTACACCCACTTGACACACTAACAGAGAGGTGTCAATACATAGGTTTTACGATTATTACTAGTCAGATATATTCTTGTGCGGTGAATAGGGTGTGTTGAGTCCAATTCTCTGAGCAAGGAGTAGGTCTTGTCTATTACATATTGTGTTTATGGAATGGTATCTGAGCTCATTTGAAACCCTTGTTTTATGTATCACCCCACCTCACCTTTCCCGTTAAGCAGCCATAGTGTGTTTTCTGCATGTGTGACTCTGTTCTGTTTTGTAATTCAGTTCAAGTGTAACGGTTTTTACATTCCTTCTATAAGTGATACCTTATTTGAAGTGTCCTTTTCTGTGTGACTTATTTCACTTAGAATCGTCGTACCTAAATCCAGTCATCATGCTTCTACTAGCCTTATGACATTGATTTCATGGCTGAGTGATATTCCATTGTACATAAGGACCACAACTTCTATATACATTTTTCTCTTTCCTGGGATATTTAAGGTGGAATGAAGTGGAGGTCCTTGTCAACAGAGCAGCCCTAAACTTTGGGGTGCTTGTGTCTTGCTGATTTTTCATTTTCCCAATTTATACCCCCATGAGTGGAAGTGCCCTATGTTCTCTAAGCTGTGTTTTTCAGATGTTTCAGGAGTCACCGTACACTTCTCCAGTGTGGCTGTTGGCAGTTTACATCCCGCCCATCAGTGTAGCAAGGCTCCCATTTCTCCATGGCCTGTCCTGCATTTCTGGTTTTGACACTTTTTTCAGCATGGCCCTTTTGACCGATGGGAAACGAGACTTCTCTGTAGCGTTGATTTGCCTTTCCAGGTTGCTTGGTTGGCCAAAAAGGGCGTATGCGTTTTTTCCTGAATATATTCAGGAAAAACCGCATACGCCCTTTTTGGCCAAGGGCATCATTTTCGACGTTTTGTCGCTTTTCATGTGCTTTAAAGGCGATTCATATCTACCTCCTGAAATCTGTTTCCTGCAATTCTGCCTTGCTTTCAAATCCTCTTCGTTCCCTTCCCTCAATATATTTTTGGACGAGAGTTATCATTTATAACTCGGCTGGTTTGTGAATTGCAATGCTCCTGAGCTCCATTTTTCAACTCGCTTTTTTGGGAGCTCTCCGCAAAAGCGCAGGATGGCCTCAGGCACTATTCTTGTTCCGGGCGGCAGGCTGAGCCTGTGGTTATTTCTTCTTCCTGATGGGAAAATAGAGTGACCTGAGCCTGTCCCAACACCAAGAGCTAATCTCTCATTGGCTCCCCGTTTTTCCGTTCATCCTCAGGACAAATTGCAAGCTGTATGGAACAGGAGGTTAAAGGTGATGATTTTCCATTGAGGGCGATTGCTACTAAAGCGGCTGGAATGGCGAACCCGAGCACAAGGACAGGAGAAATGAGGTGCGTTTTAGAAACCTTTCCCCATCACATGGTGTACCATCTTCTGGGTTTCTCATGCATGTTTTTGATGTAGGAAGATGCCCTTGAACGTGGAGATTTGGGACCCATGCAATGGGTACCACGCAGTATTACTTTAAAGGGTCTGCGTTTGCTCACCCAACCTCACCAAACCTCTCAGCCCCAAGAGTGTCCACCCTTATGTCTCATCCAGCTGTGGGTCTAGATATGGTCAATCCAGCTTGCATCACAGCCCCTGAACGCATTGTGTAAGAATTTCTCTCTCTTTCACTGTCTTTGTTTCATGGGTTTTTCAAAGTAATTTATTTTTATAGTGGGGTTTAGCTGCTTTTCATAGCTGTTTTTATGCCGCTTTACACCCACTTGACACACTAACAGAGAGATATCAATACATAGGTTTTAAGATTATTACTAGTCAGATATATTCTTGTGCGGTGAATAGGGCGTGTTGAGTCCAGTTCTCTGAGCAAGGAGTAGGTCTTGTCTACTACATATTGGGTTTATGGAACGGTATCTGAGCTAATTTGATACCCTTGTTTTATGTATCACCCCACCTCACCTTTCCCGTTAAGCAGCCATAGTGTGTTTTCTGCATGTGTGACTCTGTTCTGTTTTGTAATTCAGTTCAAGTGTAACGGTTTTTACATTCCCTCTATCAGTGATACCTTATGAGAAGTGTCCTTTTCTGTGTGACTTATTTCACTTAGAATCGTCGTACCTAAATCCACTCATCATGCTGCTACTAACCTTATGACATTGATTTCATGGCTGAGTGATATTCCATTGTACATAAGGACCACAACTTCTTTATCCATTTTTCTCTTTCCTGGGATATTGAAGGTGGAATGAAGTGGAGGTCCTTGTCAACAGAGCAGCCCTAAACTTTGGGGTGCTTGTGTCTTGCTGATTTTTAATTTTCCCAATTTATACCCCCATGAGTGGAAGTGCCCTATGCTCTCTAAGCTGTGTTTTTCAGATGTTTCAGGACACACCGTACACTTCTCCAGAGTGGCTGTTGGCAATTTACATCCCGCCCATCAGTGTAGCAAGG
Organism: Balaenoptera borealis; assembly: GCF_965194805.1. Taxonomy (NCBI): domain Eukaryota; kingdom Metazoa; phylum Chordata; class Mammalia; order Artiodactyla; family Balaenopteridae; genus Balaenoptera; species Balaenoptera borealis. The sequence continues at coordinate 156,564 of NW_028123685.1, forward strand.
CTCCCATTTCTCCATGGCCTGTCCTGCATTTCTGGTTTTGACACTTTTTTCAGCATGGCCCTTTTGACCGATGGGAAGCGAGACTTCTCTGTAGCGCTGATTTGCCTTTCCAGGTTGCTTGGTTGGCCAAAAAGGGCGTATGCGTTTTTTCCTGAATATATTCAGGAAAAACCGCATACGCCCTTTTTGGCCAAGGGCATCATTGTCAACGTTTTGCCGCTATTCATGTGCTTTAAAGGCGATTCGTATCTACCTCCTGAAATCTGTTTCGTGTAATTCTGCCTTGATTTCAAATCCTCTTCTTTGCCTTCCCTCAATATATTTGTGGACGAGAGTTATCATTTATAACTCTGCAGGTTTGTGAATTGCAGTGCCCTGAAGCTCCATTTTACAACTCGCTTTTTTGGGAGCTGGCCGCAAAAGCACAGGATGGCTTCAGGCCCTGTTCTGGTTCCGGGGGGCAGGCTGAGCCTGTGGTTAATTCTTCTTCCTGATGGGAAAATAGAGTGACCTGTGCCTGTCCCAACACCAAGAGCTAGTCTCTCACTGGTTCCCGGTCTACCCGTTCATCCTCAGGACAAATTGCAACCTGTACGGAACAGGAGGTTAAAGGTGCTGATGCTCCAAGTAGGGAGATTGCTAGTAAAGCGGCTGGAATGGCGAACCCGGGCACAAGGAGATGAGAAATGAGGTGCGTTTTAGAAACCTTTCCCTATCACACGGTGTACCATCTTCTGGGTTTCTCATGCATGTTTTCGATGTAGGAAGATGCCCTTGAACCTGGAGATTTGGGAACCATGCGATGGGTACCACGCAGTATTACTTTAAAGGGTCTGCGTTTGCTCACCCAACCTCACCAAACCTCTCAGCCCCAAGAGTGTCCACCCTTATGTCTCATCCAGCTGTGGGTCTAGATATGGTCAATCCAGCTTGCATCACAGCCCCTGAACTCATTGTGTAAGAATTTCTATCTCTTTCACTGTCGTTGTTTCATGGGTTTTTCAAAGTAATTTATTTTCATAATGGGGTTTAGCTGCTTTTCACTGCTGTGTTTATGCCGCTTTACACCCACTTGACACACTAACAGAGAGATATCAATACATAGGTTTTAAGATTATTACTAGTCAGATATATTCTTGTGCGGTGAATAGGGCGTGTTGAGTCCAGTTCTCTGAGCAAGGAGTAGGTCTTGTCTACTACATATTGGGTTTATGGAACGGTATCTGAGCTAATTTGATACCCTTGTTTTATGTATCACCCCACCTCACCTTTCCCGTTAAGCAGCCATAGTCTGTTTTCTGCATGTGTGACTCTGTTCTGTTTTGTAATTCAGTTCAAGTGTAACGGTTTTTACATTCCCTCTAAAAGTGATACCTTATGAGAAGTGTCCTTTTCTGTGTGACTTATTTCACTTAGAATCGTCGTACCTAAATCCACTCATCATGCTGCTACTAACCTTATGACATTGATTTCATGGCTGAGTGATATTCCATTGTACATAAGGACCACAACTTCTTTATCCATTTTTCTCTTTCCTTGGATATTTAAGGTGGAATGAAGTGGAGGTCCTTGTCAACAGAGCAGCCCTCAACTTTGGGGTGCTTGTGTCTTGCTGATTTTTCATTTTCCCAATTTATACCCCCATGAGTGGAAGTGCCCTATGCTCTCTAAGCTGTGTTTTTCAGATGTTTCAGGACACACCGTACACTTCTCCAGAGTGGCTGTTGGCAATTTACATCCCGCCCATCAGTGTAGCAAGGCTCTCATTTCTCCATGGCCTGTCCTGCATTTCTGGTTTTGACACTTTTTTCAGCATGGCCCTTTTGACCGATGGGGAGCGAGACTACTTTGGAGCGCTGATTTGCCTTTCCAGGTTGCTTGGTTGGCCAAAAAGGGCGTATGCGTTTTTTCCTGAATATATTCAGGAAAAAACGCATACGCCCTTTTTGGCCAAGGGCATCATTGTCAACGTTTTGCCGCTTTTCATGTGCTTTAAAGGCGATTCGAATCTACCTCCTGAAATCTGTTTCCTGCAATTCTGCCTTATTTTCAAATCCTCTTCTTTGCCTTCCCTCAATATATTTGTGGACGAGAGTTATCATTTATAACTCTGCAGGTTTGTGAATTGCACTGCCCTGAACCTCCATTTTACAACTCGCTTTTTTGGGAGCTGGCCGCAAAAGCGCAGGATGGCTTCAGGCCCTGTTCTGGTTCCGGGGGGCAGGCTGAGCCTGTGGTTAATTCTTCTTCCTGATGGGAAAATAGAGTGACCTGTGCCTGTCCCAACACCAAGAGCTAGTCTCTCGTTGGTTCCACGTCTTCCCGTTCATCCTCAGGACAAATTGCAACCTGTACGGAACAGGAGGTTAAAGGTGCTGATGCTCCAAGTAGGGAGACTGCTAATAAAGCGGCTGGAATGGCGAACCGGGCACAAGGAGATGAGAAATGAGGTGCGTTATAGAAACCTTTCCCCATCACATGGTGTACCATCTTCTGGGTTTCTCATGCATGTTTTCGATATACGAAGATGCCCTTGAACCTGTAGATTTGGGACCCATGCGATGGGTACCACACAGTATTACTTTAAAGGGTCTGCGTTTGCTCACCCAACCTCACCAAACCTCTCAGCCCCAAGAGTGTCCACCCTTATATCTCATCCAGCTGTGGGTCTAGATATGGTCAATCCAGGTTGCATCACAGCCCCTGAACGCATTGTGTAAGAATTTCTCTCTCTTTCACTGTCTTTGTTTCATGGGTTTTTCAAAGTAATTTATTTTTATAATGGGGTTTAGCTGTTTTTCACTGCTGTGTTTATGCCGCTTTACACCCACTTGACACACTAACAGAGAGGTATCAATACATAGGTTTTAAGATTATTACTAGTCAGATATATTCTTGTGCGGTGAATAGGGTGTGTTGAGTCCAATTCTCTGAGCAAGGAGTAGGTCTTGTCTATTACATATTGTGTTTATGGAATGGTATCTGAGCTCATTTGAAACCCTTGTTTTATGTATCACCCCACCTCACCTTCCCCGTTAAGCAGCCATAGTGTGTTTTCTGCATGTGTGACTCTGTTCTGTTTTGTAATTCAGTTCAAGTGTAACGGTTTTTACATTCCTTCTATAAGTGATACCTTATTTGAAGTGTCCTTTTCTGTGTGACTTATTTCACTTAGAATCGTCGTACCTAAATCCAGTCATCATGCTTCTACTAGCCTTATGACATTGATTTCATGGCTGAGTGATATTCCATTGTACATAAGGACCACAACTTCTTTATACATTTTTCTCTTTCCTGGGATATTTAAGGTGGAATGAAGTGGAGGTCCTTGTCAACAGAGCAGCCCTAAACTTTGGGGTGCTTGTGTCTTGCTGATTTTTCATTTTCCCAATTTATACCCCCATGAGTGGAAGTGCCCTATGTTCTCTAAGCTGTGTTTTTCAGATGTTTCAGGAGTCACCGTACACTTCTCCAGTGTGGCTGTTGGCAGTTTACATCCCGCCCATCAGTGTAGCAAGGCTCCCATTTCTCCATGGCCTGTCCTGCATTTCTGGTTTTGACACTTTTTTCAGCATGGCCCTTTTGACCGATGGGAAACGAGACTTCTCTGTAGCGTTGATTTGCCTTTCCAGGTTGCTTGGTTGGCCAAAAAGGGCGTATGCGTTTTTTCCTGAATATGTTCAGGAAAAACCGCATACACACTTTTTGGCCAAGGGCATCATTTTCGACGTTTTGCCGCTTTTCATGTGCTTTAAAGGCGATTCAAATCTACCTCCTGAAATCTGTTTCCTGCAATTCTGCCTTGCTTTCAAATCCTCTTCGTTGCCTTCCCTCAATATATTTGTGGACGAGAGTTATCATTTATAACTCGGCTGGTTTGTGAATTGCAATGCCCCTGAGCTCCATTTTTCAACTCGCTTTTTTGGGAGCTCTCCGCAAAAGCGCAGGATGGCCTCAGGCACTATTCTTGTTCCGGGCGGCAGGCTGAGCCTGTGGTTATTTCTTCTTCCTGATGGGAAAATAGAGTGACCTGTGCCTGTCCCAACACCAAGAGCTAATCTCTCATTGGCTCCCCGTTTTTCCGTTCATCCTCAGGACAAATTGCAAGCTGTATGGAACAGGAGGTTAAAGGTGATGATTTTCCATTGAGGGCGATTGCTACTAAAGCGGCTGGAATGGCGAACCCGAGCACAAGGACAGGAGAAATGAGGTGCGTTTTAGAATCCTTTCCCCATCACATGGTGTACCATCTTCTGGGTTTCTCATGCATGTTTTTGATGTAGGAAGATGCCCTTGAACGTGGAGATTTGGGACCCATGCAATGGGTACCACGCAGTATTACTTTAAAGGGTCTGCGTTTGCTCACCCAACCTCACCAAACCTCTCAGCCCCAAGAGTGTCCACCCTTATGTCTCATCCAGCTGTGGGTCTAGATATGGTCAATCCAGCTTGCATCACAGCCCCTGAACGCATTGTGTAAGAATTTCTCTCTCTTTCACTGTCTTTGTTTCATGGGTTTTTCAAAGTAATTTATTTTTATAGTGGGGTTTAGCTGCTTTTCACAGCTGTTTTTATGCCGCTTTACACCCACTTGACACACTAACAGAGAGATATCAATACATAGGTTTTACGATTATTACTAGTCAGATATATTCTTGTGCGGTGAATAGGGCGTGTTGAGTCCAGTTCTCTGAGCAAGGAGTAGGTCTTGTCTACTACATATTGGGTTTATGGAACGGTATCTGAGCTAATTTGATACCCTTGTTTTATGTATCACCCCACCTCACCTTTCCCGTTAAGCAGCCATAGTGTGTTTTCTGCATGTGTGACTCTGTTCTGTTTTGTAATTCAGTTCAAGTGTAACGGTTTTTACATTCCCTCTATCAGTGATACCTTATGAGAAGTGTCCTTTTCTGTGTGACTTATTTCACTTAGAATCGTCGTACCTAAATCCACTCATCATGCTGCTACTAACCTTATGACATTGATTTCATGGCTGAGTGATAGTCCATTGTACATAAGGACCACAACTTCTTTATCCATTTTTCTCTTTCCTGGGATATTGAAGGTGGAATGAAGTGGAGGTCCTTGTCAACAGAGCAGCCCTCAACTTTGGGGTGCTTGTGTCTTGCTGATTTTTAATTTTCCCAATTTATACCCCCATGAGTGGAAGTGCCCTATGCTCTCTAAGCTGTGTTTTTCAGATGTTTCAGGACACACCGTACACTTCTCCAGAGTGGCTGTTGGCAATTTACATCCCGCCCATCAGTGTAGCAAGGCTCCCATTTCTCCATGGCCTGTCCTGCATTTCTGGTTTTGACACTTTTTTCAGCATGGCCCTTTTGACCGATGGGAAGCGAGACTTCTCTGTAGCGCTGATTTGCCTTTCCAGGTTGCTTGGTTGGCCAAAAAGGGCGTATGCGTTTTTTCCTGAATATATTCAGGAAAAAACGCATACGCCCTTTTTGGCCAAGGGCATCATTGTCAACGTTTTGCCGCTTTTCATGTGCTTTAAAGGCGATTCGTATCTACCTCCTGAAATCTGTTTCGTGCAATTCTGCCTTGATTTCAAATCCTCTTCTTTGCCTTCCCTCAATATATTTGTGGACGAGAGTTATCATTTATAACTCTGCAGGTTTGTGAATTGCAGTGCCCTGAAGCTCCATTTTACAACTCGCTTTTTTGGGAGCTGGCCGCAAAAGCGCAGGTTGGCTTCAGGCCCTGTTCTGGTTCCGGGGGGCAGGCTGAGCCTGTGGTTAATTCTTCTTCCTGATGGGAAAATAGAGTGACCTGTGCCTGTCCCGACACCAAGAGCTAGTCTCTCGTTGGTTCCCCGTCTTCCCGTTCATCCTCAGGACAAATTGCAACCTGTACGGAACAGGAGGTTAAAGGTGCTGATGCTCCAAGTAGGGAGATTGCTAGTAAAGCGGCTGGAATGCCGAACCCGGGCACAAGGAGATGAGAAATGAGGTGCGTTTTAGAAACCTTTCCCCATCACACGGTGTACCATCTTCTGGGTTTCTCATGCATGTTTTCGATGTAGGAAGATGCCCTTGAACCTGGAGATTTGGGAACCATGCGATGGGTACCACGCAGTATTACTTTAAAGGGTCTGCGTTTGCTCACCCAACCTCACCAAACCTCTCAGCCCCAAGAGTGTCCACCCTTATGTCTCATCCAGCTGTGGGTCTAGATATGGTCAATCCAGGTTGCATCACAGCCCCTGAACTCATTGTGTAAGAATTTCTATCTCTTTCACTGTCGTTGTTTCATGGGTTTTTCAAAGTAATTTATTTTCATAATGGGGTTTAGCTGTTTTTCACTGCTGTGTTTATGCCGCTTTACACCCACTTGATACACTAACAGAGAGATATCAATACATAAGTTTTAAGATTATTACTAGTCAGATATATTCTTGTGCGGTGAATAGGGCGTGTTGAATCCAGTTCTCTGAGCAAGGAGTAGGTCTTGTCTATTACATATTGGGTTTATGGAACGGTATCTGAGCTAATTTGAAACCCTTGTTTTATGTATCACCCCACCTCACCTTTCCAGTTAAGCAGCCATAGTCTGTTTTCTGCATGTGTGACTCTGTTCTGTTTTTAATTCAGTTCAAGTGTAACGGTTTTTACATTCCCTCTATCAGTGATACCTTATGAGAAGTGTCCTTTTCTGTGTGACTTATTTCACTTAGAATCGTCGTACCTAAATCCACACATCATGCTGCTACTAGCCTTGTGACATTGATTTCATGGCTGAGTGATATTCCATTGTACATAAGGACCACAACTTCTTTATCCATTTTTCTCTTTCCTGGGATATTTAATGTGGAATGAAGTGGAGGTCCTGGTCAACAGAGCAGCCCTAAACTTTGGGGTGCTTGTGTCTTGCTGATTTTTCATTTTCCCAATTTATACCCCCATGAGTGGAAGTGCCCTATGCTCTCTAAGCTGTGTTTTTCAGATGTTTCAGGACACACCGTACACTTCTCCAGAGTGGCTGTTGGCAATTTACATCCCGCCCATCAGTGTAGCAAGGCTCCCATTTCTCCATGGCCTGTCCTGCATTTCTGGTTTTGACACTTTTTTCAGCATGGCCCTTTTGACCGATGGGAAGCGAGACTTCTCTGTAGCACTGATTTGCCTTTCCAGGTTGCTTGGTTGGCCAAAAAGGGCGTATGCGTTTTTTCCTTAATATATTCAGGAAAAAACGCATACGCCCTTTTTGGCCAAGGGCATCATTGTCAACGTTTTGCCGCTTTTCATGTGCTTTAAAGGCGATTCGAATCTACCTCCTGAAATCTGTTTCCTGCAATTCTGCCTTGATTTCAAATCCTCTTCTTTGCCTTCCCTCAATATATTTGTGGACGAGAGTTATCATTTATAACTCTGCAGGTTTGTGAATTGCAGTGCCCTGAACCTCCATTTTACAACTCGCTTTTTTGGGAGCTGGCCGCAAAAGCGCAGGATGGCTTCAGGCCCTGTTCTGGTTCCGGGGGGCAGGCTGAGCCTGTGGTTAATTCTTCTTCCTGATGGGAAAATAGAGTGACCTGTGCCTGTCCCAACACCAAGAGCTAGTCTCTCGTTGGTTCCCCGTCTTCCCGTTCATCCTCAGGACAAATTGCAACCTGTACGGAACAGGAGGTTAAAGGTGCTGATGCTCCAAGTAGGGAGATTGCTAGTAAAGTGGCTGGAATGGCGAACCCGGGCACAAGGAGATGAGAAATGAGGTGCGTTTTAGAAACCTTTCCCCATCACACGGTGTACTATCTTCTGGGTTTCTCATGCAAGTTTTCGATGTAGGAAGATGCCCTTGAACCTGGAGATTTGGGACCCATGCGATGGGTACCACGCAGTATTACTTTAAAGGGTCTGCGTTTGCTCACCCAACCTCACCAAACCTCTCAGCCCCAAGAGTGTCCACCCTTATGTCTCATCCAGCTGTGGGTCTAGATATGGTCAATCCAGGTTGCATCACAGCCCCTGAACGCATTGTGTAAGAATTTCTCCCTCTTTCATTGTCTTTCTTTCATGGGTTTTTCAAAGTAATTTATTTTCATAATGGGGTTTAGCTCCTTTTCACTGCTGTGTTTATGCCGCTTTCCACCCACTTGACACACTAACAGAGAGATATCAATACATATGTTTTACGATTATTACTAGTCAGATATATTCTTGTGCGGTGAATAGGGCGTGTTGAGTCCAGTTCTCTGAGCAAGGAGTAGGTCTTGTCTATTACATATTGGGTTTATGGAACGGTATCTGAGCTAATTTGAAACCCTTGTTTTATGTATCACCCCACCTCACCTTTCCCGTTAAGCAGCCATAGTGTGTTTTTGCATGTGTGACTCTGTTCTGTTTTGTAATTCAGTTCAAGTGTAACGGTTTTTACATTCCCCCTATCAGTGATACATTATGAGAAGTGTCCTTTTCTGTGTGACTTATTTCACTTAGAATCGTCGTACCTAAATCCACTCATCATGCTGCTACTAGCCTTATGACATTGATTTCATGGCTCAGTGATATTCCATTTTACATAAGGACCACAACTTCTTTATCCATTTTTCTCTTTCCTGGGATATTGAAGGTGGAATGAAGTGGAGGTCCTTGTCAACAGAGCAGCCCTCAACTTTGGCGTGCTTGTGTCTTGCTGATTTTTCATTTTCCCAATTTATACCCCCATGCGTGGAAGTGCCCTATGCTCTCTAAGCTGTGTTTTTTAGATGTTTCAGGACTTACCGTACACTTCTCCAGAGTGGCTGTTGGCAATTTACATCCCGCCCATCAGTGTAGCAAGGCTCCCATTTCTCCATGGCCTGTCCTGCATTTCTGGTTTTGACACTTTTTTCAGCATGGCCCTTTTGACCGATGGGAAGCGAGACTTCTTTGTAGCGCTGATTTGCCTTTCCAGGTTGCTTGGTTGGCCAGAAAGGGCGTATGCGTTTTTTCCTGAATATATTCAGGAAAAAACGCATACGCCCTTTTTGGCCAAGGGCATCATTGTCAACATTTTGCCGCTTTTCATCTGCTTTAAAGGCGATTCGAATCTACCTCCTGAAATCTGTTTCCTGCAATTCTGCCTTGATTTCAAATCCTCTTCTTTGCCTTCCCTCAATATATTTGTGGAAGAGAGTTTTCATTTATAACTCTGCAGGTTTGTGAATTGCAGTGCCCTGAACCTCCATTTTACAACTCGCTTTTTTGGGAGCTGGCCGCAAAAGCGCAGGATGGCTTCAGGCCCTTTTCTTGTTCCGGGGCGCAGGCTGAGCCTGTGGTTAATTCTTCTTCCTGATGGGAAAATAGAGTGACCTGTGCCTGTCCCAACACCAAGAGCTAGTCTCTCATTGGTTCCACGTCTTCCCGTTCATCCTCAGGACAAATTGCAACCTGTACGAAACAGGAGGTTAAAGGTGCTGATGCTCCAAGTAGGGAGATTGCTAATAAAGCGGCTGGAATGGCGAACCCGGGCACAAGGAGATGAGAAATGAGGTGCGTTATAGAAACCTTTCCCCATCACATGGTGTACCATCTTCTGGGTTTCTCATGCATGTTTTCGATATACGAAGATGCCCTTGAACCTGTAGATTTGGGACCCATGCGATGGGTACCACACAGTATTACTTTAAAGGGTCTGCGTTTGCTCACCCAACCTCAGCAAACCTCTCAGCCCCAAGAGTGTCCACCCTTATGTCTCATCCAGCTGTGGGTCTAGATATGGTCAATCCAGGTTGCATCACAGCCCCTGAACGCATTGTGTAAGAATTTCTCTCTCTTTCACTGTCTTTGTTTCATGGGTTTTTCAAAGTAATTTATTTTTATAATGGGGTTTAGCTGCTTTTCACTGCTGTGTTTATGCCGCTTTACACCCACTTGACACACTAACAGAGAGGTATCAATACATAGGTTTTAAGATTATTACTAGTCAGATATATTCTTGTGCGGTGAATAGGGTGTGTTGAGTCCAATTCTCTGAGCAAGGAGTAGGTCTTGTCTATTACATATTGTGTTTATGGAATGGTATCTGAGCTCATTTGAAACCCTTGTTTTATGTATCACCCCACCTCACCTTTCCCGTTAAGCAGCCATAGTGTGTTTTCTGCATGTGTGACTCTGTTCTGTTTTGTAATTCAGTTCAAGTGTAACGGTTTTTACATTCCTTCTATAAGTGATACCTTATTTGAAGTGTCCTTTTCTGTGTGACTTATTTCACTTAGAATCGTCGTACCTAAATCCAGTCATCATGCTTCTACTAGCCTTATGACATTGATTTCATGGCTGAGTGATATTCCATTGTACATAAGGACCACAACTTCTTTATCCATTTTTCTCTTTCCTTGGATATTTAAGGTGGAATGAAGTGGAGGTCCTTGTCAACAGCGCAGCCCTAAACTTTGGGGTGCTTGTGTCTTGCTGATTTTTCATTTTCCCAATTTATACCCCCATGAGTGGAAGTGCCCTATGTTCTCTAAGCTGTGTTTTTCAGATGTTTCAGGAGTCACCGTACACTTCTCCAGTGTGGCTGTTGGCAGTTTACATCCCGCCCATCAGTGTAGCAAGGCTCCCATTTCTCCATGGCCTGTCCTGCATTTCTGGTTTTGACACTTTTTTCAGCATGGCCCTTTTGACCGATGGGAAACGAGACTTCTCTGTAGCGTTGATTTGCCTTTCCAGGTTGCTTGGTTGGCCAAAAAGGGCGTATGCGTTTTTTCCTGATTATGTTCAGGAAAAACCGCATACACCCTTTTTGGCCAAGGGCATCATTTTCGACGTTTTGCCACTTTTCATGTGCTTTAAAGGCGATTCAAATCTACCTCCTGAAATCTGTTTCCTGCAATTCTGCCTTGCTTTCAAATCCTCTTCGTTGCCTTCCCTCAATGTATTTTTGGACGAGAGTTATCATTTATAACTCGGCTGGTTTGTGAATTGCAATGCCCCTGAGCTCCATTTTTCAACTCGCTTTTTTGGGAGCTCTCCGCAAAAGCGCAGGATGGCCTCAGGCACTATTCTTGTTCCGGGCGGCAGGCTGAGCCTGTGGTTATTTCTTCTTCCTGATGGGAAAATAGAGTGACCTGTGCCTGTCCCAACACCAAGAGCTAATCTCTCATTGGCTCCCCGTTTTTCCGTTCATCCTCAGGACAAATTGCAAGCTGTATGGAACAGGAGGTTAAAGGTGATGATTTTCCATTGAGGGCGATTGCTACTAAAGCGGCTGGAATGGCGATCCCGAGCACAAGGACAGGAGAAATGAGGTGCGTTTTAGAAACCTTTCCCCATCACATGGTGTACCATCTTCTGGGTTTCTCATGCATGTTTTTGATGTAGGAAGATGCCCTTGAACGTGGAGATTTGGGACCCATGCAATGGGTACCACGCAGTATTACTTTAAAGGGTCTGCGTTTGCTCACCCAACCTCACCAAACCTCTCAGCCCCAAGAGTGTCCACCCTTATGTCTCATCCAGCTGTGGGTCTAGATATGGTCAATCCAGCTTGCATCACAGCCCCTGAACGCATTGTGTAAGAATTTCTCTCTCTTTCACTGTCTTTGTTTCATGGGTTTTTCAAAGTAATTTATTTTTATAGTGGGGTTTAGCTGCTTTTCACAGCTGTTTTTATGCCGCTTTCCACCCACTTGACACACTAACAGAGAGATATCAATACATAGGTTTTAAGATTATTACTAGTCAGATATATTCTTGTGCGGTGAATAGGGCGTGTTGAGTCCAGTTCTCTGAGCAAGGAGTAGGTCTTGTCTACTACATATTGGGTTTATGGAACGGTATCTGAGCTAATTTGATACCCTTGTTTTATGTATCACCCCACCTCACCTTTCCCGTTAAGCAGCCATAGTCTGTTTTCTGCATGTGTGACTCTGTTCTGTTTTGTAATTCAGTTCAAGTGTAACGGTTTTTACATTCCCTCTATCAGTGATACCTTATGAGAAGTGTCCTTTTCTGTGTGACTTATTTCACTTAGAATCGTCGTACCTAAATCCACTCATCATGCTGCTACTAACCTTATGACATTGATTTCATGGCTGAGTGATAGTCCATTGTACATAAGGACCACAACTTCTTTATCCATTTTTCTCTTTCCTGGGATATTGAAGGTGGAATGAAGTGGAGGTCCTTGTCAACAGAGCAGCCCTCAACTTTGGGGTGCTTGTGTCTTGCTGATTTTTCATTTTCCCAATTTATACCCCCATGAGTGGAAGTGCCCTATGCTCTCTAAGCTGTGTTTTTCAGATGTTTCAGGACACACCGTACACTTCTCCAGAGTGGCTGTTGGCAATTTACATCCCGCCCATCAGTGTAGCAAGGCTCCCATTTCTCCATGGCCTGTCCTGCATTTCTGGTTTTGACACTTTTTTCAGCATGGCCCTTTTGACCGATGGGAAGCGAGACTTCTCTGTAGCGCTGATTTGCCTTTCCAGGTTGCTTGGTTGGCCAAAAAGGGCGTATGCGTTTTTTCCTGAATATATTCAGGAAAAAACGCATACGCCCTTTTTGGCCAAGGGCATCATTGTCAACGTTTTGCCGCTTTTCATGTGCTTTAAAGGCGATTCGTATCTACCTCCTGAAATCTGTTTCGTGCAATTCTGCCTTGATTTCAAATCCTCTTCTTTGCCTTCCCTCAATATATTTGTGGACGAGAGTTATCATTTATAACTCTGCAGGTTTGTGAATTGCAGTGCCCTGAAGCTCCATTTTACAACTCGCTTTTTTGGGAGCTGGCCGCAAAAGCGCAGGATGGCTTCAGGCCCTGTTCTGGTTCCGGGGGGCAGGCTGAGCCTGTGGTTAATTCTTCTTCCTGATGGGAAAATAGAGTGACCTGTGCCTGTCCCGACACCAAGAGCTAGTGTCTCACTGGTTCCCGGTCTACCCGTTCATCCTCAGGACAAATTGCAACCTGTACGGAACAGGAGGTTAAAGGTGCTGATGCTCCAAGGAGGGAGATTGCTAGTAAAGTGGCTGGAATGGCGAACCCGGGCACAAGGAGATGAGAAATGAGGTGCGTTTTAGAAACCTTTCCCTATCACACGGTGTACCATCTTCTGGGTTTCTCATGCATGTTTTCGATGTAGGAAGATGCCCTTGAACCTGGAGATTTGGGAACCATGCGATGGGTACCACGCAGTATTACTTTAAAGGGTCTGCGTTTGCTCACCCAACCTCACCAAACCTCTCAGCCCCAAGAGTGTCCACCCTTATGTCTCATCCAGCTGTGGGTCTAGATATGGTCAATCCAGGTTGCATCACAGCCCCTGAACTCATTGTGTAAGAATTTCTATCTCTTTCACTGTCGTTGTTTCATGGGTTTTTCAAAGTAATTTATTTTCATAATGGGGTTTAGCTGCTTTTCACTGCTGTGTTTATGCCGCTTTACACCCACTTGACACACTAACAGAGAGATATCAATACATAGGTTTTAAGATTATTACTAGTCAGATATATTCTTGTGCGGTGAATAGGGCGTGTTGAGTCCAGTTCTCTGAGCAAGGAGTAGGTCTTGTCTACTACATATTGGGTTTATGGAACGGTATCTGAGCTAATTTGATACCCTTGTTTTATGTATCACCCCACCTCACCTTTCCCGTTAAGCAGCCATAGTCTGTTTTCTGCATGTGTGACTCTGTTCTGTTTTGTAATTCAGTTCAAGTGTAACGGTTTTTACATTCCCTCTAAAAGTGATACCTTATGAGAAGTGTCCTTTTCTGTGTGACTTATTTCACTTAGAATCGTCGTACCTAAATCCACTCATCATGCTGCTACTAACCTTATGACATTGATTTCATGGCTGAGTGATATTCCATTGTACATAAGGACCACAACTTCTTTATCCATTTTTCTCTTTCCTGGGATATTGAAGGTGGAATGAAGTGGAGGTCCTTGTCAACAGAGCAGCCCTCAACTTTGGGGTGCTTGTGTCTTGCTGATTTTTAATTTTCCCAATTTATACCCCCATGAGTGGAAGTGCCCTATGCTCTCTAAGCTGTGTTTTTCAGATGTTTCAGGACACACCGTACACTTCTCCAGAGTGGCTGTTGGCAATTTACATCCCGCCCATCAGTGTAGCAAGGCTCCCATTTCTCCATGGCCTGTCCTGCATTTCTGGTTTTGACACTTTTTTCAGCATGGCCCTTTTGACCGATGGGAAGCGAGACTTCTCTGTAGCGCTGATTTGCCTTTCCAGGTTGCTTGGTTGGCCAAAAAGGGCGTATGCGTTTTTTCCTGAATATATTCAGGAAAAAACGCATACGCCCTTTTTGGCCAAGGGCATCATTGTCAACGTTTTGCCGCTTTTCATGTGCTTTAAAGGCGATTCGAATCTACCTCCTGAAATCTGTTTCCTGCAATTCTGCCTTGATTTCAAATCCTCTTCTTTGCCTTCCCTCAATATATTTGTGGACGAGAGTTATCATTTATAACTCTGCAGGTTTGTGAATTGCAGTGCCCTGAACCTCCATTTTACAACTCGCTTTTTTGGGAGCTGGCCGCAAAAGCACAGGATGGCTTCAGGCCCTGTTCTGGTTCCGGGGGGCAGGCTGAGCCTGTGGTTAATTCTTCTTCCTGATGGGAAAATAGAGTGACCTGTGCCTGTCCCAACACCAAGAGCTAGTCTCTCGTTGGTTCCCCGTCTTCCCGTTCATCCTCAGGACAAATTGCAACCTGTACGGAACAGGAGGTTAAAGGTGCTGATGCTCCAAGTAGGGAGATTGCTAGTAAAGCGGCTGGAATGGCGAACCCGGGCACAAGGAGATGAGAAATGAGGTGCGTTTTAGAAACCTTTCCCCATCACACGGTGTACTATCTTCTGGGTTTCTCATGCATGTTTTCGATGTAGGAAGATGCCCTTGAACCTGGAGATTTGGGACCCATGCGATGGGTACCACGCAGTATTACTTTAAAGGGTCTGCGTTTGCTCACCCAACCTCACCAAACCTCTCAGCCCCAAGAGTGTCCACCCTTATGTCTCATCCAGCTGTGGGTCTAGATATGGTCAATCCAGGTTGCATCACAGCCCCTGAACGCATTGTGTAAGAATTTCTCCCTCTTTCACTGTCTTTCTTTCATGGGTTTTTCAAAGTAATTTATTTTCATAATGGGGTTTAGCTCCTTTTCACGGCTGTGTTTATGCCGCTTTCCACCCACTTGACACACTAACAGAGAGATATCAATACATATGTTTTACGATTATTACTAGTCAGATATATTCTTGTGCGGTGAATAGGGCGTGTTGAGTCCAGTTCTCTGAGCAAGGAGTAGGTCTTGTCTATTACATATTGGGTTTATGGAACGGTATCTGAGCTAATTTGAAACCCTTGTTTTATGTATCACCCCACCTCACCTTTCCCGTTAAGCAGCCATAGTGTGTTTTTGCATGTGTGACTCTGTTCTGTTTTGTAATTCAGTTCAAGTGTAACGGTTTTTACATTCCCCCTATCAGTGATACATTATGAGAAGTGTCCTTTTCTGTGTGACTTATTTCACTTAGAATCGTCGTACCTAAATCCACTCATCATGCTGCTACTAGCCTTATGACATTGATTTCATGGCTCAGTGATATTCCATTTTACATAAGGACCACAACTTCTTTATCCATTTTTCTCTTTCCTGGGATATTGAAGGTGGAATGAAGTGGAGGTCCTTGTCAACAGAGCAGCCCTCAACTTTGGCGTGCTTGTGTCTTGCTGATTTTTCATTTTCCCAATTTATACCCCCATGCGTGGAAGTGCCCTATGCTCTCTAAGCTGTGTTTTTTAGATGTTTCAGGACTTACCGTACACTTCTCCAGAGTGGCTGTTGGCAATTTACATCCCGCCCATCAGTGTAGCAAGGCTCCCATTTCTCCATGGCCTGTCCTGCATTTCTGGTTTTGACACTTTTTTCAGCATGGCCCTTTTGACCGATGGGAAGCGAGACTTCTTTGTAGCGCTGATTTGCCTTTCCAGGTTGCTTGGTTGGCCAGAAAGGGCGTATGCGTTTTTTCCTGAATATATTCAGGAAAAAACGCATACGCCCTTTTTGGCCAAGGGCATCATTGTCAACATTTTGCCGCTTTTCATCTGCTTTAAAGGCGATTCGTATCTACCTCCTGAAATCTGTTTCCTGCAATTCTGCCTTGATTTCAAATCCTCTTCTTTGCCTTCCCTCAATATATTTGTGGAAGAGAGTTTTCATTTATAACTCTGCAGGTTTGTGAATTGCAGTGCCCTGAACCTCCATTTTACAACTCGCTTTTTTGGGAGCTGGCCGCAAAAGCGCAGGATGGCTTCAGGCCCTTTTCTTGTTCCGGGGCGCAGGCTGAGCCTGTGGTTAATTCTTCTTCCTGATGGGAAAATAGAGTGACCTGTGCCTGTCCCAACACCAAGAGCTAGTCTCTCATTGGTTCCACGTCTTCCCGTTCATCCTCAGGACAAATTGCAACCTGTACGAAACAGGAGGTTAAAGGTGCTTATGCTCCAAGTAGGGAAATTGCTAATAAAGCGGCTGGAATGGCGAACCCGGGCACAAGGAGATGAGAAATGAGGTGCGTTATAGAAACCTTTCCCCATCACATGGTGTACCATCTTCTGGGTTTCTCATGCATGTTTTCGATATACGAAGATGCCCTTGAACCTGTAGATTTGCGACCCATGCGATGGGTACCACACAGTATTACTTTAAAGGGTCTGCGTTTGCTCACCCAACCTCACCAAACCTCTCAGCCCCAAGAGTGTCCACCCTTATGTCTCATCCAGCTGTGGGTCTAGATATGGTCAATCCAGGTTGCATCACAGCCCCTGAACGCATTGTGTAAGAATTTCTCTCTCTTTCACTGTCTTTGTTTCATGGGTTTTTCAAAGTAATTTATTTTTATAATGGGGTTTAGCTGCTTTTCACTGCTGTGTTTATGCCGCTTTACACCCACTTGACACACTAACAAAGAGGTATCAATACATAGGTTTTAAGATTATTACTAGTCAGATATATTCTTGTGCGGTGAATAGGGTGTGTTGAGTCCAATTCTCTGAGCAAGGAGTAGGTCTTGTCTATTACATATTGTGTTTATGGAATGGTATCTGAGCTCATTTGAAACCCTTGTTTTATGTATCACCCCACCTCACCTTTCCCGTTAAGCAGCCATAGTGTGTTTTCTGCATGTGTGACTCTGTTCTGTTTTGTAATTCAGTTCAAGTGTAACGGTTTTTACATTCCTTCTATAAGTGATACCTTATTTGAAGTGTCCTTTTCTGTGTGACTTATTTCACTTAGAATCGTCGTACCTAAATCCAGTCATCATGCTTCTACTAGCCTTATGACATTGATTTCATGGCTGAGTGATATTCCATTGTACATAAGGACCACAACTTCTTTATACATTTTTCTCTTTCCTGGGATATTTAAGGTGGAATGAAGTGGAGGTCCTTGTCAACAGAGCAGCCCTCAACTTTGGGGTGCTTGTGTCTTGCTGATTTTTCATTTTCCCAATTTATACCCCCATGAGTGGAAGTGCCCTATGTTCTCTAAGCTGTGTTTTTCAGATGTTTCAGGAGTCACCGTACACTTCTCCAGTGTGGCTGTTGGCAGTTTACATCCCGCCCATCAGTGTAGCAAGGCTCCCATTTCTCCATGGCCTGTCCTGCATTTCTGGTTTTGACACTTTTTTCAGCATGGCCCTTTTGACCGATGGGAAACGAGACTTCTCTGTAGCGTTGATTTGCCTTTCCAGGTTGCTTGGTTGGCCAAAAAGGGCGTATGCGTTTTTTCCTGATTATGTTCAGGAAAAACCGCATACACCCTTTTTGGCCAAGGGCATCATTTTCGACGTTTTGCCACTTTTCATGTGCTTTAAAGGCGATTCAAATCTACCTCCTGAAATCTGTTTCCTGCAATTCTGCCTTGCTTTCAAATCCTCTTCGTTGCCTTCCCTCAATATATTTTTGGACGAGAGTTATCATTTATAACTCGGCTGGTTTGTGAATTGCAATGCCCCTGAGCTCCATTTTTCAACTCGCTTTTTTGGGAGCTCTCCGCAAAAGCGCAGGATGGCCTCAGGCACTATTCTTGTTCCGGGCGGCAGGCTGAGCCTGTGGTTATTTCTTCTTCCTGATGGGAAAATAGAGTGACCTGTGCCTGTCCCAACACCAAGAGCTAATCTCTCATTGGCTCCCCGTTTTTCCGTTCATCCTCAGGACAAATTGCAAGCTGTATGGAACAGGAGGTTAAAGGTGATGATTTTCCATTGAGGGCGATTGCTACTAAAGCGGCTGGAATGGCGATCCCGAGCACAAGGACAGGAGAAATGAGGTGCGTTTTAGAAACCTTTCCCCATCACATGGTGTACCATCTTCTGGGTTTCTCATGCATGTTTTTGATGTAGGAAGATGCCCTTGAACGTGGAGATTTGGGACCCATGCAATGGGTACCACGCAGTATTACTTTAAAGGGTCTGCGTTTGCTCACCCAACCTCACCAAACCTCTCAGCCCCAAGAGTGTCCACCCTTATGTCTCATCCAGCTGTGGGTCTAGATATGGTCAATCCAGCTTGCATCACAGCCCCTGAACGCATTGTGTAAGAATTTCTCTCTCTTTCACTGTCTTTGTTTCATGGGTTTTTCAAAGTAATTTATTTTTATAGTGGGGTTTAGCTGCTTTTCACAGCTGTTTTTATGCCGCTTTACACCCACTTGACACACTAACAGAGAGATATCAATACATAGGTTTTACGATTATTACTAGTCAGATATATTCTTGTGCGGTGAATAGGGCGTGTTGAGTCCAGTTCTCTGAGCAAGGAGTAGGTCTTGTCTACTACATATTGGGTTTATGGAACGGTATCTGAGCTAATTTGATACCCTTGTTTTATGTATCACCCCACCTCACCTTTCCCGTTAAGCAGCCATAGTGTGTTTTCTGCATGTGTGACTCTGTTCTGTTTTGTAATTCAGTTCAAGTGTAACGGTTTTTACATTCCCTCTATCAGTGATACCTTATGAGAAGTGTCCTTTTCTGTGTGACTTATTTCACTTAGAATCGTCGTACCTAAATCCACTCATCATGCTGCTACTAACCTTATGACATTGATTTCATGGCTGAGTGATAGTCCATTGTACATAAGGACCACAACTTCTTTATCCATTTTTCTCTTTCCTGGGATATTGAAGGTGGAATGAAGTGGAGGTCCTTGTCAACAGAGCAGCCCTCAACTTTGGGGTGCTTGTGTCTTGCTGATTTTTAATTTTCCCAATTTATACCCCCATGAGTGGAAGTGCCCTATGCTCTCTAAGCTGTGTTTTTCAGATGTTTCAGGACACACCGTACACTTCTCCAGAGTGGCTGTTGGCAATTTACATCCCGCCCATCAGTGTAGCAAGGCTCCCATTTCTCCATGGCCTGTCCTGCATTTCTGGTTTTGACACTTTTTTCAGCATGGCCCTTTTGACCGATGGGAAGCGAGACTTCTCTGTAGCGCTGATTTGCCTTTCCAGGTTGCTTGGTTGGCCAAAAAGGGCGTATGCGTTTTTTCCTGAATATATTCAGGAAAAAACGCATACGCCCTTTTTGGCCAAGGGCATCATTGTCAACGTTTTGCCGCTTTTCATGTGCTTTAAAGGCGATTCGTATCTACCTCCTGAAATCTGTTTCGTGCAATTCTGCCTTGATTTCAAATCCTCTTCTTTGCCTTCCCTCAATATATTTGTGGACGAGAGTTATCATTTATAACTCTGCAGGTTTGTGAATTGCAGTGCCCTGAAGCTCCATTTTACAACTCGCTTTTTTGGGAGCTGGCCGCAAAAGCGCAGGATGGCTTCAGGCCCTGTTCTGGTTCCGGGGGGCAGGCTGAGCCTGTGGTTAATTCTTCTTCCTGATGGGAAAATAGAGTGACCTGTGCCTGTCCCGACACCAAGAGCTAGTCTCTCACTGGTTCCCGGTCTACCCGTTCATCCTCAGGACAAATTGCAACCTGTACGGAACAGGAGGTTAAAGGTGCTGATGCTCCAAGGAGGGAGATTGCTAGTAAAGTGGCTGGAATGGCGAACCCGGGCACAAGGAGATGAGAAATGAGGTGCGTTTTAGAAACCTTTCCCTATCACACGGTGTACCATCTTCTGGGTTTCTCATGCATGTTTTCGATGTAGGAAGATGCCCTTGAACCTGGAGATTTGGGAACCATGCGATGGGTACCACGCAGTATTACTTTAAAGGGTCTGCGTTTGCTCACCCAACCTCACCAAACCTCTCAGCCCCAAGAGTGTCCACCCTTATGTCTCATCCAGCTGTGGGTCTAGATATGGTCAATCCAGGTTGCATCACAGCCCCTGAACTCATTGTGTAAGAATTTCTATCTCTTTCACTGTCGTTGTTTCATGGGTTTTTCAAAGTAATTTATTTTCATAATGGGGTTTAGCTGCTTTTCACTGCTGTGTTTATGCCGCTTTACACCCACTTGACACACTAACAGAGAGATATCAATACATAGGTTTTAAGATTATTACTAGTCAGATATATTCTTGTGCGGTGAATAGGGCGTGTTGAGTCCAGTTCTCTGAGCAAGGAGTAGGTCTTGTCTACTACATATTGGGTTTATGGAACGGTATCTGAGCTAATTTGATACCCTTGTTTTATGTATCACCCCACCTCACCTTTCCCGTTAAGCAGCCATAGTCTGTTTTCTGCATGTGTGACTCTGTTCTGTTTTGTAATTCAGTTCAAGTGTAACGGTTTTTACATTCCCTCTAAAAGTGATACCTTATGAGAAGTGTCCTTTTCTGTGTGACTTATTTCACTTAGAATCGTCGTACCTAAATCCACTCATCATGCTGCTACTAACCTTATGACATTGATTTCATGGCTGAGTGATATTCCATTGTACATAAGGACCACCACTTCTTTATCCATTTTTCTCTTTCCTGGGATATTGAAGGTGGAATGAAGTGGAGGTCCTTGTCAACAGAGCAGCCCTCAACTTTGGGGTGCTTGTGTCTTGCTGATTTTTCATTTTCCCAATTTATACCCCCATGAGTGGAAGTGCCCTATGCTCTCTAAGCTGTGTTTTTCAGATGTTTCAGGACACACCGTACACTTCTCCAGAGTGGCTGTTGGCAATTTACATCCCGCCCATCAGTGTAGCAAGGCTCTCATTTCTCCATGGCCTGTCCTGCATTTCTGGTTTTGACACTTTTTTCAGCATGGCCCTTTTGACCGATGGGGAGCGAGACTTCTTTGTAGCGCTGATTTGCCTTTCCAGGTTGCTTGGTTGGCCAAAAAGGGCGTATGCGTTTTTTCCTGAATATATTCAGGAAAAAACGCATACGCCCTTTTTGGCCAAGGGCATCATTGTCAACGTTTTGCCGCTTTTCATGTGCTTTAAAGGCGATTCGAATCTACCTCCTGAAATCTGTTTCCTGCAATTCTGCCTTGATTTCAAATCCTCTTCTTTGCCTTCCCTCAATATATTTGTGGACGAGAGTTATCATTTATAACTCTGCAGGTTTGTGAATTGCACTGCCCTGAACCTCCATTTTACAACTCGCTTTTTTGGGAGCTGGCCGCAAAAGCGCAGGATGGCTTCAGGCCCTGTTCTGGTTCCGTGGGGCAGGCTGAGCCTGTGGTTAATTCTTCTTTCTGATGGGAAAATAGAGTGACCTGTGCCTGTCCCAACACCAAGAGCTAGTCTCTCGTTGGTTCCACGTCTTCCCGTTCATCCTCAGGACAAATTGCAACCTGTACGGAACAGGAGGTTAAAGGTGCTGATGCTCCAAGTAGGGAGATTGCTAGTAAAGCGGCTGGAATGGCGAACCCGGGCACAAGGAGATGAGAAATGAGGTGCGTTTTAGAAACCTTTCCCCATCACACGGTGTACCATCTTCTGGGTTTCTCATGCATGTTTTCGATGTAGGAAGATGCCCTTGAACCTGGAGATTTGGGACCCATGCGATGGGTACCACGCAGTATTACTTTAAAGGGTCTGCGTTTGCTCACCCAACCTCACCAAACCTCTCAGCCGCAACAGTGTCCACCCTTATGTCTCATCCAGCTGTGGGTCTAGATATGGTCAATCCAGGTTGCATCACAGCCCCTGAACGCATTGTGTAAGAATTTCTCCCTCTTTCATTGTCTTTCTTTCATGGGTTTTTCAAAGTAATTTATTTTCATAATGGGGTTTAGCTCCTTTTCACGGCTGTGTTTATGCCGCTTTCCACCCACTTGACACACTAACAGAGAGATATCAATACATATGTTTTACGATTATTACTAGTCAGATATATTCTTGTGCGGTGAATAGGGCGTGTTGAGTCCAGTTCTCTGAGCAAGGAGTAGGTCTTGTCTATTACATATTGGGTTTATGGAACGGTATCTGAGCTAATTTGAAACCCTTGTTTTATGTATCACCCCACCTCACCTTTCCCGTTAAGCAGCCATAGTGTGTTTTTGCATGTGTGACTCTGTTCTGTTTTGTAATTCAGTTCAAGTGTAACGGTTTTTACATTCCCTCTAAAAGTGATACCTTATGAGAAGTGTCCTTTTCTGTGTGACTTATTTCACTTAGAATCGTCGTACCTAAATCCACTCATCATGCTGCTACTAACCTTATGACATTGATTTCATGGCTGAGTGATATTCCATTGTACATAAGGACCACAACTTCTTTATCCATTTTTCTCTTTCCTGGGATATTGAAGGTGGAATGAAGTGGAGGTCCTTGTCAACAGAGCAGCCCTCAACTTTGGGGTGCTTGTGTCTTGCTGATTTTTAATTTTCCCAATTTATACCCCCATGAGTGGAAGTGCCCTATGCTCTCTAAGCTGTGTTTTTCAGATGTTTCAGGACACACCGTACACTTCTCCAGAGTGGCTGTTGGCAATTTACATCCCGCCCATCAGTGTAGCAAGGCTCCCATTTCTCCATGGCCTGTCCTGCATTTCTGGTTTTGACACTTTTTTCAGCATGGCCCTTTTGACCGATGGGAAGCGAGACTTCTCTGTAGCGCTGATTTGCCTTTCCAGGTTGCTTGGTTGGCCAAAAAGGGCGTATGCGTTTTTTCCTGAATATATTCAGGAAAAAACGCATACGCCCTTTTTGGCCAAGGGCATCATTGTCAACGTTTTGCCGCTTTTCATGTGCTTTAAAGGCGATTCGAATCTACCTCCTGAAATCTGTTTCCTGCAATTCTGCCTTGATTTCAAATCCTCTTCTTTGCCTTCCCTCAATATATTTGTGGACGAGAGTTATCATTTATAACTCTGCAGGTTTGTGAATTGCAGTGCCCTGAACCTCCATTTTACAACTCGCTTTTTTGGGAGCTGGCCGCAAAAGCGCAGGATGGCTTCAGGCCCTGTTCTGGTTCCGGGGGGCAGGCTGAGCCTGTGGTTAATTCTTCTTCCTGATGGGAAAATAGAGTGACCTGTGCCTGTCCCGACACCAAGAGCTAGTCTCTCACTGGTTCCCGGTCTACCCGTTCATCCTCAGGACAAATTGCAACCTGTACGGAACAGGAGGTTAAAGGTGCTGATGCTCCAAGGAGGGAGATTGCTAGTAAAGTGGCTGGAATGGCGAACCCGGGCACAAGGAGATGAGAAATGAGGTGCGTTTTAGAAACCTTTCCCTATCACACGGTGTACCATCTTCTGGGTTTCTCATGCATGTTTTCGATGTAGGAAGATGCCCTTGAACCTGGAGATTTGGGAACCATGCGATGGGTACCACGCAGTATTACTTTAAAGGGTCTGCGTTTGCTCACCCAACCTCACCAAACCTCTCAGCCCCAAGAGTGTCCACCCTTATGTCTCATCCAGCTGTGGGTCTAGATATGGTCAATCCAGGTTGCATCACAGCCCCTGAACGCATTGTGTAAGAATTTCTCCCTCTTTCATTGTCTTTCTTTCATGGGTTTTTCAAAGTAATTTATTTTCATAATGGGGTTTAGCTCCTTTTCACGGCTGTGTTTATGCCGCTTTCCACCCACTTGACACACTAACAGAGAGATATCAATACATATGTTTTACGATTATTACTAGTCAGATATATTCTTGTGCGGTGAATAGGGCGTGTTGAGTCCAGTTCTCTGAGCAAGGAGTAGGTCTTGTCTATTACATATTGGGTTTATGGAACGGTATCTGAGCTAATTTGAAACCCTTGTTTTATGTATCACCCCACCTCACCTTTCCCGTTAAGCAGCCATAGTGTGTTTTTGCATGTGTGACTCTGTTCTGTTTTGTAATTCAGTTCAAGTGTAACGGTTTTTACATTCCCTCTAAAAGTGATACCTTATGAGAAGTGTCCTTTTCTGTGTGACTTATTTCACTTAGAATCGTCGTACCTAAATCCACTCATCATGCTGCTACTAACCTTATGACATTGATTTCATGGCTGAGTGATATTCCATTGTACATAAGGACCACAACTTCTTTATCCATTTTTCTCTTTCCTGGGATATTGAAGGTGGAATGAAGTGGAGGTCCTTGTCAACAGAGCAGCCCTCAACTTTGGGGTGCTTGTGTCTTGCTGATTTTTAATTTTCCCAATTTATACCCCCATGAGTGGAAGTGCCCTATGCTCTCTAAGCTGTGTTTTTCAGATGTTTCAGGACACACCGTACACTTCTCCAGAGTGGCTGTTGGCAATTTACATCCCGCCCATCAGTGTAGCAAGGCTCCCATTTCTCCATGGCCTGTCCTGCATTTCTGGTTTTGACACTTTTTTCAGCATGGCCCTTTTGACCGATGGGAAGCGAGACTTCTCTGTAGCGCTGATTTGCCTTTCCAGGTTGCTTGGTTGGCCAAAAAGGGCGTATGCGTTTTTTCCTGAATATATTCAGGAAAAAACGCATACGCCCTTTTTGGCCAAGGGCATCATTGTCAACGTTTTGCCGCTTTTCATGTGCTTTAAAGGCGATTCGAATCTACCTCCTGAAATCTGTTTCCTGCAATTCTGCCTTGATTTCAAATCCTCTTCTTTGCCTTCCCTCAATATATTTGTGGACGAGAGTTATCATTTATAACTCTGCAGGTTTGTGAATTGCAGTGCCCTGAACCTCCATTTTACAACTCGCTTTTTTGGGAGCTGGCCGCAAAAGCGCAGGATGGCTTCAGGCCCTGTTCTGGTTCCGGGGGGCAGGCTGAGCCTGTGGTTAATTCTTCTTCCTGATGGGAAAATAGAGTGACCTGTGCCTGTCCCGACACCAAGAGCTAGTCTCTCGTTGGTTCCCCGTCTTCCCGTTCATCCTCAGGACAAATTGCAACCTGTACGGAACAGGAGGTTAAAGGTGCTGATGCTCCAAGTAGGGAGATTGCTAGTAAAGTGGCTGGAATGGCGAACCCGGGCACAAGGAGATGAGAAATGAGGTGCGTTTTAGAAACCTTTCCCCATCACACGGTGTACTATCTTCTGGGTTTCTCATGCATGTTTTCGATGTAGGAAGATGCCCTTGAACCTGGAGATTTGGGACCCATGCGATGGGTACCACGCAGTATTACTTTAAAGGGTCTGCGTTTGCTCACCCAACCTCACCAAACCTCTCAGCCCCAAGAGTGTCCACCCTTATGTCTCATCCAGCTGTGGGTCTAGATATGGTCAATCCAGGTTGCATCACAGCCCCTGAACGCATTGTGTAAGAATTTCTCCCTCTTTCACTGTCTTTCTTTCATGGGTTTTTCAAAGTAATTTATTTTCATAATGGGGTTTAGCTCCTTTTCACGGCTGTGTTTATGCCGCTTTCCACCCACTTGACACACTAACAGAGAGATATCAATACATATGTTTTACGATTATTACTAGTCAGATATATTCTTGTGCGGTGAATAGGGCGTGTTGAGTCCAGTTCTCTGAGCAAGGAGTAGGTCTTGTCTATTACATATTGGGTTTATGGAACGGTATCTGAGCTAATTTGAAACCCTTGTTTTATGTATCACCCCACCTCACCTTTCCCGTTAAGCAGCCATAGTGTGTTTTTGCATGTGTGACTCTGTTCTGTTTTGTAATTCAGTTCAAGTGTAACGGTTTTTACATTCCCCCTATCAGTGATACATTATGAGAAGTGTCCTTTTCTGTGTGACTTATTTCACTTAGAATCGTCGTACCTAAATCCACTCATCATGCTGCTACTAGCCTTATGACATTGATTTCATGGCTCAGTGATATTCCATTTTACATAAGGACCACAACTTCTTTATCCATTTTTCTCTTTCCTGGGATATTGAAGGTGGAATGAAGTGGAGGTCCTTGTCAACAGAGCAGCCCTCAACTTTGGCGTGCTTGTGTCTTGCTGATTTTTCATTTTCCCAATTTATACCCCCATGCGTGGAAGTGCCCTATGCTCTCTAAGCTGTGTTTTTTAGATGTTTCAGGACTTACCGTACACTTCTCCAGAGTGGCTGTTGGCAATTTACATCCCGCCCATCAGTGTAGCAAGGCTCCCATTTCTCCATGGCCTGTCCTGCATTTCTGGTTTTGACACTTTTTTCAGCATGGCCCTTTTGACCGATGGGAAGCGAGACTTCTTTGTAGCGCTGATTTGCCTTTCCAGGTTGCTTGGTTGGCCAGAAAGGGCGTATGCGTTTTTTCCTGAATATATTCAGGAAAAAACGCATACGCCCTTTCTGGCCAAGGGCATCATTGTCAACATTTTGCCGCTTTTCATCTGCTTTAAAGGCGATTCGAATCTACCTCCTGAAATCTGTTTCGTGCAATTCTGCCTTGATTTCAAATCCTCTTCTTTGCCTTCCCTCAATATATTTGTGGACGAGAGTTATCATTTATAACTCTGCAGGTTTGTGAATTGCAGTGCCCTGAAGCTCCATTTTACAACTCGCTTTTTTGGGAGCTGGCCGCAAAAGCGCAGGATGGCTTCAGGCCCTGTTCTGGTTCCGGGGGGCAGGCTGAGCCTGTGGTTAATTCTTCTTCCTGATGGGAAAATAGAGTGACCTGTGCCTGTCCCGACACCAAGAGCTAGTCTCTCACTGGTTCCCGGTCTACCCGTTCATCCTCAGGACAAATTGCAACCTGTACGGAACAGGAGGTTAAAGGTGCTGATGCTCCAAGGAGGGAGATTGCTAGTAAAGTGGCTGGAATGGCGAACCCGGGCACAAGGAGATGAGAAATGAGGTGCGTTTTAGAAACCTTTCCCTATCACACGGTGTACCATCTTCTGGGTTTCTCATGCATGTTTTTGATGTAGGAAGATGCCCTTGAACCTGGAGATTTGGGAACCATGCGATGGGTACCACGCAGTATTACTTTAAAGGGTCTGCGTTTGCTCACCCAACCTCACCAAACCTCTCAGCCCCAAGAGTGTCCACCCTTATGTCTCATCCAGCTGTGGGTCTAGATATGGTCAATCCAGGTTGCATCACAGCCCCTGAACTCATTGTGTAAGAATTTCTATCTCTTTCACTGTCGTTGTTTCATGGGTTTTTCAAAGTAATTTATTTTCATAATGGGGTTTAGCTGCTTTTCACTGCTGTGTTTATGCCGCTTTACACCCACTTGACACACTAACAGAGAGATATCAATACATAGGTTTTAAGATTATTACTAGTCAGATATATTCTTGTGCGGTGAATAGGGCGTGTTGAGTCCAGTTCTCTGAGCAAGGAGTAGGTCTTGTCTACTACATATTGGGTTTATGGAACGGTATCTGAGCTAATTTGATACCCTTGTTTTATGTATCACCCCACCTCACCTTTCCCGTTAAGCAGCCATAGTCTGTTTTCTGCATGTGTGACTCTGTTCTGTTTTGTAATTCAGTTCAAGTGTAACGGTTTTTACATTCCCTCTAAAAGTGATACCTTATGAGAAGTGTCCTTTTCTGTGTGACTTATTTCACTTAGAATCGTCGTACCTAAATCCACTCATCATGCTGCTACTAACCTTATGACATTGATTTCATGGCTGAGTGATATTCCATTGTACATAAGGACCACCACTTCTTTATCCATTTTTCTCTTTCCTGGGATATTGAAGGTGGAATGAAGTGGAGGTCCTTGTCAACAGAGCAGCCCTCAACTTTGGGGTGCTTGTGTCTTGCTGATTTTTCATTTTCCCAATTTATACCCCCATGAGTGGAAGTGCCCTATGCTCTCTAAGCTGTGTTTTTCAGATGTTTCAGGACACACCGTACACTTCTCCAGAGTGGCTGTTGGCAATTTACATCCCGCCCATCAGTGTAGCAAGGCTCTCATTTCTCCATGGCCTGTCCTGCATTTCTGGTTTTGACACTTTTTTCAGCATGGCCCTTTTGACCGATGGGGAGCGAGACTTCTTTGTAGCGCTGATTTGCCTTTCCAGGTTGCTTGGTTGGCCAAAAAGGGCGTATGCGTTTTTTCCTGAATATATTCAGGAAAAAACGCATACGCCCTTTTTGGCCAAGGGCATCATTGTCAACGTTTTGCCGCTTTTCATGTGCTTTAAAGGCGATTCGAATCTACCTCCTGAAATCTGTTTCCTGCAATTCTGCCTTGATTTCAAATCCTCTTCTTTGCCTTCCCTCAATATATTTGTGGACGAGAGTTATCATTTATAACTCTGCAGGTTTGTGAATTGCACTGCCCTGAACCTCCATTTTACAACTCGCTTTTTTGGGAGCTGGCCGCAAAAGCGCAGGATGGCTTCAGGCCCTGTTCTGGTTCCGTGGGGCAGGCTGAGCCTGTGGTTAATTCTTCTTTCTGATGGGAAAATAGAGTGACCTGTGCCTGTCCCAACACCAAGAGCTAGTCTCTCGTTGGTTCCACGTCTTCCCGTTCATCCTCAGGACAAATTGCAACCTGTACGGAACAGGAGGTTAAAGGTGCTGATGCTCCAAGTAGGGAGATTGCTAGTAAAGCGGCTGGAATGGCGAACCCGGGCACAAGGAGATGAGAAATGAGGTGCGTTTTAGAAACCTTTCCCCATCACACGGTGTACCATCTTCTGGGTTTCTCATGCATGTTTTCGATGTAGGAAGATGCCCTTGAACCTGGAGATTTGGGACCCATGCGATGGGTACCACGCAGTATTACTTTAAAGGGTCTGCGTTTGCTCACCCAACCTCACCAAACCTCTCAGCCGCAACAGTGTCCACCCTTATGTCTCATCCAGCTGTGGGTCTAGATATGGTCAATCCAGGTTGCATCACAGCCCCTGAACGCATTGTGTAAGAATTTCTCCCTCTTTCATTGTCTTTCTTTCATGGGTTTTTCAAAGTAATTTATTTTCATAATGGGGTTTAGCTCCTTTTCACGGCTGTGTTTATGCCGCTTTCCACCCACTTGACACACTAACAGAGAGATATCAATACATATGTTTTACGATTATTACTAGTCAGATATATTCTTGTGCGGTGAATAGGGCGTGTTGAGTCCAGTTCTCTGAGCAAGGAGTAGGTCTTGTCTATTACATATTGGGTTTATGGAACGGTATCTGAGCTAATTTGAAACCCTTGTTTTATGTATCACCCCACCTCACCTTTCCCGTTAAGCAGCCATAGTGTGTTTTTGCATGTGTGACTCTGTTCTGTTTTGTAATTCAGTTCAAGTGTAACGGTTTTTACATTCCCTCTAAAAGTGATACCTTATGAGAAGTGTCCTTTTCTGTGTGACTTATTTCACTTAGAATCGTCGTACCTAAATCCACTCATCATGCTGCTACTAACCTTATGACATTGATTTCATGGCTGAGTGATATTCCATTGTACATAAGGACCACAACTTCTTTATCCATTTTTCTCTTTCCTGGGATATTGAAGGTGGAATGAAGTGGAGGTCCTTGTCAACAGAGCAGCCCTCAACTTTGGGGTGCTTGTGTCTTGCTGATTTTTAATTTTCCCAATTTATACCCCCATGAGTGGAAGTGCCCTATGCTCTCTAAGCTGTGTTTTTCAGATGTTTCAGGACACACCGTACACTTCTCCAGAGTGGCTGTTGGCAATTTACATCCCGCCCATCAGTGTAGCAAGGCTCCCATTTCTCCATGGCCTGTCCTGCATTTCTGGTTTTGACACTTTTTTCAGCATGGCCCTTTTGACCGATGGGAAGCGAGACTTCTCTGTAGCGCTGATTTGCCTTTCCAGGTTGCTTGGTTGGCCAAAAAGGGCGTATGCGTTTTTTCCTGAATATATTCAGGAAAAAACGCATACGCCCTTTTTGGCCAAGGGCATCATTGTCAACGTTTTGCCGCTTTTCATGTGCTTTAAAGGCGATTCGAATCTACCTCCTGAAATCTGTTTCCTGCAATTCTGCCTTGATTTCAAATCCTCTTCTTTGCCTTCCCTCAATATATTTGTGGACGAGAGTTATCATTTATAACTCTGCAGGTTTGTGAATTGCAGTGCCCTGAACCTCCATTTTACAACTCGCTTTTTTGGGAGCTGGCCGCAAAAGCGCAGGATGGCTTCAGGCCCTGTTCTGGTTCCGGGGGGCAGGCTGAGCCTGTGGTTAATTCTTCTTCCTGATGGGAAAATAGAGTGACCTGTGCCTGTCCCGACACCAAGAGCTAGTCTCTCGTTGGTTCCCCGTCTTCCCGTTCATCCTCAGGACAAATTGCAACCTGTACGGAACAGGAGGTTAAAGGTGCTGATGCTCCAAGTAGGGAGATTGCTAGTAAAGTGGCTGGAATGGCGAACCCGGGCACAAGGAGATGAGAAATGAGGTGCGTTTTAGAAACCTTTCCCCATCACACGGTGTACTATCTTCTGGGTTTCTCATGCATGTTTTCGATGTAGGAAGATGCCCTTGAACCTGGAGATTTGGGACCCATGCGATGGGTACCACGCAGTATTACTTTAAAGGGTCTGCGTTTGCTCACCCAACCTCACCAAACCTCTCAGCCCCAAGAGTGTCCACCCTTATGTCTCATCCAGCTGTGGGTCTAGATATGGTCAATCCAGGTTGCATCACAGCCCCTGAACGCATTGTGTAAGAATTTCTCCCTCTTTCACTGTCTTTCTTTCATGGGTTTTTCAAAGTAATTTATTTTCATAATGGGGTTTAGCTCCTTTTCACGGCTGTGTTTATGCCGCTTTCCACCCACTTGACACACTAACAGAGAGATATCAATACATATGTTTTACGATTATTACTAGTCAGATATATTCTTGTGCGGTGAATAGGGCGTGTTGAGTCCAGTTCTCTGAGCAAGGAGTAGGTCTTGTCTATTACATATTGGGTTTATGGAACGGTATCTGAGCTAATTTGAAACCCTTGTTTTATGTATCACCCCACCTCACCTTTCCCGTTAAGCAGCCATAGTGTGTTTTTGCATGTGTGACTCTGTTCTGTTTTGTAATTCAGTTCAAGTGTAACGGTTTTTACATTCCCCCTATCAGTGATACATTATGAGAAGTGTCCTTTTCTGTGTGACTTATTTCACTTAGAATCGTCGTACCTAAATCCACTCATCATGCTGCTACTAGCCTTATGACATTGATTTCATGGCTCAGTGATATTCCATTTTACATAAGGACCACAACTTCTTTATCCATTTTTCTCTTTCCTGGGATATTGAAGGTGGAATGAAGTGGAGGTCCTTGTCAACAGAGCAGCCCTCAACTTTGGCGTGCTTGTGTCTTGCTGATTTTTCATTTTCCCAATTTATACCCCCATGCGTGGAAGTGCCCTATGCTCTCTAAGCTGTGTTTTTTAGATGTTTCAGGACTTACCGTTCACTTCTCCAGAGTGGCTGTTGGCAATTTACATCCCGCCCATCAGTGTAGCAAGGCTCCCATTTCTCCATGGCCTGTCCTGCATTTCTGGTTTTGACACTTTTTTCAGCATGGCCCTTTTGACCGATGGGAAGCGAGACTTCTTTGTAGCGCTGATTTGCCTTTCCAGGTTGCTTGGTTGGCCAGAAAGGGCGTATGCGTTTTTTCCTGAATATATTCAGGAAAAAACGCATACGCCCTTTTTGGCCAAGGGCATCATTGTCAACATTTTGCCGCTTTTCATCTGCTTTAAAGGCGATTCGAATCTACCTCCTGAAATCTGTTTCCTGCAATTCTGCCTTGATTTCAAATCCTCTTCTTTGCCTTCCCTCAATATATTTGTGGAAGAGAGTTTTCATTTATAACTCTGCAGGTTTGTGAATTGCTGTGCCCTGAACCTCCATTTTACAACTCGTTTTTTGGGAGCTGGCCGCAAAAGCGCAGGATGGCTTCAGGCCCTTTTCTTGTTCCGGGGCGCAGGCTGAGCCTGTGGTTAATTCTTCTTCCTGATGGGAAAATAGAGTGACCTGTGCCTGTCCCAACACCAAGAGCTAGTCTCTCATTGGTTCCACGTCTTCCCGTTCATCCTCAGGACAAATTGCAACCTGTACGAAACAGGAGGTTAAAGGTGCTGATGCTCCAAGTAGGGAGATTGCTAATAAAGCGGCTGGAATGGCGAACCCGGGCACAAGGAGATGAGAAATGAGGTGCGTTTTAGAAACCTTTCCCCATCACACGGTGTACCATCTTCTGGGTTTCTCATGCATGTTTTCGATGTAGGAAGATGCCCTTGAACCTGGAGATTTGGGACCCGTGCGATGGGTACCACACAGTATTACTTTAAAGGGTCTGCGTTTGCTCACCCAACCTCACCAAACCTCTCAGCCCCAAGAGTGTCCACCCTTATGTCTCATCCAGCTGTGGGTCTAGATATGGTCAATCCAGGTTGCATCACAGCCCCTGAACGCATTGTGTAAGAATTTCTCTCTCTTTCACTGTCTTTGTTTCATGGGTTTTTCAAAGTAATTTATTTTTATAATGGGGTTTAGCTGCTTTTCACTGCTGTGTTTATGCCGCTTTACACCCACTTGACACACTAACAGAGAGGTGTCAATACATAGGTTTTACGATTATTACTAGTCAGATATATTCTTGTGCGGTGAATAGGGTGTGTTGAGTCCAATTCTCTGAGCAAGGAGTAGGTCTTGTCTATTACATATTGTGTTTATGGAATGGTATCTGAGCTCATTTGAAACCCTTGTTTTATGTATCACCCCACCTCACCTTTCCCGTTAAGCAGCCATAGTGTGTTTTCTGCATGTGTGACTCTGTTCTGTTTTGTAATTCAGTTCAAGTGTAACGGTTTTTACATTCCTTCTATAAGTGATACCTTATTTGAAGTGTCCTTTTCTGTGTGACTTATTTCACTTAGAATCGTCGTACCTAAATCCAGTCATCATGCTTCTACTAGCCTTATGACATTGATTTCATGGCTGAGTGATATTCCATTGTACATAAGGACCACAACTTCTATATACATTTTTCTCTTTCCTGGGATATTTAAGGTGGAATGAAGTGGAGGTCCTTGTCAACAGAGCAGCCCTAAACTTTGGGGTGCTTGTGTCTTGCTGATTTTTCATTTTCCCAATTTATACCCCCATGAGTGGAAGTGCCCTATGTTCTCTAAGCTGTGTTTTTCAGATGTTTCAGGAGTCACCGTACACTTCTCCAGTGTGGCTGTTGGCAGTTTACATCCCGCCCATCAGTGTAGCAAGGCTCCCATTTCTCCATGGCCTGTCCTGCATTTCTGGTTTTGACACTTTTTTCAGCATGGCCCTTTTGACCGATGGGAAACGAGACTTCTCTGTAGCGTTGATTTGCCTTTCCAGGTTGCTTGGTTGGCCAAAAAGGGCGTATGCGTTTTTTCCTGAATATATTCAGGAAAAACCGCATACGCCCTTTTTGGCCAAGGGCATCATTTTCGACGTTTTGTCGCTTTTCATGTGCTTTAAAGGCGATTCATATCTACCTCCTGAAATCTGTTTCCTGCAATTCTGCCTTGCTTTCAAATCCTCTTCGTTCCCTTCCCTCAATATATTTTTGGACGAGAGTTATCATTTATAACTCGGCTGGTTTGTGAATTGCAATGCTCCTGAGCTCCATTTTTCAACTCGCTTTTTTGGGAGCTCTCCGCAAAAGCGCAGGATGGCCTCAGGCACTATTCTTGTTCCGGGCGGCAGGCTGAGCCTGTGGTTATTTCTTCTTCCTGATGGGAAAATAGAGTGACCTGAGCCTGTCCCAACACCAAGAGCTAATCTCTCATTGGCTCCCCGTTTTTCCGTTCATCCTCAGGACAAATTGCAAGCTGTATGGAACAGGAGGTTAAAGGTGATGATTTTCCATTGAGGGCGATTGCTACTAAAGCGGCTGGAATGGCGAACCCGAGCACAAGGACAGGAGAAATGAGGTGCGTTTTAGAAACCTTTCCCCATCACATGGTGTACCATCTTCTGGGTTTCTCATGCATGTTTTTGATGTAGGAAGATGCCCTTGAACGTGGAGATTTGGGACCCATGCAATGGGTACCACGCAGTATTACTTTAAAGGGTCTGCGTTTGCTCACCCAACCTCACCAAACCTCTCAGCCCCAAGAGTGTCCACCCTTATGTCTCATCCAGCTGTGGGTCTAGATATGGTCAATCCAGCTTGCATCACAGCCCCTGAACGCATTGTGTAAGAATTTCTCTCTCTTTCACTGTCTTTGTTTCATGGGTTTTTCAAAGTAATTTATTTTTATAGTGGGGTTTAGCTGCTTTTCATAGCTGTTTTTATGCCGCTTTACACCCACTTGACACACTAACAGAGAGATATCAATACATAGGTTTTAAGATTATTACTAGTCAGATATATTCTTGTGCGGTGAATAGGGCGTGTTGAGTCCAGTTCTCTGAGCAAGGAGTAGGTCTTGTCTACTACATATTGGGTTTATGGAACGGTATCTGAGCTAATTTGATACCCTTGTTTTATGTATCACCCCACCTCACCTTTCCCGTTAAGCAGCCATAGTGTGTTTTCTGCATGTGTGACTCTGTTCTGTTTTGTAATTCAGTTCAAGTGTAACGGTTTTTACATTCCCTCTATCAGTGATACCTTATGAGAAGTGTCCTTTTCTGTGTGACTTATTTCACTTAGAATCGTCGTACCTAAATCCACTCATCATGCTGCTACTAACCTTATGACATTGATTTCATGGCTGAGTGATATTCCATTGTACATAAGGACCACAACTTCTTTATCCATTTTTCTCTTTCCTGGGATATTGAAGGTGGAATGAAGTGGAGGTCCTTGTCAACAGAGCAGCCCTAAACTTTGGGGTGCTTGTGTCTTGCTGATTTTTAATTTTCCCAATTTATACCCCCATGAGTGGAAGTGCCCTATGCTCTCTAAGCTGTGTTTTTCAGATGTTTCAGGACACACCGTACACTTCTCCAGAGTGGCTGTTGGCAATTTACATCCCGCCCATCAGTGTAGCAAGGCTCCCATTTCTCCATGGCCTGTCCTGCATTTCTGGTTTTGACACTTTTTTCAGCATGGCCCTTTTGACCGATGGGAAGCGAGACTTCTCTGTAGCGCTGATTTGCCTTTCCAGGTTGCTTGGTTGGCCAAAAAGGGCGTATGCGTTTTTTCCTGAATATATTCAGGAAAAACCGCATACGCCCTTTTTGGCCAAGGGCATCATTGTCAACGTTTTGCCGCTATTCATGTGCTTTAAAGGCGATTCGTATCTACCTCCTGAAATCTGTTTCGTGTAATTCTGCCTTGATTTCAAATCCTCTTCTTTGCCTTCCCTCAATATATTTGTGGACGAGAGTTATCATTTATAACTCTGCAGGTTTGTGAATTGCAGTGCCCTGAAGCTCCATTTTACAACTCGCTTTTTTGGGAGCTGGCCGCAAAAGCACAGGATGGCTTCAGGCCCTGTTCTGGTTCCGGGGGGCAGGCTGAGCCTGTGGTTAATTCTTCTTCCTGATGGGAAAATAGAGTGACCTGTGCCTGTCCCAACACCAAGAGCTAGTCTCTCACTGGTTCCCGGTCTACCCGTTCATCCTCAGGACAAATTGCAACCTGTACGGAACAGGAGGTTAAAGGTGCTGATGCTCCAAGTAGGGAGATTGCTAGTAAAGCGGCTGGAATGGCGAACCCGGGCACAAGGAGATGAGAAATGAGGTGCGTTTTAGAAACCTTTCCCTATCACACGGTGTACCATCTTCTGGGTTTCTCATGCATGTTTTCGATGTAGGAAGATGCCCTTGAACCTGGAGATTTGGGAACCATGCGATGGGTACCACGCAGTATTACTTTAAAGGGTCTGCGTTTGCTCACCCAACCTCACCAAACCTCTCAGCCCCAAGAGTGTCCACCCTTATGTCTCATCCAGCTGTGGGTCTAGATATGGTCAATCCAGCTTGCATCACAGCCCCTGAACTCATTGTGTAAGAATTTCTATCTCTTTCACTGTCGTTGTTTCATGGGTTTTTCAAAGTAATTTATTTTCATAATGGGGTTTAGCTGCTTTTCACTGCTGTGTTTATGCCGCTTTACACCCACTTGACACACTAACAGAGAGATATCAATACATAGGTTTTAAGATTATTACTAGTCAGATATATTCTTGTGCGGTGAATAGGGCGTGTTGAGTCCAGTTCTCTGAGCAAGGAGTAGGTCTTGTCTACTACATATTGGGTTTATGGAACGGTATCTGAGCTAATTTGATACCCTTGTTTTATGTATCACCCCACCTCACCTTTCCCGTTAAGCAGCCATAGTCTGTTTTCTGCATGTGTGACTCTGTTCTGTTTTGTAATTCAGTTCAAGTGTAACGGTTTTTACATTCCCTCTAAAAGTGATACCTTATGAGAAGTGTCCTTTTCTGTGTGACTTATTTCACTTAGAATCGTCGTACCTAAATCCACTCATCATGCTGCTACTAACCTTATGACATTGATTTCATGGCTGAGTGATATTCCATTGTACATAAGGACCACAACTTCTTTATCCATTTTTCTCTTTCCTTGGATATTTAAGGTGGAATGAAGTGGAGGTCCTTGTCAACAGAGCAGCCCTCAACTTTGGGGTGCTTGTGTCTTGCTGATTTTTCATTTTCCCAATTTATACCCCCATGAGTGGAAGTGCCCTATGCTCTCTAAGCTGTGTTTTTCAGATGTTTCAGGACACACCGTACACTTCTCCAGAGTGGCTGTTGGCAATTTACATCCCGCCCATCAGTGTAGCAAGGCTCTCATTTCTCCATGGCCTGTCCTGCATTTCTGGTTTTGACACTTTTTTCAGCATGGCCCTTTTGACCGATGGGGAGCGAGACTACTTTGGAGCGCTGATTTGCCTTTCCAGGTTGCTTGGTTGGCCAAAAAGGGCGTATGCGTTTTTTCCTGAATATATTCAGGAAAAAACGCATACGCCCTTTTTGGCCAAGGGCATCATTGTCAACGTTTTGCCGCTTTTCATGTGCTTTAAAGGCGATTCGAATCTACCTCCTGAAATCTGTTTCCTGCAATTCTGCCTTATTTTCAAATCCTCTTCTTTGCCTTCCCTCAATATATTTGTGGACGAGAGTTATCATTTATAACTCTGCAGGTTTGTGAATTGCACTGCCCTGAACCTCCATTTTACAACTCGCTTTTTTGGGAGCTGGCCGCAAAAGCGCAGGATGGCTTCAGGCCCTGTTCTGGTTCCGGGGGGCAGGCTGAGCCTGTGGTTAATTCTTCTTCCTGATGGGAAAATAGAGTGACCTGTGCCTGTCCCAACACCAAGAGCTAGTCTCTCGTTGGTTCCACGTCTTCCCGTTCATCCTCAGGACAAATTGCAACCTGTACGGAACAGGAGGTTAAAGGTGCTGATGCTCCAAGTAGGGAAACTGCTAGTAAAGCGGCTGGAATGGCGAACCCGGGCACAAGGAGATGAGAAATGAGGTGCGTTTTAGAAACCTTTCCCCATCACACGGTGTACCATCTTCTGGGTTTCTCATGCATGTTTTCGATGTAGGAAGATGCCCTTGAACCTGGAGATTTGGGACCCATGCGATGGGTACCACGCAGTATTACTTTAAAGGGTCTGCGTTTGCTCACCCAACCTCACCAAACCTCTCAGCCGCAACAGTGTCCACCCTTATGTCTCATCCAGCTGTGGGTCTAGATATGGTCAATCCAGGTTGCATCACAGCCCCTGAACGCATTGTGTAAGAATTTCTCTCTCTTTCACTGTCTTTGTTTCATGGGTTTTTCAAAGTAATTTATTTTTATAATGGGGTTTAGCTGCTTTTCACTGCTGTGTTTATGCCGCTTTTTACCCACTTGACACACTAACAGAGAGATATCAATACATAGGTTTTAAGATTATTACTAGTCAGATATATTCTTGTGCGGTGAATAGGGCGTGTTGAGTCCAGTTCTCTGAGCAAGGAGTAGGTCTTGTCTATTACATTTTGGGTTTATGGAACGGTATGTGAGCTAATTTGATACCCTTGTTTTATGTATCACCCCACCTCACCTTTCCCGTTAAGCAGCCATAGTGTGTTTTCTGCATGTGTGACTCTGTTCTGTTTTGTAATTCAGTTCAAGTGTAACGGTTTTTACATTCCCTCTATCAGTGATACCTTATGAGAAGTGTCCTTTTCTGTGTGACTTATTTCACTTAGAATCGTCGTACCTAAATCCACTCATCATGCTGCTACTAACCTTATGACATTGATTTCATGGCTGAGTGATATTCCATTGTACATAAGGACCACAACTTCTTTATCCATTTTTCTCTTTCCTGGGATATTTAAGGTGGAATGAAGTGGAGGTCCTTGTCAACAGAGCAGCCCTCAACTTTGGGGTGCTTGTGTCTTGCTGATTTTTCATTTTCCCAATTTATACCCCCATGAGTGGAAGTGCCCTATGCTCTCTAAGCTGTGTTTTTCAGATGTTTCAGGACACACCGTACACTTCTCCAGAGTGGCTGTTGGCAATTTACATCCCGCCCATCAGTGTAGCAAGGCTCTCATTTCTCCATGGCCTGTCCTGCATTTCTGGTTTTGACACTTTTTTCAGCATGGCCCTTTTGACCGATGGGGAGCGAGACTTCTTTGTAGCGCTGATTTGCCTTTCCAGGTTGCTTGGTTGGCCAAAAAGGGCGTATGCGTTTTTTCCTGAATATATTCAGGAAAAAACGCATACGCCCTTTTTGGCCAAGGGCATCATTGTCAACGTTTTGCCGCTTTTCATGTGCTTTAAAGGCGATTCGAATCTACCTCCTGAAATCTGTTTCCTGCAATTCTGCCTTATTTTCAAATCCTCTTCTTTGCCTTCCCTCAATATATTTGTGGACGAGAGTTATCATTTATAACTCTGCAGGTTTGTGAATTGCACTGCCCTGAACCTCCATTTTACAACTCGCTTTTTTGGGAGCTGGCCGCAAAAGCGCAGGATGGCTTCAGGCCCTGTTCTGGTTCCGGGGGGCAGGCTGAGCCTGTGGTTAATTCTTCTTCCTGATGGGAAAATAGA
Source organism: Balaenoptera borealis (assembly GCF_965194805.1). NCBI lineage: Eukaryota > Metazoa > Chordata > Mammalia > Artiodactyla > Balaenopteridae > Balaenoptera > Balaenoptera borealis. The sequence goes on from NW_028123685.1 coordinate 195,780, forward strand.
GTGACCTGTGCCTGTCCCAACACCAAGAGCTAGTCTCTCGTTGGTTCCACGTCTTCCCGTTCATCCTCAGGACAAATTGCAACCTGTACGGAACAGGAGGTTAAAGGTGCTGATGCTCCAAGTAGGGAGACTGCTAGTAAAGCGGCTGGAATGGCGAACCCGGGCACAAGGAGATGAGAAATGAGGTGCGTTTTAGAAACCTTTCCCCATCACACGGTGTACCATCTTCTGGGTTTCTCATGCATGTTTTCGATGTAGGAAGATGCCCTTGAACCTGGAGATTTGGGACCCATGCGATGGGTACCACGCAGTATTACTTTAAAGGGTCTGCGTTTGCTCACCCAACCTCACCAAACCTCTCAGCCGCAACAGTGTCCACCCTTATGTCTCATCCAGCTGTGGGTCTAGATATGGTCAATCCAGGTTGCATCACAGCCCCTGAACGCATTGTGTAAGAATTTCTCTCTCTTTCACTGTCTTTGTTTCATGGGTTTTTCAAAGTAATTTATTTTTATAATGGGGTTTAGCTGCTTTTCACTGCTGTGTTTATGCCGCTTTTTACCCACTTGACACACTAACAGAGAGATATCAATACATAGGTTTTAAGATTATTACTAGTCAGATATATTCTTGTGCGGTGAATAGGGCGTGTTGAGTCCAGTTCTCTGAGCAAGGAGTAGGTCTTGTCTATTACATATTGGGTTTATGGAACGGTATCTGAGCTAATTTGATACCCTTGTTTTATGTATCACCCCACCTCACCTTTCCCGTTAAGCAGCCATAGTGTGTTTTCTGCATGTGTGACTCTGTTCTGTTTTGTAATTCAGTTCAAGTGTAACGGTTTTTACATTCCCTCTATCAGTGATACCTTATGAGAAGTGTCCTTTTCTGTGTGACTTATTTCACTTAGAATCGTCGTACCTAAATCCACTCATCATGCTGCTACTAACCTTATGACATTGATTTCATGGCTGAGTGATATTCCATTGTACATAAGGACCACAACTTCTTTATCCATTTTTCTCTTTCCTGGGATATTGAAGGTGGAATGAAGTGGAGGTCCTTGTCAACAGAGCAGCCCTCAACTTTGGGGTGCTTGTGTCTTGCTGATTTTTAATTTTCCCAATTTATACCCCCCTGAGTGGAAGTGCCCTATGCTCTCTAAGCTGTGTTTTTCAGATGTTTCAGGACACACCGTACACTTCTCCAGAGTGGCTGTTGGCAATTTACATCCCGCCCATCAGTGTAGCAAGGCTCCCATTTCTCCATGGCCTGTCCTGCATTTCTGGTTTTGACACTTTTTTCAGCATGGCCCTTTTGACCGATGGGAAGCGAGACTTCTCTGTAGCGCTGATTTGCCTTTCCAGGTTGCTTGGTTGGCCAAAAAGGGCGTATGCGTTTTTTCCTGAATATATTCAGGAAAAAACGCATACGCCCTTTTTGGCCAAGGGCATCATTGTCAACGTTTTGCCGCTTTTCATGTGCTTTAAAGGCGATTCGTATCTACCTCCTGAAATCTGTTTCGTGCAATTCTGCCTTGATTTCAAATCCTCTTCTTTGCCTTCCCTCAATATATTTGTGGACGAGAGTTATCATTTATAACTCTGCAGGTTTGTGAATTGCAGTGCCCTGAAGCTCCATTTTACAACTCGCTTTTTTGGGAGCTGGCCGCAAAAGCACAGGATGGCTTCAGGCCCTGTTCTGGTTCCGGGGGGCAGGCTGAGCCTGTGGTTAATTCTTCTTCCTGATGGGAAAATAGAGTGACCTGTGCCTGTCCCAACACCAAGAGCTAGTCTCTCACTGGTTCCCGGTCTACCCGTTCATCCTCAGGACAAATTGCAACCTGTACGGAACAGGAGGTTAAAGGTGCTGATGCTCCAAGTAGGGAGATTGCTAGTAAAGCGGCTGGAATGGCGAACCCGGGCACAAGGAGATGAGAAATGAGGTGCGTTTTAGAAACCTTTCCCTATCACACGGTGTACCATCTTCTGGGTTTCTCATGCATGTTTTCGATGTAGGAAGATGCCCTTGAACCTGGAGATTTGGGAACCATGCGATGGGTACCACGCAGTATTACTTTAAAGGGTCTGCGTTTGCTCACCCAACCTCACCAAACCTCTCAGCCCCAAGAGTGTCCACCCTTATGTCTCATCCAGCTGTGGGTCTAGATATGGTCAATCCAGCTTGCATCACAGCCCCTGAACTCATTGTGTAAGAATTTCTATCTCTTTCACTGTCGTTGTTTCATGGGTTTTTCAAAGTAATTTATTTTCATAATGGGGTTTAGCTGCTTTTCACTGCTGTGTTTATGCCGCTTTACACCCACTTGACACACTAACAGAGAGATATCAATACATAGGTTTTAAGATTATTACTAGTCAGATATATTCTTGTGCGGTGAATAGGGCGTGTTGAGTCCAGTTCTCTGAGCAAGGAGTAGGTCTTGTCTACTACATATTGGGTTTATGGAACGGTATCTGAGCTAATTTGATACCCTTGTTTTATGTATCACCCCACCTCACCTTTCCCGTTAAGCAGCCATAGTCTGTTTTCTGCATGTGTGACTCTGTTCTGTTTTGTAATTCAGTTCAAGTGTAACGGTTTTTACATTCCCTCTAAAAGTGATACCTTATGAGAAGTGTCCTTTTCTGTGTGACTTATTTCACTTAGAATCGTCGTACCTAAATCCACTCATCATGCTGCTACTAACCTTATGACATTGATTTCATGGCTGAGTGATATTCCATTGTACATAAGGACCACAACTTCTTTATCCATTTTTCTCTTTCCTTGGATATTTAAGGTGGAATGAAGTGGAGGTCCTTGTCAACAGAGCAGCCCTCAACTTTGGGGTGCTTGTGTCTTGCTGATTTTTCATTTTCCCAATTTATACCCCCATGAGTGGAAGTGCCCTATGCTCTCTAAGCTGTGTTTTTCAGATGTTTCAGGACACACCGTACACTTCTCCAGAGTGGCTGTTGGCAATTTACATCCCGCCCATCAGTGTAGCAAGGCTCCCATTTCTCCATGGCCTGTCCTGCATTTCTGGTTTTGACACTTTTTTCAGCATGGCCCTTTTGACCGATGGGGAGCGAGACTTCTTTGTAGCGCTGATTTGCCTTTCCAGGTTGCTTGGTTGGCCAAAAAGGGCGTATGCGTTTTTTCCTGAATATATTCAGGAAAAAACGCATACGCCCTTTTTGGCCAAGGGCATCATTGTCAACGTTTTGCCGCTTTTCATGTGCTTTAAAGGCGATTCGAATCTACCTCCTGAAATCTGTTTCCTGCAATTCTGCCTTATTTTCAAATCCTCTTCTTTGCCTTCCCTCAATATATTTGTGGACGAGAGTTATCATTTATAACTCTGCAGGTTTGTGAATTGCACTGCCCTGAACCTCCATTTTACAACTCGCTTTTTTGGGAGCTGGCCGCAAAAGCGCAGGATGGCTTCAGGCCCTGTTCTGGTTCCGGGGGGCAGGCTGAGCCTGTGGTTAATTCTTCTTCCTGATGGGAAAATAGAGTGACCTGTGCCTGTCCCAACACCAAGAGCTAGTCTCTCGTTGGTTCCACGTCTTCCCGTTCATCCTCAGGACAAATTGCAACCTGTACGGAACAGGAGGTTAAAGGTGCTGATGCTCCAAGTAGGGAGACTGCTAGTAAAGCGGCTGGAATGGCGAACCCGGGCACAAGGAGATGAGAAATGAGGTGCGTTTTAGAAACCTTTCCCCATCACACGGTGTACCATCTTCTGGGTTTCTCATGCATGTTTTCGATGTAGGAAGATGCCCTTGAACCTGGAGATTTGGGACCCATGCGATGGGTACCACGCAGTATTACTTTAAAGGGTCTGCGTTTGCTCACCCAACCTCACCAAACCTCTCAGCCGCAACAGTGTCCACCCTTATGTCTCATCCAGCTGTGGGTCTAGATATGGTCAATCCAGGTTGCATCACAGCCCCTGAACGCATTGTGTAAGAATTTCTCTCTCTTTCACTGTCTTTGTTTCATGGGTTTTTCAAAGTAATTTATTTTTATAATGGGGTTTAGCTGCTTTTCACTGCTGTGTTTATGCCGCTTTACACCCACTTGACACACTAACAGAGAGATATCAATACATAGGTTTTAAGATTATTACTAGTCAGATATATTCTTGTGCGGTGAATAGGGCGTGTTGAGTCCAGTTCTCTGAGCAAGGAGTAGGTCTTGTCTATTACATTTTGGGTTTATGGAACGGTATGTGAGCTAATTTGATACCCTTGTTTTATGTATCACCCCACCTCACCTTTCCCGTTAAGCAGCCATAGTGTGTTTTCTGCATGTGTGACTCTGTTCTGTTTTGTAATTCAGTTCAAGTGTAACGGTTTTTACATTCCCTCTATCAGTGATACCTTATGAGAAGTGTCCTTTTCTGTGTGACTTATTTCACTTAGAATCGTCGTACCTAAATCCACTCATCATGCTGCTACTAACCTTATGACATTGATTTCATGGCTGAGTGATATTCCATTGTACATAAGGACCACAACTTCTTTATCCATTTTTCTCTTTCCTGGGATATTGAAGGTGGAATGAAGTGGAGGTCCTTGTCAACAGAGCAGCCCTCAACTTTGGGGTGCTTGTGTCTTGCTGATTTTTCATTTTCCCAATTTATACCCCCATGAGTGGAAGTGCCCTATGCTCTCTAAGCTGTGTTTTTCAGATGTTTCAGGACACACCGTACACTTCTCCAGAGTGGCTGTTGGCAATTTACATCCCGCCCATCAGTGTAGCAAGGCTCTCATTTCTCCATGGCCTGTCCTGCATTTCTGGTTTTGACACTTTTTTCAGCATGGCCCTTTTGACCGATGGGGAGCGAGACTTCTTTGGAGCGCTGATTTGCCTTTCCAGGTTGCTTGGTTGGCCAAAAAGGGCGTATGCGTTTTTTCCTGAATATATTCAGGAAAAAACGCATACGCCCTTTTTGGCCAAGGGCATCATTGTCAACGTTTTGCGGCTTTTCATGTGCTTTAAAGGAGATTCGAATCTACCTCCTGAAATCTGTTTCCTGCAATTCTGCCTTGATTTCAAATCCTCTTCTTTGCCTTCCCTCAATATATTTGTGGACGAGAGTTATCATTTATAACTCTGCAGGTTTGTGAATTGCACTGCCCTGAACCTCCATTTTACAACTCGCTTTTTTGGGAGCTGGCCGCAAAAGCGCAGGATGGCTTCAGGCCCTGTTCTGGTTCCGGGGGGCAGGCTGAGCCTGTGGTTAATTCTTCTTCCTGATGGGAAAATAGAGTGACCTGTGCCTGTCCCAACACCAAGAGCTAGTCTCTCGTTGGTTCCACGTCTTCCCGTTCATCCTCAGGACAAATTGCAACCTGTACGGAACAGGAGGTTAAAGGTGCTGATGCTCCAAGTAGGGAGACTGCTAGTAAAGCGGCTGGAATGGCGAACCCGGGCACAAGGAGATGAGAAATGAGGTGCGTTTTAGAAACCTTTCCCCATCACACGGTGTACCATCTTCTGGGTTTCTCATGCATGTTTTCGATGTAGGAAGATGCCCTTGAACCTGGAGATTTGGGACCCATGCGATGGGTACCACGCAGTATTACTTTAAAGGGTCTGCGTTTGCTCACCCAACCTCACCAAACCTCTCAGCCGCAACAGTGTCCACCCTTATGTCTCATCCAGCTGTGGGTCTAGATATGGTCAATCCAGGTTGCATCACAGCCCCTGAACGCATTGTGTAAGAATTTCTCTCTCTTTCACTGTCTTTGTTTCATGGGTTTTTCAAAGTAATTTATTTTTATAATGGGGTTTAGCTGCTTTTCACTGCTGTGTTTATGCCGCTTTTTACCCACTTGACACACTAACAGAGAGATATCAATACATAGGTTTTAAGATTATTACTAGTCAGATATATTCTTGTGCGGTGAATAGGGTGTGTTGAGTCCAATTCTCTGAGCAAGGAGTAGGTCTTGTCTATTACATATTGTGTTTATGGAATGGTATCTGAGCTCATTTGAAACCCTTGTTTTATGTATCACCCCACCTCACATTTCCCGTCAAGCAGCCATAGTGTGTTTTCTGCATGTGTGACTCTGTTCTGTTTTGTAATTCAGTTCAAGTGTAACGGTTTTTACATTCCTTCTATAAGTGATACCTTATTTGAAGTGTCCTTTTCTGTGTGACTTATTTCACTTAGAATTGTCGTACCTAAATCCAGTCATCATGCTTCTACTAGCCTTATGACATTGATTTCATGGCTGAGTGATATTCCATTGTACATAAGGACCACAACTTCTATATACATTTTTCTCTTTCCTGGGATATTTAAGGTGGAATGAAGTGGAGGTCCTTGTCAACAGAGCAGCCCTAAACTTTGGGGTGCTTGTGTCTTGCTGATTTTTCATTTTCCCAATTTATACCCCCATGAGTGGAAGTGCCCTATGTTCTCTAAGCTGTGTTTTTCAGATGTTTCAGGAGTCACCGTACACTTCTCCAGTGTGGCTGTTGGCAGTTTACATCCCGCCCATCAGTGTAGCAAGGCTCCCATTTCTCCATGGCCTGTCCTGCATTTCTGGTTTTGACACTTTTTTCAGCATGGCCCTTTTGACCGATGGGAAACGAGACTTCTCTGTAGCGTTGATTTGCCTTTCCAGGTTGCTTGGTTGGCCAAAAAGGGCGTATGCGTTTTTTCCTGAATATATTCAGGAAAAACCGCATACGCCCTTTTTGGCCAAGGGCATCATTTTCGACGTTTTGCCGCTTTTCATGTGCTTTAAAGGCGATTCAAATCTACCTCCTGAAATCTGTTTCCTGCAATTCTGCCTTGCTTTCAAATCCTCTTCGTTGCCTTCCCTCAATATATTTTTGGACGAGAGTTATCATTTATAACTCGGCTGGTTTGTGAATTGCAATGCCCCTGAGCTCCATTTTTCAACTCGCTTTTTTGGGAGCTCTCCGCAAAAGCGGAGGATGGCCTCAGGCACTATTCTTGTTCCGGGCGGCAGGCTGAGCCTGTGGTTATTTCTTCTTCCTGATGGGAAAATAGAGTGACCTGTGCCTGTCCCAACACCAAGAGCTAATCTCTCATTGGCTCCCCGTTTTTCCGTTCATCCTCAGGACAAATTGCAAGCTGTATGGAACAGGAGGTTAAAGGTGATGATTTTCCATTGAGGGCGATTGCTACTAAAGCGGCTGGAATGGCGAACCCGAGCACAAGGACAGGAGAAATGAGGTGCGTTTTAGAAACCTTTCCCCATCACATGGTGTACCATCTTCTGGGTTTCTCATGCATGTTTTTGATGTAGGAAGATGCCCTTGAACGTGGAGATTTGGGACCCATGCAATGGGTACCACGCAGTATTACTTTAAAGGGTCTGCGTTTGCTCACTCAACCTCACCAAACCTCTCAGCCCCAAGAGTGTCCACCCTTATGTCTCATCCAGCTGTGGGTCTAGATATGGTCAATCCAGCTTGCATCACAGCCCCTGAACGCATTGTGTAAGAATTTCTCTCTCTTTCACTGTCTTTGTTTCATGGGTTTTTCAAAGTAATTTATTTTTATAGTGGGGTTTAGCTGCTTTTCACAGCTGTTTTTATGCCGCTTTACACCCACTTGACACACTAACAGAGAGATATCAATACATAGGTTTTAAGATTATTACTAGTCAGATATATTCTTGTGCGGTGAATAGGGCGTGTTGAGTCCAGTTCTCTGAGCAAGGAGTAGGTCTTGTCTACTACATATTGGGTTTATGGAACGGTATCTGAGCTAATTTGATACCCTTGTTTTATGTATCACCCCACCTCACCTTTCCCGTTAAGCAGCCATAGTGTGTTTTCTGCATTTGTGACTCTGTTCTATTTTGTAATTCAGTTCAAGTGTAACGGTTTTTACATTCCCTCTATCAGTGATACCTTATGAGAAGTGTCCTTTTCTGTGTGACTTATTTCACTTAGAATCGTCGTACCTAAATCCACTCATCATGCTGCTACTAGCCTTATGACATTGATTTCATGGCTGAGTGATATTCCATTGTACATAAGGACCACAACTTCTTTATCCATTTTTCTCTTTCCTGGGATATTGAAGGTGGAATGAAGTGGAGGTCCTTGTCAACAGAGCAGCCCTCAACTTTGGGGTGCTTGTGTCTTGCTGATTTTTAATTTTCCCAATTTATACCCCCATGAGTGGAAGTGCCCTATGCTCTCTAAGCTGTGTTTTTCAGATGTTTCAGGACACACCGTACACTTCTCCAGAGTGGCTGTTGGCAATTTACATCCCGCCCATCAGTGTAGCAAGGCTCCCATTTCTCCATGGCCTGTCCTGCATTTCTGGTTTTGACACTTTTTTCAGCATGGCCCTTTTGACCGATGGGAAGCGAGACTTCTCTGTAGCGCTGATTTGCCTTTCCAGGTTGCTTGGTTGGCCAAAAAGGGCGTATGCGTTTTTTCCTGAATATATTCAGGAAAAAACGCATACGCCCTTTTTGGCCAAGGGCATCATTGTCAACGTTTTGCCGCTTTTCATGTGCTTTAAAGGCGATTCGTATCTACCTCCTGAAATCTGTTTCGTGCAATTCTGCCTTGATTTCAAATCCTCTTCTTTGCCTTCCCTCAATATATTTGTGGACGAGAGTTATCATTTATAACTCTGCAGGTTTGTGAATTGCAGTGCCCTGAAGCTCCATTTTACAACTCGCTTTTTTGGGAGCTGGCCGCAAAAGCGCAGGATGGCTTCAGGCCCTGTTCTGGTTCCGGGGGGCAGGCTGAGCCTGTGGTTAATTCTTCTTCCTGATGGGAAAATAGAGTGACCTGTGCCTGTCCCGACACCAAGAGCTAGTCTCTCACTGGTTCCCGGTCTACCCGTTCATCCTCAGGACAAATTGCAACCTGTACGGAACAGGAGGTTAAAGGTGCTGATGCTCCAAGTAGGGAGATTGCTACTAAAGCGGCTGGAATGGCGAACCCGGGCACAAGGAGATGAGAAATGAGGTGCGTATTAGAAACCTTTCCCCATCACACGGTGTAGTATCTTCTGGGTTTCTCATGCATGTTTTCGATGTAGGAAGATGCCCTTGAAGCTGGAGATTTGGGACCCATGCGATGGGTACCACGCAGTATTACTTTAAAGGGTCTGCGTTTGCTCACCCAACCTCACCAAACCTCTCAGCCCCAAGAGTGTCCACCCTTATGTCTCATCCAGCTGTGGGTCTAGATATGGTCCATCCAGGTTGCATCGCAGCCCCTGAACGCATTGTGTAAGAATTTCCCTCTCTTTCACTGTCGTTGTTTCATGGGTTTTTCAAAGTAATTTATTTTCATAATGGGGTTTAGCTGCTTTTCACTGCTGTGTTTATGCCGCTTTACACCCACTTGACACACTAACAGAGAGATATCAATACATAGGTTTTAAGATTATTACTAGTCAGATATATTCTTGTGCGGTGAATAGGGCGTGTTGAGTCCAGTTCTCTGAGCAAGGAGTAGGTCTTGTCTATTACATATTGGGTTTATGGAACGGTATCTGAGCTAATTTGATACCCTTGTTTTATGTATCACCCCACCTCACCTTTCCCGTTAAGCAGCCATAGTCTGTTTTCTGCATGTGTGACGCTGTTCTCTTTTGTAATTCAGTTCAAGTGTAACGGTTTTTACATTCCCTCTATAAGTGATACCTTATGAGAAGTGTCCTTTTCTGTGTGACTTATTTCACTTAGAATCATCGTACCTAAATCCACTCATCATGCTGCTACTAACCTTATGACATTGATTTCATGGCTGAGTGATATTCCATTGTACATAAGGACCACAACTTCTTTATCCATTTTTCTCTTTCCTGGGATATTTAAGGTGGAATGAAGTGGAGGTCCTTGTCAACAGAGCAGCCCTCAACTTTGGGGTGCTTGTGTCTTGCTGATTTTTCATTTTCCCAATTTATACCCCCATGAGTGGAAGTGCCCTATGTTCTCTAAGCTGTGTTTTTCAGATGTTTCAGGAGTCACCGTACACTTCTCCAGTGTGGCTGTTGGCAGTTTACATCCCGCCCATCAGTGTAGCAAGGCTCCCATTTCTCCATGGCCTGTCCTGCATTTCTGGTTTTGACACTTTTTTCAGCATGGCCCTTTTGACCGATGGGAAGCGAGACTTCTTTGTAGCGCTGATTTGCCTTTCCAGGTTGCTTGGTTGGCCAGAAAGGGCGTATGCGTTTTTTCCTGAATATATTCAGGAAAAAACGCATACGCCCTTTTTGGCCAAGGGCATCATTGTCAAAGTTTTGCCGCTTTTCATCTGCTTTAAAGGCGATTCGAATCTACCTCCTGAAATCTGTTTCCTGCAATTCTGCCTTGATTTCAAATCCTCTTCTTTGCCTTCCCTCAATATATTTGTGGACGAGAGTTATCATTTATAACTCTTCAGGTTTGTGAATTGCAGTGCCCTGAACCTCCATTTTACAACTCGCTTTTTTGGGAGCTGGCCGCAAAAGCGCAGGATGGCTTCAGGCCCTGTTCTGGTTCCGGGGGGCAGGCTGAGCCTGTGGTTAATTCTTCTTCCTGATGGGAAAATAGAGTGACCTGTGCCTGTCCCGACACCAAGAGCTAGTCTCTCACTGGTTCCCGGTCTACCCGTTCATCCTCAGGACAAATTGCAACCTGTACGGAACAGGAGGTTAAAGGTGCTGATGCTCCAAGTAGGGAGATTGCTAGTAAAGCGGATGGAATGGCGAACCCGGGCACAAGGAGATGAGAAATGAGGTGCGTTTTAGAAACCTTTCCCTATCACACGGTGTACCATCTTCTGGGTTTCTCATGCATGTTTTCGATGTAGGAAGATGCCCTTGAACCTGGAGATTTGGGAACCATGCGATGGGTACCACGCAGTATTACTTTAAAGGGTCTGCGTTTGCTCACCCAACCTCACCAAACCTCTCAGCCCCAAGAGTGTCCACCCTTATGTCTCATCCAGCTGTGGGTCTAGATATGGTCAATCCAGGTTGCATCACAGCCCCTGAACTCATTGTGTAAGAATTTCTATCTCTTTCACTGTCGTTGTTTCATGGGTTTTTCAAAGTAATTTATTTTCATAATGGGGTTTAGCTGCTTTTCACTGCTGTGTTTATGCCGCTTTACACCCACTTGACACACTAACAGAGAGATATCAATACATAGGTTTTAAGATTATTACTAGTCAGATATATTCTTGTGCGGTGAATAGGGCGTGTTGAGTCCAGTTCTCTGAGCAAGGAGTAGGTCTTGTCTACTACATATTGGGTTTATGGAACGGTATCTGAGCTAATTTGATACCCTTGTTTTATGTATCACCCCACCTCACCTTTCCCGTTAAGCAGCCATAGTCTGTTTTCTGCATGTGTGACTCTGTTCTGTTTTGTAATTCAGTTCAAGTGTAACGGTTTTTACATTCCCTCTAAAAGTGATACCTTATGAGAAGTGTCCTTTTCTGTGTGACTTATTTCACTTAGAATCGTCGTACCTAAATCCACTCATCATGCTGCTACTAACCTTATGACATTGATTTCATGGCTGAGTGATATTCCATTGTACATAAGGACCACAACTTCTTTATCCATTTTTCTCTTTCCTGGGATATTGAAGGTGGAATGAAGTGGAGGTCCTTGTCAACAGAGCAGCCCTCAACTTTGGGGTGCTTGTGTCTTGCTGATTTTTCATTTTCCCAATTTATACCCCCATGAGTGGAAGTGCCCTATGCTCTCTAAGCTGTGTTTTTCAGATGTTTCAGGACACACCGTACACTTCTCCAGAGTGGCTGTTGGCAATTTACATCCTGCCCATCAGTGTAGCAAGGCTCTCATTTCTCCATGGCCTGTCCTGCATTTCTGGTTTTGACACTTTTTTCAGCATGGCCCTTTTGACCGATGGGGAGCGAGACTTCTTTGTAGCGCTGATTTGCCTTTCCAGGTTGCTTGGTTGGCCAAAAAGGGCGTATGCGTTTTTTCCTGAATATATTCAGGAAAAAACGCATACGCCCTTTTTGGCCAAGGGCATCATTGTCAACGTTTTGCCGCTTTTCATGTGCTTTAAAGGCGATTCGAATCTACCTCCTGAAATCTGTTTCCTGCAATTCTGCCTTGATTTCAAATCCTCTTCTTTGCCTTCCCTCAATATATTTGTGGACGAGAGTTATCATTTATAACTCTGCAGGTTTGTGAATTGCACTGCCCTGAACCTCCATTTTACAACTCGCTTTTTTGGGAGCTGGCCGCAAAAGCGCAGGATGGCTTCAGGCCCTGTTCTGGTTCTAGGGGGCAGGCTGAGCCTGTGGATAATTCTTCTTCCTGATGGGAAAATAGAGTGACCTGTGCCTGTCCCAACACCAAGAGCTAGTCTCTCGTTGGTTCCCCGTCTTCCCGTTCATCCTCAGGATAAATTGCAACCTGTACAGAACAGGAGGTTAAAGGTGCTGATGCTCCAAGTAGGGAGATTGCTAGTAAAGCGGCTGGAATGGCGAACCCGGGCACAAGGAGATGAGAAATGAGGTGCGTATTAGAAACCTTTCCCCATCACACGGTGTACTATCTTCTGGGTTTCTCATGCATGTTTTCGATGTAGGAAGATGCCCTTGAAGCTGGAGATTTGGGACCCATGCGATGGGTACCACGCAGTATTACTTTAAAGGGTCTGCGTTTGCTCACCCAACCTCACCAAACCTCTCAGCCCCAAGAGTGTCCACCCTTATGTCTCATCCAGCTGTGGGTCTAGATATGGTCCATCCAGGTTGCATCGCAGCCCCTGAACGCATTGTGTAAGAATTTCCCTCTCTTTCACTGTCGTTGTTTCATGGGTTTTTCAAAGTAATTTATTTTCATAATGGGGTTTAGCTGCTTTTCACTGCTGTGTTTATGCCGCTTTACACCCACTTGACACACTAACAGAGAGATATCAATACATAGGTTTTAAGATTATTACTAGTCAGATATATTCTTGTGCGGTGAATAGGGCGTGTTGAGTCCAGTTCTCTGAGCAAGGAGTAGGTCTTGTCTACTACATATTGGGTTTATGGAACGGTATCTGAGCTAATTTGATACCCTTGTTTTATGTATCACCCCACCTCACCTTTCCCGTTAAGCAGCCATAGTCTGTTTTCTGCATGTGTGACTCTGTTCTGTTTTGTAATTCAGTTCAAGTGTAACGGTTTTTACATTCCCTCTAAAAGTGATACCTTATGAGAAGTGTCCTTTTCTGTGTGACTTATTTCACTTAGAATCGTCGTACCTAAATCCACTCATCATGCTGCTACTAACCTTATGACATTGATTTCATGGCTGAGTGATATTCCATTGTACATAAGGACCACAACTTCTTTATCCATTTTTCTCTTTCCTTGGATATTTAAGGTGGAATGAAGTGGAGGTCCTTGTCAACAGAGCAGCCCTCAACTTTGGGGTGCTTGTGTCTTGCTGATTTTTCATTTTCCCAATTTATACCCCCATGAGTGGAAGTGCCCTATGCTCTCTAAGCTGTGTTTTTCAGATGTTTCAGGACACACCGTACACTTCTCCAGAGTGGCTGTTGGCAATTTACATCCCGCCCATCAGTGTAGCAAGGCTCTCATTTCTCCATGGCCTGTCCTGCATTTCTGGTTTTGACACTTTTTTCAGCATGGCCCTTTTGACCGATGGGGAGCGAGACTTCTTTGTAGCGCTGATTTGCCTTTCCAGGTTGCTTGGTTGGCCAAAAAGGGCGTATGCGTTTTTTCCTGAATATATTCAGGAAAAAACGCATACGCCCTTTTTGGCCAAGGGCATCATTGTCAACGTTTTGCCGCTTTTCATGTGCTTTAAAGGCGATTCGAATCTACCTCCTGAAATCTGTTTCCTGCAATTCTGCCTTGATTTCAAATCCTCTTCTTTGCCTTCCCTCAATATATTTGTGGACGAGAGTTATCATTTATAACTCTGCAGGTTTGTGAATTGCACTGCCCTGAACCTCCATTTTACAACTCGCTTTTTTGGGAGCTGGCCGCAAAAGCGCAGGATGGCTTCAGGCCCTGTTCTGGTTCTAGGGGGCAGGCTGAGCCTGTGGATAATTCTTCTTCCTGATGGGAAAATAGAGTGACCTGTGCCTGTCCCAACACCAAGAGCTAGTCTCTCGTTGGTTCCCCGTCTTCCCGTTCATCCTCAGGATAAATTGCAACCTGTACAGAACAGGAGGTTAAAGGTGCTGATGCTCCAAGTAGGGAGATTGCTAGTAAAGCGGCTGGAATGGCGAACCCGGGCACAAGGAGATGAGAAATGAGGTGCGTATTAGAAACCTTTCCCCATCACACGGTGTACTATCTTCTGGGTTTCTCATGCATGTTTTCGATGTAGGAAGATGCCCTTGAAGCTGGAGATTTGGGACCCATGCGATGGGTACCACGCAGTATTACTTTAAAGGGTCTGCGTTTGCTCACCCAACCTCACCAAACCTCTCAGCCCCAAGAGTGTCCACCCTTATGTCTCATCCAGCTGTGGGTCTAGATATGGTCCATCCAGGTTGCATCGCAGCCCCTGAACGCATTGTGTAAGAATTTCCCTCTCTTTCACTGTCGTTGTTTCATGGGTTTTTCAAAGTAATTTATTTTCATAATGGGGTTTAGCTGCTTTTCACTGCTGTGTTTATGCCGCTTTACACCCACTTGACACACTAACAGAGAGATATCAATACATAGGTTTTAAGATTATTACTAGTCAGATATATTCTTGTGCGGTGAATAGGGCGTGTTGAGTCCAGTTCTCTGAGCAAGGAGTAGGTCTTGTCTACTACATATTGGGTTTATGGAACGGTATCTGAGCTAATTTGATACCCTTGTTTTATGTATCACCCCACCTCACCTTTCCCGTTAAGCAGCCATAGTCTGTTTTCTGCATGTGTGACTCTGTTCTGTTTTGTAATTCAGTTCAAGTGTAACGGTTTTTACATTCCCTCTATAAGTGATACCTTATGAGAAGTGTCCTTTTCTGTGTGACTTATTTCACTTAGAATCGTCGTACCTAAATCCACTCATCATGCTGCTACTAACCTTATGACATTGATTTCATGGCTGAGTGATATTCCATTGTACATAAGGACCACAACTTCTTTATCCATTTTTCTCTTTCCTGGGATATTTAAGGTGGAATGAAGTGGAGGTCCTTGTCAACAGAGCAGCCCTCAACTTTGGGGTGCTTGTGTCTTGCTGATTTTTCATTTTCCCAATTTATACCCCCATGAGTGGAAGTGCCCTATGTTCTCTAAGCTGTGTTTTTCAGATGTTTCAGGAGTCACCGTACACTTCTCCAGTGTGGCTGTTGGCAGTTTACATCCCGCCCATCAGTGTAGCAAGGCTCCCATTTCTCCATGGCCTGTCCTGCATTTCTGGTTTTGACACTTTTTTCAGCATGGCCCTTTTGACCGATGGGAAGCGAGACTTCTTTGTAGCGCTGATTTGCCTTTCCAGGTTGCTTGGTTGGCCAGAAAGGGCGTATGCGTTTTTTCCTGAATATATTCAGGAAAAAACGCATACGCCCTTTTTGGCCAAGGGCATCATTGTCAAAGTTTTGCCGCTTTTAATCTGCTTTAAAGGCGATTCGAATCTACCTCCTGAAATCTGTTTCCTGCAATTCTGCCTTGATTTCAAATCCTCTTCTTTGCCTTCCCTCAATATATTTGTGGACGAGAGTTATCATTTATAACTCTGCAGGTTTGTGAATTGCAGTGCCCTGAACCTCCATTTTACAACTCGCTTTTTTGGGAGCTGGCCGCAAAAGCGCAGGATGGCTTCAGGCCCTGTTCTGGTTCCGGGGGGCAGGCTGAGCCTGTGGTTAATTCTTCTTCCTGATGGGAAAATAGAGTGACCTGTGCCTGTCCCGACACCAAGAGCTAGTCTCTCACTGGTTCCCGGTCTACCCGTTCATCCTCAGGACAAATTGCAACCTGTACGGAACAGGAGGTTAAAGGTGCTGATGCTCCAAGTAGGGAGATTGCTAGTAAAGCGGATGGAATGGCGAACCCGGGCACAAGGAGATGAGAAATGAGGTGCGTTTTAGAAACCTTTCCCTATCACACGGTGTACCATCTTCTGGGTTTCTCATGCATGTTTTCGATGTAGGAAGATGCCCTTGAACCTGGAGATTTGGGAACCATGCGATGGGTACCACGCAGTATTACTTTAAAGGGTCTGCGTTTGCTCACCCAACCTCACCAAACCTCTCAGCCCCAAGAGTGTCCACCCTTATGTCTCATCCAGCTGTGGGTCTAGATATGGTCAATCCAGGTTGCATCACAGCCCCTGAACTCATTGTGTAAGAATTTCTATCTCTTTCACTGTCGTTGTTTCATGGGTTTTTCAAAGTAATTTATTTTCATAATGGGGTTTAGCTGCTTTTCACTGCTGTGTTTATGCCGCTTTACACCCACTTGACACACTAACAGAGAGATATCAATACATAGGTTTTAAGATTATTACTAGTCAGATATATTCTTGTGCGGTGAATAGGGCGTGTTGAGTCCAGTTCTCTGAGCAAGGAGTAGGTCTTGTCTACTACATATTGGGTTTATGGAACGGTATCTGAGCTAATTTGATACCCTTGTTTTATGTATCACCCCACCTCACCTTTCCCGTTAAGCAGCCATAGTCTGTTTTCTGCATGTGTGACTCTGTTCTGTTTTGTAATTCAGTTCAAGTGTAACGGTTTTTACATTCCCTCTAAAAGTGATACCTTATGAGAAGTGTCCTTTTCTGTGTGACTTATTTCACTTAGAATCGTCGTACCTAAATCCACTCATCATGCTGCTACTAACCTTATGACATTGATTTCATGGCTGAGTGATATTCCATTGTACATAAGGACCACAACTTCTTTATCCATTTTTCTCTTTCCTGGGATATTGAAGGTGGAATGAAGTGGAGGTCCTTGTCAACAGAGCAGCCCTCAACTTTGGGGTGCTTGTGTCTTGCTGATTTTTCATTTTCCCAATTTATACCCCCATGAGTGGAAGTGCCCTATGCTCTCTAAGCTGTGTTTTTCAGATGTTTCAGGACACACCGTACACTTCTCCAGAGTGGCTGTTGGCAATTTACATCCCGCCCATCAGTGTAGCAAGGCTCTCATTTCTCCATGGCCTGTCCTGCATTTCTGGTTTTGACACTTTTTTCAGCATGGCCCTTTTGACCGATGGGGAGCGAGACTTCTTTGTAGCGCTGATTTGCCTTTCCAGGTTGCTTGGTTGGCCAAAAAGGGCGTATGCGTTTTTTCCTGAATATATTCAGGAAAAAACGCATACGCCCTTTTTGGCCAAGGGCATCATTGTCAACGTTTTGCCGCTTTTCATGTGCTTTAAAGGCGATTCGAATCTACCTCCTGAAATCTGTTTCCTGCAATTCTGCCTTGATTTCAAATCCTCTTCTTTGCCTTCCCTCAATATATTTGTGGACGAGAGTTATCATTTATAACTCTGCAGGTTTGTGAATTGCACTGCCCTGAACCTCCATTTTACAACTCGCTTTTTTGGGAGCTGGCCGCAAAAGCGCAGGATGGCTTCAGGCCCTGTTCTGGTTCTAGGGGGCAGGCTGAGCCTGTGGATAATTCTTCTTCCTGATGGGAAAATAGAGTGACCTGTGCCTGTCCCAACACCAAGAGCTAGTCTCTCGTTGGTTCCCCGTCTTCCCGTTCATCCTCAGGATAAATTGCAACCTGTACAGAACAGGAGGTTAAAGGTGCTGATGCTCCAAGTAGGGAGATTGCTAGTAAAGCGGCTGGAATGGCGAACCCGGGCACAAGGAGATGAGAAATGAGGTGCGTATTAGAAACCTTTCCCCATCACACGGTGTACTATCTTCTGGGTTTCTCATGCATGTTTTCGATGTAGGAAGATGCCCTTGAAGCTGGAGATTTGGGACCCATGCGATGGGTACCACGCAGTATTACTTTAAAGGGTCTGCGTTTGCTCACCCAACCTCACCAAACCTCTCAGCCCCAAGAGTGTCCACCCTTATGTCTCATCCAGCTGTGGGTCTAGATATGGTCCATCCAGGTTGCATCGCAGCCCCTGAACGCATTGTGTAAGAATTTCCCTCTCTTTCACTGTCGTTGTTTCATGGGTTTTTCAAAGTAATTTATTTTCATAATGGGGTTTAGCTGCTTTTCACTGCTGTGTTTATGCCGCTTTACACCCACTTGACACACTAACAGAGAGATATCAATACATAGGTTTTAAGATTATTACTAGTCAGATATATTCTTGTGCGGTGAATAGGGCGTGTTGAGTCCAGTTCTCTGAGCAAGGAGTAGGTCTTGTCTACTACATATTGGGTTTATGGAACGGTATCTGAGCTAATTTGATACCCTTGTTTTATGTATCACCCCACCTCACCTTTCCCGTTAAGCAGCCATAGTCTGTTTTCTGCATGTGTGACTCTGTTCTGTTTTGTAATTCAGTTCAAGTGTAACGGTTTTTACATTCCCTCTAAAAGTGATACCTTATGAGAAGTGTCCTTTTCTGTGTGACTTATTTCACTTAGAATCGTCGTACCTAAATCCACTCATCATGCTGCTACTAACCTTATGACATTGATTTCATGGCTGAGTGATATTCCATTGTACATAAGGACCACAACTTCTTTATCCATTTTTCTCTTTCCTTGGATATTTAAGGTGGAATGAAGTGGAGGTCCTTGTCAACAGAGCAGCCCTCAACTTTGGGGTGCTTGTGTCTTGCTGATTTTTCATTTTCCCAATTTATACCCCCATGAGTGGAAGTGCCCTATGCTCTCTAAGCTGTGTTTTTCAGATGTTTCAGGACACACCGTACACTTCTCCAGAGTGGCTGTTGGCAATTTACATCCCGCCCATCAGTGTAGCAAGGCTCTCATTTCTCCATGGCCTGTCCTGCATTTCTGGTTTTGACACTTTTTTCAGCATGGCCCTTTTGACCGATGGGGAGCGAGACTTCTTTGTAGCGCTGATTTGCCTTTCCAGGTTGCTTGGTTGGCCAAAAAGGGCGTATGCGTTTTTTCCTGAATATATTCAGGAAAAAACGCATACGCCCTTTTTGGCCAAGGGCATCATTGTCAACGTTTTGCCGCTTTTCATGTGCTTTAAAGGCGATTCGAATCTACCTCCTGAAATCTGTTTCCTGCAATTCTGCCTTGATTTCAAATCCTCTTCTTTGCCTTCCCTCAATATATTTGTGGACGAGAGTTATCATTTATAACTCTGCAGGTTTGTGAATTGCACTGCCCTGAACCTCCATTTTACAACTCGCTTTTTTGGGAGCTGGCCGCAAAAGCGCAGGATGGCTTCAGGCCCTGTTCTGGTTCTAGGGGGCAGGCTGAGCCTGTGGATAATTCTTCTTCCTGATGGGAAAATAGAGTGACCTGTGCCTGTCCCAACACCAAGAGCTAGTCTCTCGTTGGTTCCCCGTCTTCCCGTTCATCCTCAGGATAAATTGCAACCTGTACAGAACAGGAGGTTAAAGGTGCTGATGCTCCAAGTAGGGAGATTGCTAGTAAAGCGGCTGGAATGGCGAACCCGGGCACAAGGAGATGAGAAATGAGGTGCGTATTAGAAACCTTTCCCCATCACACGGTGTACTATCTTCTGGGTTTCTCATGCATGTTTTCGATGTAGGAAGATGCCCTTGAAGCTGGAGATTTGGGACCCATGCGATGGGTACCACGCAGTATTACTTTAAAGGGTCTGCGTTTGCTCACCCAACCTCACCAAACCTCTCAGCCCCAAGAGTGTCCACCCTTATGTCTCATCCAGCTGTGGGTCTAGATATGGTCCATCCAGGTTGCATCGCAGCCCCTGAACGCATTGTGTAAGAATTTCCCTCTCTTTCACTGTCGTTGTTTCATGGGTTTTTCAAAGTAATTTATTTTCATAATGGGGTTTAGCTGCTTTTCACTGCTGTGTTTATGCCGCTTTACACCCACTTGACACACTAACAGAGAGATATCAATACATAGGTTTTAAGATTATTACTAGTCAGATATATTCTTGTGCGGTGAATAGGGCGTGTTGAGTCCAGTTCTCTGAGCAAGGAGTAGGTCTTGTCTACTACATATTGGGTTTATGGAACGGTATCTGAGCTAATTTGATACCCTTGTTTTATGTATCACCCCACCTCACCTTTCCCGTTAAGCAGCCATAGTCTGTTTTCTGCATGTGTGACTCTGTTCTGTTTTGTAATTCAGTTCAAGTGTAACGGTTTTTACATTCCCTCTAAAAGTGATACCTTATGAGAAGTGTCCTTTTCTGTGTGACTTATTTCACTTAGAATCGTCGTACCTAAATCCACTCATCATGCTGCTACTAACCTTATGACATTGATTTCATGGCTGAGTGATATTCCATTGTACATAAGGACCACAACTTCTTTATCCATTTTTCTCTTTCCTTGGATATTTAAGGTGGAATGAAGTGGAGGTCCTTGTCAACAGAGCAGCCCTCAACTTTGGGGTGCTTGTGTCTTGCTGATTTTTCATTTTCCCAATTTATACCCCCATGAGTGGAAGTGCCCTATGCTCTCTAAGCTGTGTTTTTCAGATGTTTCAGGACACACCGTACACTTCTCCAGAGTGGCTGTTGGCAATTTACATCCCGCCCATCAGTGTAGCAAGGCTCTCATTTCTCCATGGCCTGTCCTGCATTTCTGGTTTTGACACTTTTTTCAGCATGGCCCTTTTGACCGATGGGGAGCGAGACTTCTTTGTAGCGCTGATTTGCCTTTCCAGGTTGCTTGGTTGGCCAAAAAGGGCGTATGCGTTTTTTCCTGAATATATTCAGGAAAAAACGCATACGCCCTTTTTGGCCAAGGGCATCATTGTCAACGTTTTGCCGCTTTTCATGTGCTTTAAAGGCGATTCGAATCTACCTCCTGAAATCTGTTTCCTGCAATTCTGCCTTGATTTCAAATCCTCTTCTTTGCCTTCCCTCAATATATTTGTGGACGAGAGTTATCATTTATAACTCTGCAGGTTTGTGAATTGCACTGCCCTGAACCTCCATTTTACAACTCGCTTTTTTGGGAGCTGGCCGCAAAAGCGCAGGATGGCTTCAGGCCCTGTTCTGGTTCTAGGGGGCAGGCTGAGCCTGTGGATAATTCTTCTTCCTGATGGGAAAATAGAGTGACCTGTGCCTGTCCCAACACCAAGAGCTAGTCTCTCGTTGGTTCCCCGTCTTCCCGTTCATCCTCAGGATAAATTGCAACCTGTACAGAACAGGAGGTTAAAGGTGCTGATGCTCCAAGTAGGGAGATTGCTAGTAAAGCGGCTGGAATGGCGAACCCGGGCACAAGGAGATGAGAAATGAGGTGCGTTTTAGAAACCTTTCCCCATCACACGGTGTACTATCTTCTGGGTTTCTCATGCATGTTTTCGATGTAGGAAGATGCCCTTGAAGCTGGAGATTTGGGACCCATGCGATGGGTGCCACGCAGTATTACTTTAAAGGGTCTGCGTTTGCTCACCCAACCTCACCAAACCTCTCAGCCCCAAGAGTGTCCACCCTTATGTCTCATCCAGCTGTGGGTCTAGATATGGTCCATCCAGGTTGCATCACAGCCCCTGAACGCATTGTGTAAGAATTTCCCTCTCTTTCACTGTCGTTGTTTCATGGGTTTTTCAAAGTAATTTATTTTCATAATGGGGTTTAGCTGCTTTTCACTGCTGTGTTTATGCCGCTTTACACCCACTTGACACACTAACAGAGAGATATCAATACATAGGTTTTAAGATTATTACTAGTCAGATATATTCTTGTGCGGTGAATAGGGCGTGTTGAGTCCAGTTCTCTGAGCAAGGAATAGGTCTTGTCTATTACATATTGGGTTTATGGAACGGTATCTGAGCTAATTTGATACCCTTGTTTTATGTATCACCCCACCTCACCTTTCCCGTTAAGCAGCCATAGTCTGTTTTCTGCATGTGTGACGCTGTTCTCTTTTGTAATTCAGTTCAAGTGTAACGGTTTTTACATTCCTTCTATAAGTGATACCTTATTTGAAGTGTCCTTTTCTGTGTGACTTATTTCACTTAGAATCGTCGTACCTAAATCCAGTCATCATGCTTCTACTAGCCTTATGACATTGATTTCATGGCTGAGTGATATTCCATTGTACATAAGGACCACAACTTCTATATACATTTTTCTCTTTCCTGGGATATTTAAGGTGGAATGAAGTGGAGGTCCTTGTCAACAGAGCAGCCCTCAACTTTGGGGTGCTTGTGTCTTGCTGATTTTTCATTTTCCCAATTTATACCCCCATGAGTGGAAGTGCCCTATGTTCTCTAAGCTGTGTTTTTCAGATGTTTCAGGAGTCACCGTACACTTCTCCAGTGTGGCTGTTGGCAGTTTACATCCCGCCCATCAGTGTAGCAAGGCTCCCATTTCTCCATGGCCTGTCCTGCATTTCTGGTTTTGACACTTTTTTCAGCATGGCCCTTTTGACCGATGGGAAACGAGACTTCTCTGTAGCGTTGATTTGCCTTTCCAGGTTGCTTGGTTGGCCAAAAAGGGCGTATGCGTTTTTTCCTGAATATATTCAGGAAAAACCGCATACGCCCTTTTTGGCCAAGGGCATCATTTTCGACGTTTTGCCGCTTTTCATGTGCTTTAAAGGCGATTCAAATCTACCTCCTGAAATCTGTTTCCTGCAATTCTGCCTTGCTTTCAAATCCTCTTCGTTGCCTTCCCTCAATATATTTTTGGACGAGAGTTATCATTTATAACTCGGCTGGTTTGTGAATTGCAATGCCCCTGAGCTCCATTTTTCAACTCGCTTTTTTGGGAGCTCTCCGCAAAAGCGCAGGATGGCCTCAGGCACTATTCTTGTTCCGGGCGGCAGGCTGAGCCTGTGGTTATTTCTTCTTCCTGATGGGAAAATAGAGTGACCTGTGCCTGTCCCAACACCAAGAGCTAATCTCTCATTGGCTCCCCGTTTTTCCGTTCATCCTCAGGACAAATTGCAAGCTGTATGGAACAGGAGGTTAAAGGTGATGATTTTCCATTGAGGGCGATTGCTACTAAAGCGGCTGGAATGGCGAACCCGAGCACAAGGACAGGAGAAATGAGGTGCGTTTTAGAAACCTTTCCCCATCACATGGTGTACCATCTTCTGGGTTTCTCATGCATGTTTTTGATGTAGGAAGATGCCCTTGAACGTGGAGATTTGGGACCCATGCAATGGGTACCACGCAGTATTCCTTTAAAGGGTCTGCGTTTGCTCACCCAACCTCACCAAACCTCTCAGCCCCAAGAGTGTCCACCCTTATGTCTCATCCAGCTGTGGGTCTAGATATGGTCAATCCAGCTTGCATCACAGCCCCTGAACGCATTGTGTAAGAATTTCTCTCTCTTTCACTGTCTTTGTTTCATGGGTTTTTCAAAGTAATTTATTTTTATAATGGGGTTTAGCTGCTTTTCACAGCTGTTTTTATGCCGCTTTACACCCACTTGACACACTAACAGAGAGATATCAATACATAGGTTTTAAGATTATTACTAGTCAGATATATTCTTGTGCGGTGAATAGGGCGTGTTGAGTCCAGTTCTCTGAGCAAGGAGTAGGTCTTGTCTACTACATATTGGGTTTATGGAACGGTATCTGAGCTAATTTGATACCCTTGTTTTATGTATCACCCCACCTCACCTTTCCCGTTAAGCAGCCATAGTGTGTTTTCTGCATGTGTGACTCTGTTCTGTTTTGTAATTCAGTTCAAGTGTAACGGTTTTTACATTCCCTCTAAAAGTGATACCTTATGAGAAGTGTCCTTTTCTGTGTGACTTATTTCACTTAGAATCGTCGTACCTAAATCCACTCATCATGCTGCTACTAACCTTATGACATTGATTTCATGGCTGAGTGATATTCCATTGTACATAAGGACCACAACTTCTTTATCCATTTTTCTCTTTCCTGGGATATTGAAGGTGGAATGAAGTGGAGGTCCTTGTCAACAGAGCAGCCCTCAACTTTGGGGTGCTTGTGTCTTGCTGATTTTTAATTTTCCCAATTTATACCCCCATGAGTGGAAGTGCCCTATGCTCTCTAAGCTGTGTTTTTCAGATGTTTCAGGACACACCGTACACTTCTCCAGAGTGGCTGTTGGCAATTTACATCCCGCCCATCAGTGTAGCAAGGCTCCCATTTCTCCATGGCCTGTCCTGCATTTCTGGTTTTGACACTTTTTTCAGCATGGCCCTTTTGACCGATGGGAAGCGAGACTTCTCTGTAGCGCTGATTTGCCTTTCCAGGTTGCTTGGTTGGCCAAAAAGGGCGTATGCGTTTTTTCCTGAATATATTCAGGAAAAAACGCATACGCCCTTTTTGGCCAAGGGCATCATTGTCAACGTTTTGCCGCTTTTCATCTGCTTTAAAGGCGATTCGAATCTACCTCCTGAAATCTGTTTCCTGCAATTCTGCCTTGATTTCAAATCCTCTTCTTTGCCTTCCCTCAATATATTTGTGGACGAGAGTTATCATTTATAACTCTGCAGGTTTGTGAATTGCACTGCCCTGAACCTCCATTTTACAACTCGCTTTTTTGGGAGCTGGCCGCAAAAGCACAGGATGGCTTCAGGCCCTGTTCTGGTTCCGGGGGGCAGGCTGAGCCTGTGGTTAATTCTTCTTCCTGATGGGAAAATAGAGTGACCTGTGCCTGTCCCGACACCAAGAGCTAGTCTCTCACTGGTTCCCGGTCTACCCGTTCATCCTCAGGACAAATTGCAACCTGTACGGAACAGGAGGTTAAAGGTGCTGATGCTCCAAGTAGGGAGATTGCTAGTAAAGCGGCTGGAATGGCGAACCCGGGCACAAGGAGATGAGAAATGAGGTGCGTTTTAGAAACCTTTCCCTATCACACGGTGTACCATCTTCTGGGTTTCTCATGCATGTTTTCGATGTAGGAAGATGCCCTTGAACCTGGAGATTTGGGAACCATGCGATGGGTACCACGCAGTATTACTTTAAAGGGTCTGCGTTTGCTCACCCAACCTCACCAAACCTCTCAGCCCCAAGAGTGTCCACCCTTATGTCTCATCCAGCTGTGGGTCTAGATATGGTCAATCCAGCTTGCATCACAGCCCCTGAACTCATTGTGTAAGAATTTCTATCTCTTTCACTGTCGTTGTTTCATGGGTTTTTCAAAGTAATTTATTTTCATAATGGGGTTTAGCTGCTTTTCACTGCTGTGTTTATGCCGCTTTACACCCACTTGACACACTAACAGAGAGATATCAATACATAGGTTTTAAGATTATTACTAGTCAGATATATTCTTGTGCGGTGAATAGGGCGTGTTGAGTCCCGTTCTCTGAGCAAGGAGTAGGTCTTGTCTACTACATATTGGGTTTATGGAACGGTATCTGAGCTAATTTGATACCCTTGTTTTATGTATCACCCCACCTCACCTTTCCCGTTAAGCAGCCATAGTCTGTTTTCTGCATGTGTGACTCTGTTCTGTTTTGTAATTCAGTTCAAGTGTAACGGTTTTTACATTCCCTCTAAAAGTGATACCTTATGAGAAGTGTCCTTTTCTGTGTGACTTATTTCACTTAGAATCGTCGTACCTAAATCCACTCATCATGCTGCTACTAACCTTATGACATTGATTTCATGGCTGAGTGATATTCCATTGTACATAAGGACCACAACTTCTTTATCCATTTTTCTCTTTCCTGGGATATTGAAGGTGGAATGAAGTGGAGGTCCTTGTCAACAGAGCAGCCCTCAACTTTGGGGTGCTTGTGTCTTGCTGATTTTTCATTTTCCCAATTTATACCCCCATGAGTGGAAGTGCCCTATGCTCTCTAAGCTGTGTTTTTCAGATGTTTCAGGACACACCGTACACTTCTCCAGAGTGGCTGTTGGCAATTTACATCCCGCCCATCAGTGTAGCAAGGCTCCCATTTCTCCATGGCCTGTCCTGCATTTCTGGTTTTGACACTTTTTTCAGCATGGCCCTTTTGACCGATGGGAAGCGAGACTTCTCTGTAGCGCTGATTTGCCTTTCCAGGTTGCTTGGTTGGCCAAAAAGGGCGTATGCGTTTTTTCCTGAATATATTCAGGAAAAAACGCATACGCCCTTTTTGGCCAAGGGCATCATTGTCAACGTTTTGCCACTTTTCATGTGCTTTAAAGGCGATTCGTATCTACCTCCTGAAATCTGTTTCGTGCAATTCTGCCTTGATTTCAAATCCTCTTCTTTGCCTTCCCTCAATATATTTGTGGACGAGAGTTATCATTTATAACTCTGCAGGTTTGTGAATTGCAGTGCCCTGAAGCTCCATTTTACAACTCGCTTTTTTGGGAGCTGGCCGCAAAAGCGCAGGATGGCTTCAGGCCCTGTTCTGGTTCCGGGGGGGCAGGCTGAGCCTGTGGTTAATTCTTCTTCCTGATGGGAAAATAGAGTGACCTGTGCCTGTCCCGACACCAAGAGCTAGTCTCTCACTGGTTCCCGGTCTACCCGTTCATCCTCAGGACAAATTGCAACCTGTACGGAACAGGAGGTTAAAGGTGCTGATGCTCCAAGTAGGGAGATTGCTAGTAAAGCGGCTGGAATGGCGAACCCGGGCACAAGGAGATGAGAAATGAGGTGCGTTTTAGAAACCTTTCCCTATCACACGGTGTACCATCTTCTGGGTTTCTCATGCATGTTTTCGATGTAGGAAGATGCCCTTGAACCTGGAGATTTGGGACCCATGCGATGGGTACCACGCAGTATTACTTTAAAGGGTCTGCGTTTGCTCACCCAACCTCACCAAACCTCTCAGCCGCAACAGTGTCCACCCTTATGTCTCATCCATCTGTGGGTCTAGATATGGTCAATCCAGGTTGCATCACAGCCCCTGAACGCATTGTGTAAGAATTTCTCTCTCTTTCACTGTCTTTGTTTCATGGGTTTTTCAAAGTAATTTATTTTTATAATGGGGTTTAGCTGCTTTTCACTGCTGTGTTTATGCCGCTTTTTACCCACTTGACACACTAACAGAGAGATATCAATACATAGGTTTTAAGATTATTACTAGTCAGATATATTCTTGTGCGGTGAATAGGGCGTGTTGAGTCCAGTTCTCTGAGCAAGGAGTAGGTCTTGTCTATTACATATTGGGTTTATGGAACGGTATCTGAGCTAATTTGATACCCTTGTTTTATGTATCACCCCACCTCACCTTTCCCGTTAAGCAGCCATAGTGTGTTTTCTGCATGTGTGACTCTGTTCTGTTTTGTAATTCAGTTCAAGTGTAACGGTTTTTACATTCCCTCTAAAAGTGATACCTTATGAGAAGTGTCCTTTTCTGTGTGACTTATTTCACTTAGAATCGTCGTACCTAAATCCACTCATCATGCTGCTACTAACCCTATGACATTGATTTCATGGCTGAGTGATATTCCATTGTACATAAGGACCACAACTTCTTTATCCATTTTTCTCTTTCCTGGGATATTGAAGGTGGAATGAAGTGGAGGTCCTTGTCAACAGAGCAGCCCTCAACTTTGGGGTGCTTGTGTCTTGCTGATTTTTCATTTTCCCAATTTATACCCCCATGAGTGGAAGTGCCCTATGCTCTCTAAGCTGTGTTTTTCAGATGTTTCAGGACACACCGTACACTTCTCCAGAGTGGCTGTTGGCAATTTACATCCCGCCCATCAGTGTAGCAAGGCTCCCATTTCTCCATGGCCTGTCCTGCATTTCTGGTTTTGACACTTTTTTCAGCATGGCCCTTTTGACCGATGGGAAGCGAGACTTCTCTGTAGCGCTGATTTGCCTTTCCAGGTTGCTTGGTTGGCCAAAAAGGCGTATGCGTTTTTTCCTGAATATATTCAGGAAAAAACGCATACGCCCTTTTTGGCCAAGGGCATCATTGTCAACGTTTTGCCGCTTTTCATGTGCTTTAAAGGCGATTCGTATCTACCTCCTGAAATCTGTTTCGTGCAATTCTGCCTTGATTTCAAATCCTCTTCTTTGCCTTCCCTCAATATATTTGTGGACGAGAGTTATCATTTATAACTCTGCAGGTTTGTGAATTGCAGTGCCCTGAAGCTCCATTTTACAACTCGCTTTTTTGGGAGCTGGCCGCAAAAGCGCAGGATGGCTTCAGGCCCTGTTCTGGTTCCGGGGGGCAGGCTGAGCCTGTGGTTAATTCTTCTTCCTGATGGGAAAATAGAGTGACCTGTGCCTGTCCCGACACCAAGAGCTAGTCTCTCACTGGTTCCCGGTCTACCCGTTCATCCTCAGGACAAATTGCAACCTGTACGGAACAGGAGGTTAAAGGTGCTGATGCTCCAAGTAGGGAGATTGCTAGTAAAGCGGATGGAATGGCGAACCCGGGCACAAGGAGATGAGAAATGAGGTGCGTTTTAGAAACCTTTCCCTATCACACGGTGTACCATCTTCTGGGTTTCTCATGCATGTTTTCGATGTAGGAAGATGCCCTTGAACCTGGAGATTTGGGAACCATGCGATGGGTACCACGCAGTATTACTTTAAAGGGTCTGCGTTTGCTCACCCAACCTCACCAAACCTCTCAGCCCCAAGAGTGTCCACCCTTATGTCTCATCCAGCTGTGGGTCTAGATATGGTCAATCCAGCTTGCATCACAGCCCCTGAACTCATTGTGTAAGAATTTCTATCTCTTTCACTGTCGTTGTTTCATGGGTTTTTCAAAGTAATTTATTTTCATAATGGGGTTTAGCTGCTTTTCACTGCTGTGTTTATGCCGCTTTACACCCACTTGACACACTAACAGAGAGATATCAATACATAGGTTTTAAGATTATTACTAGTCAGATATATTCTTGTGCGGTGAATAGGGCGTGTTGAGTCCAGTTCTCTGAGCAAGGAGTAGGTCTTGTCTACTACATATTGGGTTTATGGAACGGTATCTGAGCTAATTTGATACCCTTGTTTTATGTATCACCCCACCTCACCTTTCCCGTTAAGCAGCCATAGTCTGTTTTCTGCATGTGTGACGCTGTTCTCTTTTGTAATTCAGTTCAAGTGTAACGGTTTTTACATTCCCTCTATAAGTGATACCTTATGAGAAGTGTCCTTTTCTGTGTGACTTATTTCACTTAGAATCGTCGTACCTAAATCCACTCATCATGCTGCTACTAACCTTATGACATTGATTTCATGGCTGAGTGATATTCCATTGTACATAAGGACCACAACTTCTTTATCCATTTTTCTCTTTCCTGGGATATTTAAGGTGGAATGAAGTGGAGGTCCTTGTCAACAGAGCAGCCCTCAACTTTGGGGTGCTTGTGTCTTGCTGATTTTTCATTTTCCCAATTTATACCCCCATGAGTGGAAGTGCCCTATGTTCTCTAAGCTGTGTTTTTCAGATGTTTCAGGAGTCACCGTACACTTCTCCAGTGTGGCTGTTGGCAGTTTACATCCCGCCCATCAGTGTAGCAAGGCTCCCATTTCTCCATGGCCTGTCCTGCATTTCTGGTTTTGACACTTTTTTCAGCATGGCCCTTTTGACCGATGGGAAGCGAGACTTCTTTGTAGCGCTGATTTGCCTTTCCAGGTTGCTTGGTTGGCCAGAAAGGGCGTATGCGTTTTTTCCTGAATATATTCAGGAAAAAACGCATACGCCCTTTTTGGCCAAGGGCATCATTGTCAACGTTTTGCCGCTTTTCATGTGCTTTAAAGGCGATTCGAATCTACCTCCTGAAATCTGTTTCCTGCAATTCTGCCTTATTTTCAAATCCTCTTCTTTGCCTTCCCTCAATATATTTGTGGACGAGAGTTATCATTTATAACTCTGCAGGTTTGTGAATTGCACTGCCCTGAACCTCCATTTTACAACTCGCTTTTTTGGGAGCTGGCCGCAAAAGCGCAGGATGGCTTCAGGCCCTGTTCTGGTTCCGGGGGGCAGGCTGAGCCTGTGGTTAATTCTTCTTCCTGATGGGAAAATAGAGTGACCTGTGCCTGTCCCAACACCAAGAGCTAGTCTCTCGTTGGTTCCACGTCTTCCCGTTCATCCTCAGGACAAATTGCAACCTGTACGGAACAGGAGGTTAAAGGTGCTGATGCTCCAAGTAGGGAAACTGCTAGTAAAGCGGCTGGAATGGCGAACCCGGGCACAAGGAGATGAGAAATGAGGTGCGTTTTAGAAACCTTTCCCCATCACACGGTGTACCATCTTCTGGGTTTCTCATGCATGTTTTCGATGTAGGAAGATGCCCTTGAACCTGGAGATTTGGGACCCATGCGATGGGTACCACGCAGTATTACTTTAAAGGGTCTGCGTTTGCTCACCCAACCTCACCAAACCTCTCAGCCGCAACAGTGTCCACCCTTATGTCTCATCCAGCTGTGGGTCTAGATATGGTCAATCCAGGTTGCATCACAGCCCCTGAACGCATTGTGTAAGAATTTCTCTCTCTTTCACTGTCTTTGTTTCATGGGTTTTTCAAAGTAATTTATTTTTATAATGGGGTTTAGCTGCTTTTCACTGCTGTGTTTATGCCGCTTTTTACCCACTTGACACACTAACAGAGAGATATCAATACATAGGTTTTAAGATTATTACTAGTCAGATATATTCTTGTGCGGTGAATAGGGCGTGTTGAGTCCAGTTCTCTGAGCAAGGAGTAGGTCTTGTCTATTACATTTTGGGTTTATGGAACGGTATGTGAGCTAATTTGATACCCTTGTTTTATGTATCACCCCACCTCACCTTTCCCGTTAAGCAGCCATAGTGTGTTTTCTGCATGTGTGACTCTGTTCTGTTTTGTAATTCAGTTCAAGTGTAACGGTTTTTACATTCCCTCTATCAGTGATACCTTATGAGAAGTGTCCTTTTCTGTGTGACTTATTTCACTTAGAATCGTCGTACCTAAATCCACTCATCATGCTGCTACTAACCTTATGACATTGATTTCATGGCTGAGTGATATTCCATTGTACATAAGGACCACAACTTCTTTATCCATTTTTCTCTTTCCTGGGATATTTAAGGTGGAATGAAGTGGAGGTCCTTGTCAACAGAGCAGCCCTCAACTTTGGGGTGCTTGTGTCTTGCTGATTTTTCATTTTCCCAATTTATACCCCCATGAGTGGAAGTGCCCTATGCTCTCTAAGCTGTGTTTTTCAGATGTTTCAGGACACACCGTACACTTCTCCAGAGTGGCTGTTGGCAATTTACATCCCGCCCATCAGTGTAGCAAGGCTCTCATTTCTCCATGGCCTGTCCTGCATTTCTGGTTTTGACACTTTTTTCAGCATGGCCCTTTTGACCGATGGGGAGCGAGACTTCTTTGTAGCGCTGATTTGCCTTTCCAGGTTGCTTGGTTGGCCAAAAAGGGCGTATGCGTTTTTTCCTGAATATATTCAGGAAAAAACGCATACGCCCTTTTTGGCCAAGGGCATCATTGTCAACGTTTTGCCGCTTTTCATGTGCTTTAAAGGCGATTCGAATCTACCTCCTGAAATCTGTTTCCTGCAATTCTGCCTTATTTTCAAATCCTCTTCTTTGCCTTCCCTCAATATATTTGTGGACGAGAGTTATCATTTATAACTCTGCAGGTTTGTGAATTGCACTGCCCTGAACCTCCATTTTACAACTCGCTTTTTTGGGAGCTGGCCGCAAAAGCGCAGGATGGCTTCAGGCCCTGTTCTGGTTCCGGGGGGCAGGCTGAGCCTGTGGTTAATTCTTCTTCCTGATGGGAAAATAGAGTGACCTGTGCCTGTCCCAACACCAAGAGCTAGTCTCTCGTTGGTTCCACGTCTTCCCGTTCATCCTCAGGACAAATTGCAACCTGTACGGAACAGGAGGTTAAAGGTGCTGATGCTCCAAGTAGGGAGACTGCTAGTAAAGCGGCTGGAATGGCGAACCCGGGCACAAGGAGATGAGAAATGAGGTGCGTTTTAGAAACCTTTCCCCATCACACGGTGTACCATCTTCTGGGTTTCTCATGCATGTTTTCGATGTAGGAAGATGCCCTTGAACCTGGAGATTTGGGACCCATGCGATGGGTACCACGCAGTATTACTTTAAAGGGTCTGCGTTTGCTCACCCAACCTCACCAAACCTCTCAGCCGCAACAGTGTCCACCCTTATGTCTCATCCAGCTGTGGGTCTAGATATGGTCAATCCAGGTTGCATCACAGCCCCTGAACGCATTGTGTAAGAATTTCTCTCTCTTTCACTGTCTTTGTTTCATGGGTTTTTCAAAGTAATTTATTTTTATAATGGGGTTTAGCTGCTT
The DNA here is from genome assembly GCF_965194805.1 of Balaenoptera borealis. Taxonomy (NCBI): domain Eukaryota; kingdom Metazoa; phylum Chordata; class Mammalia; order Artiodactyla; family Balaenopteridae; genus Balaenoptera; species Balaenoptera borealis. The sequence goes on from NW_028123685.1 coordinate 227,993, forward strand.
TTCACTGCTGTGTTTATGCCGCTTTTTACCCACTTGACACACTAACAGAGAGATATCAATACATAGGTTTTAAGATTATTACTAGTCAGATATATTCTTGTGCGGTGAATAGGGCGTGTTGAGTCCAGTTCTCTGAGCAAGGAGTAGGTCTTGTCTATTACATATTGGGTTTATGGAACGGTATCTGAGCTAATTTGATACCCTTGTTTTATGTATCACCCCACCTCACCTTTCCCGTTAAGCAGCCATAGTGTGTTTTCTGCATGTGTGACTCTGTTCTGTTTTGTAATTCAGTTCAAGTGTAACGGTTTTTACATTCCCTCTATCAGTGATACCTTATGAGAAGTGTCCTTTTCTGTGTGACTTATTTCACTTAGAATCGTCGTACCTAAATCCACTCATCATGCTGCTACTAACCTTATGACATTGATTTCATGGCTGAGTGATATTCCATTGTACATAAGGACCACAACTTCTTTATCCATTTTTCTCTTTCCTGGGATATTGAAGGTGGAATGAAGTGGAGGTCCTTGTCAACAGAGCAGCCCTCAACTTTGGGGTGCTTGTGTCTTGCTGATTTTTAATTTTCCCAATTTATACCCCCCTGAGTGGAAGTGCCCTATGCTCTCTAAGCTGTGTTTTTCAGATGTTTCAGGACACACCGTACACTTCTCCAGAGTGGCTGTTGGCAATTTACATCCCGCCCATCAGTGTAGCAAGGCTCCCATTTCTCCATGGCCTGTCCTGCATTTCTGGTTTTGACACTTTTTTCAGCATGGCCCTTTTGACCGATGGGAAGCGAGACTTCTCTGTAGCGCTGATTTGCCTTTCCAGGTTGCTTGGTTGGCCAAAAAGGGCGTATGCGTTTTTTCCTGAATATATTCAGGAAAAAACGCATACGCCCTTTTTGGCCAAGGGCATCATTGTCAACGTTTTGCCGCTTTTCATGTGCTTTAAAGGCGATTCGTATCTACCTCCTGAAATCTGTTTCGTGCAATTCTGCCTTGATTTCAAATCCTCTTCTTTGCCTTCCCTCAATATATTTGTGGACGAGAGTTATCATTTATAACTCTGCAGGTTTGTGAATTGCAGTGCCCTGAAGCTCCATTTTACAACTCGCTTTTTTGGGAGCTGGCCGCAAAAGCACAGGATGGCTTCAGGCCCTGTTCTGGTTCCGGGGGGCAGGCTGAGCCTGTGGTTAATTCTTCTTCCTGATGGGAAAATAGAGTGACCTGTGCCTGTCCCAACACCAAGAGCTAGTCTCTCACTGGTTCCCGGTCTACCCGTTCATCCTCAGGACAAATTGCAACCTGTACGGAACAGGAGGTTAAAGGTGCTGATGCTCCAAGTAGGGAGATTGCTAGTAAAGCGGCTGGAATGGCGAACCCGGGCACAAGGAGATGAGAAATGAGGTGCGTTTTAGAAACCTTTCCCTATCACACGGTGTACCATCTTCTGGGTTTCTCATGCATGTTTTCGATGTAGGAAGATGCCCTTGAACCTGGAGATTTGGGAACCATGCGATGGGTACCACGCAGTATTACTTTAAAGGGTCTGCGTTTGCTCACCCAACCTCACCAAACCTCTCAGCCCCAAGAGTGTCCACCCTTATGTCTCATCCAGCTGTGGGTCTAGATATGGTCAATCCAGCTTGCATCACAGCCCCTGAACTCATTGTGTAAGAATTTCTATCTCTTTCACTGTCGTTGTTTCATGGGTTTTTCAAAGTAATTTATTTTCATAATGGGGTTTAGCTGCTTTTCACTGCTGTGTTTATGCCGCTTTACACCCACTTGACACACTAACAGAGAGATATCAATACATAGGTTTTAAGATTATTACTAGTCAGATATATTCTTGTGCGGTGAATAGGGCGTGTTGAGTCCAGTTCTCTGAGCAAGGAGTAGGTCTTGTCTACTACATATTGGGTTTATGGAACGGTATCTGAGCTAATTTGATACCCTTGTTTTATGTATCACCCCACCTCACCTTTCCCGTTAAGCAGCCATAGTCTGTTTTCTGCATGTGTGACTCTGTTCTGTTTTGTAATTCAGTTCAAGTGTAACGGTTTTTACATTCCCTCTAAAAGTGATACCTTATGAGAAGTGTCCTTTTCTGTGTGACTTATTTCACTTAGAATCGTCGTACCTAAATCCACTCATCATGCTGCTACTAACCTTATGACATTGATTTCATGGCTGAGTGATATTCCATTGTACATAAGGACCACAACTTCTTTATCCATTTTTCTCTTTCCTTGGATATTTAAGGTGGAATGAAGTGGAGGTCCTTGTCAACAGAGCAGCCCTCAACTTTGGGGTGCTTGTGTCTTGCTGATTTTTCATTTTCCCAATTTATACCCCCATGAGTGGAAGTGCCCTATGCTCTCTAAGCTGTGTTTTTCAGATGTTTCAGGACACACCGTACACTTCTCCAGAGTGGCTGTTGGCAATTTACATCCCGCCCATCAGTGTAGCAAGGCTCCCATTTCTCCATGGCCTGTCCTGCATTTCTGGTTTTGACACTTTTTTCAGCATGGCCCTTTTGACCGATGGGGAGCGAGACTTCTTTGTAGCGCTGATTTGCCTTTCCAGGTTGCTTGGTTGGCCAAAAAGGGCGTATGCGTTTTTTCCTGAATATATTCAGGAAAAAACGCATACGCCCTTTTTGGCCAAGGGCATCATTGTCAACGTTTTGCCGCTTTTCATGTGCTTTAAAGGCGATTCGAATCTACCTCCTGAAATCTGTTTCCTGCAATTCTGCCTTATTTTCAAATCCTCTTCTTTGCCTTCCCTCAATATATTTGTGGACGAGAGTTATCATTTATAACTCTGCAGGTTTGTGAATTGCACTGCCCTGAACCTCCATTTTACAACTCGCTTTTTTGGGAGCTGGCCGCAAAAGCGCAGGATGGCTTCAGGCCCTGTTCTGGTTCCGGGGGGCAGGCTGAGCCTGTGGTTAATTCTTCTTCCTGATGGGAAAATAGAGTGACCTGTGCCTGTCCCAACACCAAGAGCTAGTCTCTCGTTGGTTCCACGTCTTCCCGTTCATCCTCAGGACAAATTGCAACCTGTACGGAACAGGAGGTTAAAGGTGCTGATGCTCCAAGTAGGGAGACTGCTAGTAAAGCGGCTGGAATGGCGAACCCGGGCACAAGGAGATGAGAAATGAGGTGCGTTTTAGAAACCTTTCCCCATCACACGGTGTACCATCTTCTGGGTTTCTCATGCATGTTTTCGATGTAGGAAGATGCCCTTGAACCTGGAGATTTGGGACCCATGCGATGGGTACCACGCAGTATTACTTTAAAGGGTCTGCGTTTGCTCACCCAACCTCACCAAACCTCTCAGCCGCAACAGTGTCCACCCTTATGTCTCATCCAGCTGTGGGTCTAGATATGGTCAATCCAGGTTGCATCACAGCCCCTGAACGCATTGTGTAAGAATTTCTCTCTCTTTCACTGTCTTTGTTTCATGGGTTTTTCAAAGTAATTTATTTTTATAATGGGGTTTAGCTGCTTTTCACTGCTGTGTTTATGCCGCTTTACACCCACTTGACACACTAACAGAGAGATATCAATACATAGGTTTTAAGATTATTACTAGTCAGATATATTCTTGTGCGGTGAATAGGGCGTGTTGAGTCCAGTTCTCTGAGCAAGGAGTAGGTCTTGTCTATTACATTTTGGGTTTATGGAACGGTATGTGAGCTAATTTGATACCCTTGTTTTATGTATCACCCCACCTCACCTTTCCCGTTAAGCAGCCATAGTGTGTTTTCTGCATGTGTGACTCTGTTCTGTTTTGTAATTCAGTTCAAGTGTAACGGTTTTTACATTCCCTCTATCAGTGATACCTTATGAGAAGTGTCCTTTTCTGTGTGACTTATTTCACTTAGAATCGTCGTACCTAAATCCACTCATCATGCTGCTACTAACCTTATGACATTGATTTCATGGCTGAGTGATATTCCATTGTACATAAGGACCACAACTTCTTTATCCATTTTTCTCTTTCCTGGGATATTGAAGGTGGAATGAAGTGGAGGTCCTTGTCAACAGAGCAGCCCTCAACTTTGGGGTGCTTGTGTCTTGCTGATTTTTCATTTTCCCAATTTATACCCCCATGAGTGGAAGTGCCCTATGCTCTCTAAGCTGTGTTTTTCAGATGTTTCAGGACACACCGTACACTTCTCCAGAGTGGCTGTTGGCAATTTACATCCCGCCCATCAGTGTAGCAAGGCTCTCATTTCTCCATGGCCTGTCCTGCATTTCTGGTTTTGACACTTTTTTCAGCATGGCCCTTTTGACCGATGGGGAGCGAGACTTCTTTGGAGCGCTGATTTGCCTTTCCAGGTTGCTTGGTTGGCCAAAAAGGGCGTATGCGTTTTTTCCTGAATATATTCAGGAAAAAACGCATACGCCCTTTTTGGCCAAGGGCATCATTGTCAACGTTTTGCGGCTTTTCATGTGCTTTAAAGGAGATTCGAATCTACCTCCTGAAATCTGTTTCCTGCAATTCTGCCTTGATTTCAAATCCTCTTCTTTGCCTTCCCTCAATATATTTGTGGACGAGAGTTATCATTTATAACTCTGCAGGTTTGTGAATTGCACTGCCCTGAACCTCCATTTTACAACTCGCTTTTTTGGGAGCTGGCCGCAAAAGCGCAGGATGGCTTCAGGCCCTGTTCTGGTTCCGGGGGGCAGGCTGAGCCTGTGGTTAATTCTTCTTCCTGATGGGAAAATAGAGTGACCTGTGCCTGTCCCAACACCAAGAGCTAGTCTCTCGTTGGTTCCACGTCTTCCCGTTCATCCTCAGGACAAATTGCAACCTGTACGGAACAGGAGGTTAAAGGTGCTGATGCTCCAAGTAGGGAGACTGCTAGTAAAGCGGCTGGAATGGCGAACCCGGGCACAAGGAGATGAGAAATGAGGTGCGTTTTAGAAACCTTTCCCCATCACACGGTGTACCATCTTCTGGGTTTCTCATGCATGTTTTCGATGTAGGAAGATGCCCTTGAACCTGGAGATTTGGGACCCATGCGATGGGTACCACGCAGTATTACTTTAAAGGGTCTGCGTTTGCTCACCCAACCTCACCAAACCTCTCAGCCGCAACAGTGTCCACCCTTATGTCTCATCCAGCTGTGGGTCTAGATATGGTCAATCCAGGTTGCATCACAGCCCCTGAACGCATTGTGTAAGAATTTCTCTCTCTTTCACTGTCTTTGTTTCATGGGTTTTTCAAAGTAATTTATTTTTATAATGGGGTTTAGCTGCTTTTCACTGCTGTGTTTATGCCGCTTTTTACCCACTTGACACACTAACAGAGAGATATCAATACATAGGTTTTAAGATTATTACTAGTCAGATATATTCTTGTGCGGTGAATAGGGCGTGTTGAGTCCAGTTCTCTGAGCAAGGAGTAGGTCTTGTCTATTACATATTGGGTTTATGGAACGGTATCTGAGCTAATTTGATACCCTTGTTTTATGTATCACCCCACCTCACCTTTCCCGTTAAGCAGCCATAGTGTGTTTTCTGCATGTGTGACTCTGTTCTGTTTTGTAATTCAGTTCAAGTGTAACGGTTTTTACATTCCCTCTATCAGTGATACCTTATGAGAAGTGTCCTTTTCTGTGTGACTTATTTCACTTAGAATCGTCGTACCTAAATCCACTCATCATGCTGCTACTAACCTTATGACATTGATTTCATGGCTGAGTGATATTCCATTGTACATAAGGACCACAACTTCTTTATCCATTTTTCTCTTTCCTGGGATATTGAAGGTGGAATGAAGTGGAGGTCCTTGTCAACAGAGCAGCCCTAAACTTTGGGGTGCTTGTGTCTTGCTGAGTTTTAATTTTCCCAATTTATACCCCCATGAGTGGAAGTGCCCTATGCTCTCTAAGCTGTGTTTTTCAGATGTTTCAGGACACACCGTACACTTCTCCAGAGTGGCTGTTGGCAATTTACATCCCGCCCATCAGTGTAGCAAGGCTCCCATTTCTCCATGGCCTGTCCTGCATTTCTGGTTTTGACACTTTTTTCAGCATGGCCCTTTTGACCGATGGGAAGCGAGACTTCTCTGTAGCGCTGATTTGCCTTTCCAGGTTGCTTGGTTGGCCAAAAAGGGCGTATGCGTTTTTTCCTGAATATATTCAGGAAAAAACGCATACGCCCTTTTTGGCCAAGGGCATCATTGTCAACGTTTTGCCGCTTTTCATGTGCTTTAAAGGCGATTCGTATCTACCTCCTGAAATCTGTTTCGTGCAATTCTGCCTTGATTTCAAATCCTCTTCTTTGCCTTCCCTCAATATATTTGTGGACGAGAGTTATCATTTATAACTCTGCAGGTTTGTGAATTGCACTGCCCTGAACCTCCATTTTACAACTCGCTTTTTTGGGAGCTGGCCTCAAAAGCGCAGGATGGCTTCAGGCCCTGTTCTGGTTCCGGGGGGCAGGCTGAGCCTGTGGTTAATTCTTCTTCCTGATGGGAAAATAGAGTGACCTGTGCCTGTCCCGACACCAAGAGCTAGTCTCTCACTGATTCCCGGTCTACCCGTTCATCCTCAGGACAAATTGCAACCTGTACGGAACAGGAGGTTAAAGGTGCTGATGCTCCAAGTAGGGAGATTGCTAGTAAAGCGGATGGAATGGCGAACCCGGGCACAAGGAGATGAGAAATGAGGTGCGTTTTAGAAACCTTTCCCTATCACACGGTGTACCATCTTCTGGGTTTCTCATGCATGTTTTCGATGTAGGAAGATGCCCTTGAACCTGGAGATTTGGGAACCATGCGATGGGTACCACGCAGTATTACTTTAAAGGGTCTGCGTTTGCTCACCCAACCTCACCAAACCTCTCAGCCCCAAGAGTGTCCACCCTTATGTCTCATCCAGCTGTGGGTCTAGATATGGTCAATCCAGGTTGCATCACAGCCCCTGAACTCATTGTGTAAGAATTTCTATCTCTTTCACTGTCGTTGTTTCATGGGTTTTTCAAAGTAATTTATTTTCATAATGGGGTTTAGCTGCTTTTCACTGCTGTGTTTATGCCGCTTTACACCCACTTGACACACTAACAGAGAGATATCAATACATAGGTTTTAAGATTATTACTAGTCAGATATATTCTTGTGCGGTGAATAGGGCGTGTTGAGTCCAGTTCTCTGAGCAAGGAGTAGGTCTTGTCTACTACATATTGGGTTTATGGAACGGTATCTGAGCTAATTTGATACCCTTGTTTTATGTATCACCCCACCTCACCTTTCCCGTTAAGCAGCCATAGTCTGTTTTCTGCATGTGTGACTCTGTTCTGTTTTGTAATTCAGTTCAAGTGTAACGGTTTTTACATTCCCTCTAAAAGTGATACCTTATGAGAAGTGTCCTTTTCTGTGTGACTTATTTCACTTAGAATCGTCGTACCTAAATCCACTCATCATGCTGCTACTAACCTTATGACATTGATTTCATGGCTGAGTGATATTCCATTGTACATAAGGACCACAACTTCTTTATCCATTTTTCTCTTTCCTTGGATATTTAAGGTGGAATGAAGTGGAGGTCCTTGTCAACAGAGCAGCCCTCAACTTTGGGGTGCTTGTGTCTTGCTGATTTTTCATTTTCCCAATTTATACCCCCATGAGTGGAAGTGCCCTATGCTCTCTAAGCTGTGTTTTTCAGATGTTTCAGGACACACCGTACACTTCTCCAGAGTGGCTGTTGGCAATTTACATCCCGCCCATCAGTGTAGCAAGGCTCTCATTTCTCCATGGCCTGTCCTGCATTTCTGGTTTTGACACTTTTTTCAGCATGGCCCTTTTGACCGATGGGGAGCGAGACTTCTTTGGAGCGCTGATTTGCCTTTCCAGGTTGCTTGGTTGGCCAAAAAGGGCGTATGCGTTTTTTCCTGAATATATTCAGGAAAAAACGCATACGCCCTTTTTGGCCAAGGGCATCATTGTCAACGTTTTGCCGCTTTTCATGTGCTTTAAAGGCGATTCGAATCTACCTCCTGAAATCTGTTTCCTGCAATTCTGCTTTGATTTCAAATCCTCTTCTTTGCCTTCCCTCAATATATTTGTGGACGAGAGTTATCATTTATAACTCTGCAGGTTTGTGAATTGCACTGCCCTGAACCTCCATTTTACAACTCGCTTTTTTGGGAGCTGGCCGCAAAAGCGCAGGATGGCTTCAGGCCCTGTTCTGGTTCTAGGGGGCAGGCTGAGCCTGTGGTTAATTCTTCTTCCTGATGGGAAAATAGAGTGACCTGTGCCTGTCCCAACACCAAGAGCTAGTCTCTCGTTGGTTCCCCGTCTTCCCGTTCCTCCTCAGGACAAATTGCAACCTGTACGGAACAGGAGGTTAAAGGTGCTGATGCTCCAAGTAGGGAGCTTGCTAGTAAAGCGGCTGGAATGGCGAACCCGGGCACAAGGAGATGAGAAATGAGGTGCGTTTTAGAAACCTTTCCCCATCACACGGTGTACCATCTTCTGGGTTTCTCATGCATGTTTTCGATGTAGGAAGATGCCCTTGAACCTGGAGATTTGGGACCCGTGCGATGGGTACCACACAGTATTACTTTAAAGGGTCTGCGTTTGCTCACCCAACCTCACCAAACCTCTCAGCCCCAAGAGTGTCCACCCTTATGTCTCATCCAGCTGTGGGTCTAGATATGGTCAATCCAGGTTGCATCACAGCCCCTGAACGCATTGTGTAATAATTTCTCTCTCTTTCACTGTCTTTGTTTCATGGGTTTTTCAAAGTAATTTATTTTTATAATGGGGTTTAGCTGCTTTTCACTGCTGTGTTTATGCCGCTTTACACCCACTTGACACACTAACAGAGAGGTGTCAATACATAGGTTTTAAGATTATTACTAGTCAGATATATTCTTGTGCGGTGAATAGGGTGTGTTGAGTCCAATTCTCTGAGCAAGGAGTAGGTCTTGTCTATTACATATTGTGTTTATGGAATGGTATCTGAGCTCATTTGAAACCCTTGTTTTATGTATCACCCCACCTCACATTTCCCGTCAAGCAGCCATAGTGTGTTTTCTGCATGTGTGACTCTGTTCTGTTTTGTAATTCAGTTCAAGTGTAACGGTTTTTACATTCCTTCTATAAGTGATACCTTATTTGAAGTGTCCTTTTCTGTGTGACTTATTTCACTTAGAATTGTCGTACCTAAATCCAGTCATCATGCTTCTACTAGCCTTATGACATTGATTTCATGGCTGAGTGATATTCCATTGTACATAAGGACCACAACTTCTATATACATTTTTCTCTTTCCTGGGATATTTAAGGTGGAATGAAGTGGAGGTCCTTGTCAACAGAGCAGCCCTAAACTTTGGGGTGCTTGTGTCTTGCTGATTTTTCATTTTCCCAATTTATACCCCCATGAGTGGAAGTGCCCTATGTTCTCTAAGCTGTGTTTTTCAGATGTTTCAGGAGTCACCGTACACTTCTCCAGTGTGGCTGTTGGCAGTTTACATCCCGCCCATCAGTGTAGCAAGGCTCCCATTTCTCCATGGCCTGTCCTGCATTTCTGGTTTTGACACTTTTTTCAGCATGGCCCTTTTGACCGATGGGAAACGAGACTTCTCTGTAGCGTTGATTTGCCTTTCCAGGTTGCTTGGTTGGCCAAAAAGGGCGTATGCGTTTTTTCCTGAATATATTCAGGAAAAACCGCATACGCCCTTTTTGGCCAAGGGCATCATTTTCGACGTTTTGCCGCTTTTCATGTGCTTTAAAGGCGATTCAAATCTACCTCCTGAAATCTGTTTCCTGCAATTCTGCCTTGCTTTCAAATCCTCTTCGTTGCCTTCCCTCAATATATTTTTGGACGAGAGTTATCATTTATAACTCGGCTGGTTTGTGAATTGCAATGCCCCTGAGCTCCATTTTTCAACTCGCTTTTTTGGGAGCTCTCCGCAAAAGCGGAGGATGGCCTCAGGCACTATTCTTGTTCCGGGCGGCAGGCTGAGCCTGTGGTTATTTCTTCTTCCTGATGGGAAAATAGAGTGACCTGTGCCTGTCCCAACACCAAGAGCTAATCTCTCATTGGCTCCCCGTTTTTCCGTTCATCCTCAGGACAAATTGCAAGCTGTATGGAACAGGAGGTTAAAGGTGATGATTTTCCATTGAGGGCGATTGCTACTAAAGCGGCTGGAATGGCGAACCCGAGCACAAGGACAGGAGAAATGAGGTGCGTTTTAGAAACCTTTCCCCATCACATGGTGTACCATCTTCTGGGTTTCTCATGCATGTTTTTGATGTAGGAAGATGCCCTTGAACGTGGAGATTTGGGACCCATGCAATGGGTACCACGCAGTATTACTTTAAAGGGTCTGCGTTTGCTCACTCAACCTCACCAAACCTCTCAGCCCCAAGAGTGTCCACCCTTATGTCTCATCCAGCTGTGGGTCTAGATATGGTCAATCCAGCTTGCATCACAGCCCCTGAACGCATTGTGTAAGAATTTCTCTCTCTTTCACTGTCTTTGTTTCATGGGTTTTTCAAAGTAATTTATTTTTATAGTGGGGTTTAGCTGCTTTTCACAGCTGTTTTTATGCCGCTTTACACCCACTTGACACACTAACAGAGAGATATCAATACATAGGTTTTAAGATTATTACTAGTCAGATATATTCTTGTGCGGTGAATAGGGCGTGTTGAGTCCAGTTCTCTGAGCAAGGAGTAGGTCTTGTCTACTACATATTGGGTTTATGGAACGGTATCTGAGCTAATTTGATACCCTTGTTTTATGTATCACCCCACCTCACCTTTCCCGTTAAGCAGCCATAGTGTGTTTTCTGCATTTGTGACTCTGTTCTATTTTGTAATTCAGTTCAAGTGTAACGGTTTTTACATTCCCTCTATCAGTGATACCTTATGAGAAGTGTCCTTTTCTGTGTGACTTATTTCACTTAGAATCGTCGTACCTAAATCCACTCATCATGCTGCTACTAGCCTTATGACATTGATTTCATGGCTGAGTGATATTCCATTGTACATAAGGACCACAACTTCTTTATCCATTTTTCTCTTTCCTGGGATATTGAAGGTGGAATGAAGTGGAGGTCCTTGTCAACAGAGCAGCCCTCAACTTTGGGGTGCTTGTGTCTTGCTGATTTTTAATTTTCCCAATTTATACCCCCATGAGTGGAAGTGCCCTATGCTCTCTAAGCTGTGTTTTTCAGATGTTTCAGGACACACCGTACACTTCTCCAGAGTGGCTGTTGGCAATTTACATCCCGCCCATCAGTGTAGCAAGGCTCCCATTTCTCCATGGCCTGTCCTGCATTTCTGGTTTTGACACTTTTTTCAGCATGGCCCTTTTGACCGATGGGAAGCGAGACTTCTCTGTAGCGCTGATTTGCCTTTCCAGGTTGCTTGGTTGGCCAAAAAGGGCGTATGCGTTTTTTCCTGAATATATTCAGGAAAAAACGCATACGCCCTTTTTGGCCAAGGGCATCATTGTCAACGTTTTGCCGCTTTTCATGTGCTTTAAAGGCGATTCGTATCTACCTCCTGAAATCTGTTTCGTGCAATTCTGCCTTGATTTCAAATCCTCTTCTTTGCCTTCCCTCAATATATTTGTGGACGAGAGTTATCATTTATAACTCTGCAGGTTTGTGAATTGCAGTGCCCTGAAGCTCCATTTTACAACTCGCTTTTTTGGGAGCTGGCCGCAAAAGCGCAGGATGGCTTCAGGCCCTGTTCTGGTTCCGGGGGGCAGGCTGAGCCTGTGGTTAATTCTTCTTCCTGATGGGAAAATAGAGTGACCTGTGCCTGTCCCGACACCAAGAGCTAGTCTCTCACTGGTTCCCGGTCTACCCGTTCATCCTCAGGACAAATTGCAACCTGTACGGAACAGGAGGTTAAAGGTGCTGATGCTCCAAGTAGGGAGATTGCTACTAAAGCGGCTGGAATGGCGAACCCGGGCACAAGGAGATGAGAAATGAGGTGCGTATTAGAAACCTTTCCCCATCACACGGTGTAGTATCTTCTGGGTTTCTCATGCATGTTTTCGATGTAGGAAGATGCCCTTGAAGCTGGAGATTTGGGACCCATGCGATGGGTACCACGCAGTATTACTTTAAAGGGTCTGCGTTTGCTCACCCAACCTCACCAAACCTCTCAGCCCCAAGAGTGTCCACCCTTATGTCTCATCCAGCTGTGGGTCTAGATATGGTCCATCCAGGTTGCATCGCAGCCCCTGAACGCATTGTGTAAGAATTTCCCTCTCTTTCACTGTCGTTGTTTCATGGGTTTTTCAAAGTAATTTATTTTCATAATGGGGTTTAGCTGCTTTTCACTGCTGTGTTTATGCCGCTTTACACCCACTTGACACACTAACAGAGAGATATCAATACATAGGTTTTAAGATTATTACTAGTCAGATATATTCTTGTGCGGTGAATAGGGCGTGTTGAGTCCAGTTCTCTGAGCAAGGAGTAGGTCTTGTCTATTACATATTGGGTTTATGGAACGGTATCTGAGCTAATTTGATACCCTTGTTTTATGTATCACCCCACCTCACCTTTCCCGTTAAGCAGCCATAGTCTGTTTTCTGCATGTGTGACGCTGTTCTCTTTTGTAATTCAGTTCAAGTGTAACGGTTTTTACATTCCCTCTATAAGTGATACCTTATGAGAAGTGTCCTTTTCTGTGTGACTTATTTCACTTAGAATCATCGTACCTAAATCCACTCATCATGCTGCTACTAACCTTATGACATTGATTTCATGGCTGAGTGATATTCCATTGTACATAAGGACCACAACTTCTTTATCCATTTTTCTCTTTCCTGGGATATTTAAGGTGGAATGAAGTGGAGGTCCTTGTCAACAGAGCAGCCCTCAACTTTGGGGTGCTTGTGTCTTGCTGATTTTTCATTTTCCCAATTTATACCCCCATGAGTGGAAGTGCCCTATGTTCTCTAAGCTGTGTTTTTCAGATGTTTCAGGAGTCACCGTACACTTCTCCAGTGTGGCTGTTGGCAGTTTACATCCCGCCCATCAGTGTAGCAAGGCTCCCATTTCTCCATGGCCTGTCCTGCATTTCTGGTTTTGACACTTTTTTCAGCATGGCCCTTTTGACCGATGGGAAGCGAGACTTCTTTGTAGCGCTGATTTGCCTTTCCAGGTTGCTTGGTTGGCCAGAAAGGGCGTATGCGTTTTTTCCTGAATATATTCAGGAAAAAACGCATACGCCCTTTTTGGCCAAGGGCATCATTGTCAAAGTTTTGCCGCTTTTCATCTGCTTTAAAGGCGATTCGAATCTACCTCCTGAAATCTGTTTCCTGCAATTCTGCCTTGATTTCAAATCCTCTTCTTTGCCTTCCCTCAATATATTTGTGGACGAGAGTTATCATTTATAACTCTTCAGGTTTGTGAATTGCAGTGCCCTGAACCTCCATTTTACAACTCGCTTTTTTGGGAGCTGGCCGCAAAAGCGCAGGATGGCTTCAGGCCCTGTTCTGGTTCCGGGGGGCAGGCTGAGCCTGTGGTTAATTCTTCTTCCTGATGGGAAAATAGAGTGACCTGTGCCTGTCCCGACACCAAGAGCTAGTCTCTCACTGGTTCCCGGTCTACCCGTTCATCCTCAGGACAAATTGCAACCTGTACGGAACAGGAGGTTAAAGGTGCTGATGCTCCAAGTAGGGAGATTGCTAGTAAAGCGGATGGAATGGCGAACCCGGGCACAAGGAGATGAGAAATGAGGTGCGTTTTAGAAACCTTTCCCTATCACACGGTGTACCATCTTCTGGGTTTCTCATGCATGTTTTCGATGTAGGAAGATGCCCTTGAACCTGGAGATTTGGGAACCATGCGATGGGTACCACGCAGTATTACTTTAAAGGGTCTGCGTTTGCTCACCCAACCTCACCAAACCTCTCAGCCCCAAGAGTGTCCACCCTTATGTCTCATCCAGCTGTGGGTCTAGATATGGTCAATCCAGGTTGCATCACAGCCCCTGAACTCATTGTGTAAGAATTTCTATCTCTTTCACTGTCGTTGTTTCATGGGTTTTTCAAAGTAATTTATTTTCATAATGGGGTTTAGCTGCTTTTCACTGCTGTGTTTATGCCGCTTTACACCCACTTGACACACTAACAGAGAGATATCAATACATAGGTTTTAAGATTATTACTAGTCAGATATATTCTTGTGCGGTGAATAGGGCGTGTTGAGTCCAGTTCTCTGAGCAAGGAGTAGGTCTTGTCTACTACATATTGGGTTTATGGAACGGTATCTGAGCTAATTTGATACCCTTGTTTTATGTATCACCCCACCTCACCTTTCCCGTTAAGCAGCCATAGTCTGTTTTCTGCATGTGTGACTCTGTTCTGTTTTGTAATTCAGTTCAAGTGTAACGGTTTTTACATTCCCTCTAAAAGTGATACCTTATGAGAAGTGTCCTTTTCTGTGTGACTTATTTCACTTAGAATCGTCGTACCTAAATCCACTCATCATGCTGCTACTAACCTTATGACATTGATTTCATGGCTGAGTGATATTCCATTGTACATAAGGACCACAACTTCTTTATCCATTTTTCTCTTTCCTGGGATATTGAAGGTGGAATGAAGTGGAGGTCCTTGTCAACAGAGCAGCCCTCAACTTTGGGGTGCTTGTGTCTTGCTGATTTTTCATTTTCCCAATTTATACCCCCATGAGTGGAAGTGCCCTATGCTCTCTAAGCTGTGTTTTTCAGATGTTTCAGGACACACCGTACACTTCTCCAGAGTGGCTGTTGGCAATTTACATCCTGCCCATCAGTGTAGCAAGGCTCTCATTTCTCCATGGCCTGTCCTGCATTTCTGGTTTTGACACTTTTTTCAGCATGGCCCTTTTGACCGATGGGGAGCGAGACTTCTTTGTAGCGCTGATTTGCCTTTCCAGGTTGCTTGGTTGGCCAAAAAGGGCGTATGCGTTTTTTCCTGAATATATTCAGGAAAAAACGCATACGCCCTTTTTGGCCAAGGGCATCATTGTCAACGTTTTGCCGCTTTTCATGTGCTTTAAAGGCGATTCGAATCTACCTCCTGAAATCTGTTTCCTGCAATTCTGCCTTGATTTCAAATCCTCTTCTTTGCCTTCCCTCAATATATTTGTGGACGAGAGTTATCATTTATAACTCTGCAGGTTTGTGAATTGCACTGCCCTGAACCTCCATTTTACAACTCGCTTTTTTGGGAGCTGGCCGCAAAAGCGCAGGATGGCTTCAGGCCCTGTTCTGGTTCTAGGGGGCAGGCTGAGCCTGTGGATAATTCTTCTTCCTGATGGGAAAATAGAGTGACCTGTGCCTGTCCCAACACCAAGAGCTAGTCTCTCGTTGGTTCCCCGTCTTCCCGTTCATCCTCAGGATAAATTGCAACCTGTACAGAACAGGAGGTTAAAGGTGCTGATGCTCCAAGTAGGGAGATTGCTAGTAAAGCGGCTGGAATGGCGAACCCGGGCACAAGGAGATGAGAAATGAGGTGCGTATTAGAAACCTTTCCCCATCACACGGTGTACTATCTTCTGGGTTTCTCATGCATGTTTTCGATGTAGGAAGATGCCCTTGAAGCTGGAGATTTGGGACCCATGCGATGGGTACCACGCAGTATTACTTTAAAGGGTCTGCGTTTGCTCACCCAACCTCACCAAACCTCTCAGCCCCAAGAGTGTCCACCCTTATGTCTCATCCAGCTGTGGGTCTAGATATGGTCCATCCAGGTTGCATCGCAGCCCCTGAACGCATTGTGTAAGAATTTCCCTCTCTTTCACTGTCGTTGTTTCATGGGTTTTTCAAAGTAATTTATTTTCATAATGGGGTTTAGCTGCTTTTCACTGCTGTGTTTATGCCGCTTTACACCCACTTGACACACTAACAGAGAGATATCAATACATAGGTTTTAAGATTATTACTAGTCAGATATATTCTTGTGCGGTGAATAGGGCGTGTTGAGTCCAGTTCTCTGAGCAAGGAGTAGGTCTTGTCTACTACATATTGGGTTTATGGAACGGTATCTGAGCTAATTTGATACCCTTGTTTTATGTATCACCCCACCTCACCTTTCCCGTTAAGCAGCCATAGTCTGTTTTCTGCATGTGTGACTCTGTTCTGTTTTGTAATTCAGTTCAAGTGTAACGGTTTTTACATTCCCTCTAAAAGTGATACCTTATGAGAAGTGTCCTTTTCTGTGTGACTTATTTCACTTAGAATCGTCGTACCTAAATCCACTCATCATGCTGCTACTAACCTTATGACATTGATTTCATGGCTGAGTGATATTCCATTGTACATAAGGACCACAACTTCTTTATCCATTTTTCTCTTTCCTTGGATATTTAAGGTGGAATGAAGTGGAGGTCCTTGTCAACAGAGCAGCCCTCAACTTTGGGGTGCTTGTGTCTTGCTGATTTTTCATTTTCCCAATTTATACCCCCATGAGTGGAAGTGCCCTATGCTCTCTAAGCTGTGTTTTTCAGATGTTTCAGGACACACCGTACACTTCTCCAGAGTGGCTGTTGGCAATTTACATCCCGCCCATCAGTGTAGCAAGGCTCTCATTTCTCCATGGCCTGTCCTGCATTTCTGGTTTTGACACTTTTTTCAGCATGGCCCTTTTGACCGATGGGGAGCGAGACTTCTTTGTAGCGCTGATTTGCCTTTCCAGGTTGCTTGGTTGGCCAAAAAGGGCGTATGCGTTTTTTCCTGAATATATTCAGGAAAAAACGCATACGCCCTTTTTGGCCAAGGGCATCATTGTCAACGTTTTGCCGCTTTTCATGTGCTTTAAAGGCGATTCGAATCTACCTCCTGAAATCTGTTTCCTGCAATTCTGCCTTGATTTCAAATCCTCTTCTTTGCCTTCCCTCAATATATTTGTGGACGAGAGTTATCATTTATAACTCTGCAGGTTTGTGAATTGCACTGCCCTGAACCTCCATTTTACAACTCGCTTTTTTGGGAGCTGGCCGCAAAAGCGCAGGATGGCTTCAGGCCCTGTTCTGGTTCTAGGGGGCAGGCTGAGCCTGTGGATAATTCTTCTTCCTGATGGGAAAATAGAGTGACCTGTGCCTGTCCCAACACCAAGAGCTAGTCTCTCGTTGGTTCCCCGTCTTCCCGTTCATCCTCAGGATAAATTGCAACCTGTACAGAACAGGAGGTTAAAGGTGCTGATGCTCCAAGTAGGGAGATTGCTAGTAAAGCGGCTGGAATGGCGAACCCGGGCACAAGGAGATGAGAAATGAGGTGCGTATTAGAAACCTTTCCCCATCACACGGTGTACTATCTTCTGGGTTTCTCATGCATGTTTTCGATGTAGGAAGATGCCCTTGAAGCTGGAGATTTGGGACCCATGCGATGGGTACCACGCAGTATTACTTTAAAGGGTCTGCGTTTGCTCACCCAACCTCACCAAACCTCTCAGCCCCAAGAGTGTCCACCCTTATGTCTCATCCAGCTGTGGGTCTAGATATGGTCCATCCAGGTTGCATCGCAGCCCCTGAACGCATTGTGTAAGAATTTCCCTCTCTTTCACTGTCGTTGTTTCATGGGTTTTTCAAAGTAATTTATTTTCATAATGGGGTTTAGCTGCTTTTCACTGCTGTGTTTATGCCGCTTTACACCCACTTGACACACTAACAGAGAGATATCAATACATAGGTTTTAAGATTATTACTAGTCAGATATATTCTTGTGCGGTGAATAGGGCGTGTTGAGTCCAGTTCTCTGAGCAAGGAGTAGGTCTTGTCTACTACATATTGGGTTTATGGAACGGTATCTGAGCTAATTTGATACCCTTGTTTTATGTATCACCCCACCTCACCTTTCCCGTTAAGCAGCCATAGTCTGTTTTCTGCATGTGTGACTCTGTTCTGTTTTGTAATTCAGTTCAAGTGTAACGGTTTTTACATTCCCTCTATAAGTGATACCTTATGAGAAGTGTCCTTTTCTGTGTGACTTATTTCACTTAGAATCGTCGTACCTAAATCCACTCATCATGCTGCTACTAACCTTATGACATTGATTTCATGGCTGAGTGATATTCCATTGTACATAAGGACCACAACTTCTTTATCCATTTTTCTCTTTCCTGGGATATTTAAGGTGGAATGAAGTGGAGGTCCTTGTCAACAGAGCAGCCCTCAACTTTGGGGTGCTTGTGTCTTGCTGATTTTTCATTTTCCCAATTTATACCCCCATGAGTGGAAGTGCCCTATGTTCTCTAAGCTGTGTTTTTCAGATGTTTCAGGAGTCACCGTACACTTCTCCAGTGTGGCTGTTGGCAGTTTACATCCCGCCCATCAGTGTAGCAAGGCTCCCATTTCTCCATGGCCTGTCCTGCATTTCTGGTTTTGACACTTTTTTCAGCATGGCCCTTTTGACCGATGGGAAGCGAGACTTCTTTGTAGCGCTGATTTGCCTTTCCAGGTTGCTTGGTTGGCCAGAAAGGGCGTATGCGTTTTTTCCTGAATATATTCAGGAAAAAACGCATACGCCCTTTTTGGCCAAGGGCATCATTGTCAAAGTTTTGCCGCTTTTAATCTGCTTTAAAGGCGATTCGAATCTACCTCCTGAAATCTGTTTCCTGCAATTCTGCCTTGATTTCAAATCCTCTTCTTTGCCTTCCCTCAATATATTTGTGGACGAGAGTTATCATTTATAACTCTGCAGGTTTGTGAATTGCAGTGCCCTGAACCTCCATTTTACAACTCGCTTTTTTGGGAGCTGGCCGCAAAAGCGCAGGATGGCTTCAGGCCCTGTTCTGGTTCCGGGGGGCAGGCTGAGCCTGTGGTTAATTCTTCTTCCTGATGGGAAAATAGAGTGACCTGTGCCTGTCCCGACACCAAGAGCTAGTCTCTCACTGGTTCCCGGTCTACCCGTTCATCCTCAGGACAAATTGCAACCTGTACGGAACAGGAGGTTAAAGGTGCTGATGCTCCAAGTAGGGAGATTGCTAGTAAAGCGGATGGAATGGCGAACCCGGGCACAAGGAGATGAGAAATGAGGTGCGTTTTAGAAACCTTTCCCTATCACACGGTGTACCATCTTCTGGGTTTCTCATGCATGTTTTCGATGTAGGAAGATGCCCTTGAACCTGGAGATTTGGGAACCATGCGATGGGTACCACGCAGTATTACTTTAAAGGGTCTGCGTTTGCTCACCCAACCTCACCAAACCTCTCAGCCCCAAGAGTGTCCACCCTTATGTCTCATCCAGCTGTGGGTCTAGATATGGTCAATCCAGGTTGCATCACAGCCCCTGAACTCATTGTGTAAGAATTTCTATCTCTTTCACTGTCGTTGTTTCATGGGTTTTTCAAAGTAATTTATTTTCATAATGGGGTTTAGCTGCTTTTCACTGCTGTGTTTATGCCGCTTTACACCCACTTGACACACTAACAGAGAGATATCAATACATAGGTTTTAAGATTATTACTAGTCAGATATATTCTTGTGCGGTGAATAGGGCGTGTTGAGTCCAGTTCTCTGAGCAAGGAGTAGGTCTTGTCTACTACATATTGGGTTTATGGAACGGTATCTGAGCTAATTTGATACCCTTGTTTTATGTATCACCCCACCTCACCTTTCCCGTTAAGCAGCCATAGTCTGTTTTCTGCATGTGTGACTCTGTTCTGTTTTGTAATTCAGTTCAAGTGTAACGGTTTTTACATTCCCTCTAAAAGTGATACCTTATGAGAAGTGTCCTTTTCTGTGTGACTTATTTCACTTAGAATCGTCGTACCTAAATCCACTCATCATGCTGCTACTAACCTTATGACATTGATTTCATGGCTGAGTGATATTCCATTGTACATAAGGACCACAACTTCTTTATCCATTTTTCTCTTTCCTGGGATATTGAAGGTGGAATGAAGTGGAGGTCCTTGTCAACAGAGCAGCCCTCAACTTTGGGGTGCTTGTGTCTTGCTGATTTTTCATTTTCCCAATTTATACCCCCATGAGTGGAAGTGCCCTATGCTCTCTAAGCTGTGTTTTTCAGATGTTTCAGGACACACCGTACACTTCTCCAGAGTGGCTGTTGGCAATTTACATCCCGCCCATCAGTGTAGCAAGGCTCTCATTTCTCCATGGCCTGTCCTGCATTTCTGGTTTTGACACTTTTTTCAGCATGGCCCTTTTGACCGATGGGGAGCGAGACTTCTTTGTAGCGCTGATTTGCCTTTCCAGGTTGCTTGGTTGGCCAAAAAGGGCGTATGCGTTTTTTCCTGAATATATTCAGGAAAAAACGCATACGCCCTTTTTGGCCAAGGGCATCATTGTCAACGTTTTGCCGCTTTTCATGTGCTTTAAAGGCGATTCGAATCTACCTCCTGAAATCTGTTTCCTGCAATTCTGCCTTGATTTCAAATCCTCTTCTTTGCCTTCCCTCAATATATTTGTGGACGAGAGTTATCATTTATAACTCTGCAGGTTTGTGAATTGCACTGCCCTGAACCTCCATTTTACAACTCGCTTTTTTGGGAGCTGGCCGCAAAAGCGCAGGATGGCTTCAGGCCCTGTTCTGGTTCTAGGGGGCAGGCTGAGCCTGTGGATAATTCTTCTTCCTGATGGGAAAATAGAGTGACCTGTGCCTGTCCCAACACCAAGAGCTAGTCTCTCGTTGGTTCCCCGTCTTCCCGTTCATCCTCAGGATAAATTGCAACCTGTACAGAACAGGAGGTTAAAGGTGCTGATGCTCCAAGTAGGGAGATTGCTAGTAAAGCGGCTGGAATGGCGAACCCGGGCACAAGGAGATGAGAAATGAGGTGCGTATTAGAAACCTTTCCCCATCACACGGTGTACTATCTTCTGGGTTTCTCATGCATGTTTTCGATGTAGGAAGATGCCCTTGAAGCTGGAGATTTGGGACCCATGCGATGGGTACCACGCAGTATTACTTTAAAGGGTCTGCGTTTGCTCACCCAACCTCACCAAACCTCTCAGCCCCAAGAGTGTCCACCCTTATGTCTCATCCAGCTGTGGGTCTAGATATGGTCCATCCAGGTTGCATCGCAGCCCCTGAACGCATTGTGTAAGAATTTCCCTCTCTTTCACTGTCGTTGTTTCATGGGTTTTTCAAAGTAATTTATTTTCATAATGGGGTTTAGCTGCTTTTCACTGCTGTGTTTATGCCGCTTTACACCCACTTGACACACTAACAGAGAGATATCAATACATAGGTTTTAAGATTATTACTAGTCAGATATATTCTTGTGCGGTGAATAGGGCGTGTTGAGTCCAGTTCTCTGAGCAAGGAGTAGGTCTTGTCTACTACATATTGGGTTTATGGAACGGTATCTGAGCTAATTTGATACCCTTGTTTTATGTATCACCCCACCTCACCTTTCCCGTTAAGCAGCCATAGTCTGTTTTCTGCATGTGTGACTCTGTTCTGTTTTGTAATTCAGTTCAAGTGTAACGGTTTTTACATTCCCTCTAAAAGTGATACCTTATGAGAAGTGTCCTTTTCTGTGTGACTTATTTCACTTAGAATCGTCGTACCTAAATCCACTCATCATGCTGCTACTAACCTTATGACATTGATTTCATGGCTGAGTGATATTCCATTGTACATAAGGACCACAACTTCTTTATCCATTTTTCTCTTTCCTTGGATATTTAAGGTGGAATGAAGTGGAGGTCCTTGTCAACAGAGCAGCCCTCAACTTTGGGGTGCTTGTGTCTTGCTGATTTTTCATTTTCCCAATTTATACCCCCATGAGTGGAAGTGCCCTATGCTCTCTAAGCTGTGTTTTTCAGATGTTTCAGGACACACCGTACACTTCTCCAGAGTGGCTGTTGGCAATTTACATCCCGCCCATCAGTGTAGCAAGGCTCTCATTTCTCCATGGCCTGTCCTGCATTTCTGGTTTTGACACTTTTTTCAGCATGGCCCTTTTGACCGATGGGGAGCGAGACTTCTTTGTAGCGCTGATTTGCCTTTCCAGGTTGCTTGGTTGGCCAAAAAGGGCGTATGCGTTTTTTCCTGAATATATTCAGGAAAAAACGCATACGCCCTTTTTGGCCAAGGGCATCATTGTCAACGTTTTGCCGCTTTTCATGTGCTTTAAAGGCGATTCGAATCTACCTCCTGAAATCTGTTTCCTGCAATTCTGCCTTGATTTCAAATCCTCTTCTTTGCCTTCCCTCAATATATTTGTGGACGAGAGTTATCATTTATAACTCTGCAGGTTTGTGAATTGCACTGCCCTGAACCTCCATTTTACAACTCGCTTTTTTGGGAGCTGGCCGCAAAAGCGCAGGATGGCTTCAGGCCCTGTTCTGGTTCTAGGGGGCAGGCTGAGCCTGTGGATAATTCTTCTTCCTGATGGGAAAATAGAGTGACCTGTGCCTGTCCCAACACCAAGAGCTAGTCTCTCGTTGGTTCCCCGTCTTCCCGTTCATCCTCAGGATAAATTGCAACCTGTACAGAACAGGAGGTTAAAGGTGCTGATGCTCCAAGTAGGGAGATTGCTAGTAAAGCGGCTGGAATGGCGAACCCGGGCACAAGGAGATGAGAAATGAGGTGCGTATTAGAAACCTTTCCCCATCACACGGTGTACTATCTTCTGGGTTTCTCATGCATGTTTTCGATGTAGGAAGATGCCCTTGAAGCTGGAGATTTGGGACCCATGCGATGGGTACCACGCAGTATTACTTTAAAGGGTCTGCGTTTGCTCACCCAACCTCACCAAACCTCTCAGCCCCAAGAGTGTCCACCCTTATGTCTCATCCAGCTGTGGGTCTAGATATGGTCCATCCAGGTTGCATCGCAGCCCCTGAACGCATTGTGTAAGAATTTCCCTCTCTTTCACTGTCGTTGTTTCATGGGTTTTTCAAAGTAATTTATTTTCATAATGGGGTTTAGCTGCTTTTCACTGCTGTGTTTATGCCGCTTTACACCCACTTGACACACTAACAGAGAGATATCAATACATAGGTTTTAAGATTATTACTAGTCAGATATATTCTTGTGCGGTGAATAGGGCGTGTTGAGTCCAGTTCTCTGAGCAAGGAGTAGGTCTTGTCTACTACATATTGGGTTTATGGAACGGTATCTGAGCTAATTTGATACCCTTGTTTTATGTATCACCCCACCTCACCTTTCCCGTTAAGCAGCCATAGTCTGTTTTCTGCATGTGTGACTCTGTTCTGTTTTGTAATTCAGTTCAAGTGTAACGGTTTTTACATTCCCTCTAAAAGTGATACCTTATGAGAAGTGTCCTTTTCTGTGTGACTTATTTCACTTAGAATCGTCGTACCTAAATCCACTCATCATGCTGCTACTAACCTTATGACATTGATTTCATGGCTGAGTGATATTCCATTGTACATAAGGACCACAACTTCTTTATCCATTTTTCTCTTTCCTTGGATATTTAAGGTGGAATGAAGTGGAGGTCCTTGTCAACAGAGCAGCCCTCAACTTTGGGGTGCTTGTGTCTTGCTGATTTTTCATTTTCCCAATTTATACCCCCATGAGTGGAAGTGCCCTATGCTCTCTAAGCTGTGTTTTTCAGATGTTTCAGGACACACCGTACACTTCTCCAGAGTGGCTGTTGGCAATTTACATCCCGCCCATCAGTGTAGCAAGGCTCTCATTTCTCCATGGCCTGTCCTGCATTTCTGGTTTTGACACTTTTTTCAGCATGGCCCTTTTGACCGATGGGGAGCGAGACTTCTTTGTAGCGCTGATTTGCCTTTCCAGGTTGCTTGGTTGGCCAAAAAGGGCGTATGCGTTTTTTCCTGAATATATTCAGGAAAAAACGCATACGCCCTTTTTGGCCAAGGGCATCATTGTCAACGTTTTGCCGCTTTTCATGTGCTTTAAAGGCGATTCGAATCTACCTCCTGAAATCTGTTTCCTGCAATTCTGCCTTGATTTCAAATCCTCTTCTTTGCCTTCCCTCAATATATTTGTGGACGAGAGTTATCATTTATAACTCTGCAGGTTTGTGAATTGCACTGCCCTGAACCTCCATTTTACAACTCGCTTTTTTGGGAGCTGGCCGCAAAAGCGCAGGATGGCTTCAGGCCCTGTTCTGGTTCTAGGGGGCAGGCTGAGCCTGTGGATAATTCTTCTTCCTGATGGGAAAATAGAGTGACCTGTGCCTGTCCCAACACCAAGAGCTAGTCTCTCGTTGGTTCCCCGTCTTCCCGTTCATCCTCAGGATAAATTGCAACCTGTACAGAACAGGAGGTTAAAGGTGCTGATGCTCCAAGTAGGGAGATTGCTAGTAAAGCGGCTGGAATGGCGAACCCGGGCACAAGGAGATGAGAAATGAGGTGCGTTTTAGAAACCTTTCCCCATCACACGGTGTACTATCTTCTGGGTTTCTCATGCATGTTTTCGATGTAGGAAGATGCCCTTGAAGCTGGAGATTTGGGACCCATGCGATGGGTGCCACGCAGTATTACTTTAAAGGGTCTGCGTTTGCTCACCCAACCTCACCAAACCTCTCAGCCCCAAGAGTGTCCACCCTTATGTCTCATCCAGCTGTGGGTCTAGATATGGTCCATCCAGGTTGCATCACAGCCCCTGAACGCATTGTGTAAGAATTTCCCTCTCTTTCACTGTCGTTGTTTCATGGGTTTTTCAAAGTAATTTATTTTCATAATGGGGTTTAGCTGCTTTTCACTGCTGTGTTTATGCCGCTTTACACCCACTTGACACACTAACAGAGAGATATCAATACATAGGTTTTAAGATTATTACTAGTCAGATATATTCTTGTGCGGTGAATAGGGCGTGTTGAGTCCAGTTCTCTGAGCAAGGAATAGGTCTTGTCTATTACATATTGGGTTTATGGAACGGTATCTGAGCTAATTTGATACCCTTGTTTTATGTATCACCCCACCTCACCTTTCCCGTTAAGCAGCCATAGTCTGTTTTCTGCATGTGTGACGCTGTTCTCTTTTGTAATTCAGTTCAAGTGTAACGGTTTTTACATTCCTTCTATAAGTGATACCTTATTTGAAGTGTCCTTTTCTGTGTGACTTATTTCACTTAGAATCGTCGTACCTAAATCCAGTCATCATGCTTCTACTAGCCTTATGACATTGATTTCATGGCTGAGTGATATTCCATTGTACATAAGGACCACAACTTCTATATACATTTTTCTCTTTCCTGGGATATTTAAGGTGGAATGAAGTGGAGGTCCTTGTCAACAGAGCAGCCCTCAACTTTGGGGTGCTTGTGTCTTGCTGATTTTTCATTTTCCCAATTTATACCCCCATGAGTGGAAGTGCCCTATGTTCTCTAAGCTGTGTTTTTCAGATGTTTCAGGAGTCACCGTACACTTCTCCAGTGTGGCTGTTGGCAGTTTACATCCCGCCCATCAGTGTAGCAAGGCTCCCATTTCTCCATGGCCTGTCCTGCATTTCTGGTTTTGACACTTTTTTCAGCATGGCCCTTTTGACCGATGGGAAACGAGACTTCTCTGTAGCGTTGATTTGCCTTTCCAGGTTGCTTGGTTGGCCAAAAAGGGCGTATGCGTTTTTTCCTGAATATATTCAGGAAAAACCGCATACGCCCTTTTTGGCCAAGGGCATCATTTTCGACGTTTTGCCGCTTTTCATGTGCTTTAAAGGCGATTCAAATCTACCTCCTGAAATCTGTTTCCTGCAATTCTGCCTTGCTTTCAAATCCTCTTCGTTGCCTTCCCTCAATATATTTTTGGACGAGAGTTATCATTTATAACTCGGCTGGTTTGTGAATTGCAATGCCCCTGAGCTCCATTTTTCAACTCGCTTTTTTGGGAGCTCTCCGCAAAAGCGCAGGATGGCCTCAGGCACTATTCTTGTTCCGGGCGGCAGGCTGAGCCTGTGGTTATTTCTTCTTCCTGATGGGAAAATAGAGTGACCTGTGCCTGTCCCAACACCAAGAGCTAATCTCTCATTGGCTCCCCGTTTTTCCGTTCATCCTCAGGACAAATTGCAAGCTGTATGGAACAGGAGGTTAAAGGTGATGATTTTCCATTGAGGGCGATTGCTACTAAAGCGGCTGGAATGGCGAACCCGAGCACAAGGACAGGAGAAATGAGGTGCGTTTTAGAAACCTTTCCCCATCACATGGTGTACCATCTTCTGGGTTTCTCATGCATGTTTTTGATGTAGGAAGATGCCCTTGAACGTGGAGATTTGGGACCCATGCAATGGGTACCACGCAGTATTCCTTTAAAGGGTCTGCGTTTGCTCACCCAACCTCACCAAACCTCTCAGCCCCAAGAGTGTCCACCCTTATGTCTCATCCAGCTGTGGGTCTAGATATGGTCAATCCAGCTTGCATCACAGCCCCTGAACGCATTGTGTAAGAATTTCTCTCTCTTTCACTGTCTTTGTTTCATGGGTTTTTCAAAGTAATTTATTTTTATAATGGGGTTTAGCTGCTTTTCACAGCTGTTTTTATGCCGCTTTACACCCACTTGACACACTAACAGAGAGATATCAATACATAGGTTTTAAGATTATTACTAGTCAGATATATTCTTGTGCGGTGAATAGGGCGTGTTGAGTCCAGTTCTCTGAGCAAGGAGTAGGTCTTGTCTACTACATATTGGGTTTATGGAACGGTATCTGAGCTAATTTGATACCCTTGTTTTATGTATCACCCCACCTCACCTTTCCCGTTAAGCAGCCATAGTGTGTTTTCTGCATGTGTGACTCTGTTCTGTTTTGTAATTCAGTTCAAGTGTAACGGTTTTTACATTCCCTCTAAAAGTGATACCTTATGAGAAGTGTCCTTTTCTGTGTGACTTATTTCACTTAGAATCGTCGTACCTAAATCCACTCATCATGCTGCTACTAACCTTATGACATTGATTTCATGGCTGAGTGATATTCCATTGTACATAAGGACCACAACTTCTTTATCCATTTTTCTCTTTCCTGGGATATTGAAGGTGGAATGAAGTGGAGGTCCTTGTCAACAGAGCAGCCCTCAACTTTGGGGTGCTTGTGTCTTGCTGATTTTTAATTTTCCCAATTTATACCCCCATGAGTGGAAGTGCCCTATGCTCTCTAAGCTGTGTTTTTCAGATGTTTCAGGACACACCGTACACTTCTCCAGAGTGGCTGTTGGCAATTTACATCCCGCCCATCAGTGTAGCAAGGCTCCCATTTCTCCATGGCCTGTCCTGCATTTCTGGTTTTGACACTTTTTTCAGCATGGCCCTTTTGACCGATGGGAAGCGAGACTTCTCTGTAGCGCTGATTTGCCTTTCCAGGTTGCTTGGTTGGCCAAAAAGGGCGTATGCGTTTTTTCCTGAATATATTCAGGAAAAAACGCATACGCCCTTTTTGGCCAAGGGCATCATTGTCAACGTTTTGCCGCTTTTCATCTGCTTTAAAGGCGATTCGAATCTACCTCCTGAAATCTGTTTCCTGCAATTCTGCCTTGATTTCAAATCCTCTTCTTTGCCTTCCCTCAATATATTTGTGGACGAGAGTTATCATTTATAACTCTGCAGGTTTGTGAATTGCACTGCCCTGAACCTCCATTTTACAACTCGCTTTTTTGGGAGCTGGCCGCAAAAGCACAGGATGGCTTCAGGCCCTGTTCTGGTTCCGGGGGGCAGGCTGAGCCTGTGGTTAATTCTTCTTCCTGATGGGAAAATAGAGTGACCTGTGCCTGTCCCGACACCAAGAGCTAGTCTCTCACTGGTTCCCGGTCTACCCGTTCATCCTCAGGACAAATTGCAACCTGTACGGAACAGGAGGTTAAAGGTGCTGATGCTCCAAGTAGGGAGATTGCTAGTAAAGCGGCTGGAATGGCGAACCCGGGCACAAGGAGATGAGAAATGAGGTGCGTTTTAGAAACCTTTCCCTATCACACGGTGTACCATCTTCTGGGTTTCTCATGCATGTTTTCGATGTAGGAAGATGCCCTTGAACCTGGAGATTTGGGAACCATGCGATGGGTACCACGCAGTATTACTTTAAAGGGTCTGCGTTTGCTCACCCAACCTCACCAAACCTCTCAGCCCCAAGAGTGTCCACCCTTATGTCTCATCCAGCTGTGGGTCTAGATATGGTCAATCCAGCTTGCATCACAGCCCCTGAACTCATTGTGTAAGAATTTCTATCTCTTTCACTGTCGTTGTTTCATGGGTTTTTCAAAGTAATTTATTTTCATAATGGGGTTTAGCTGCTTTTCACTGCTGTGTTTATGCCGCTTTACACCCACTTGACACACTAACAGAGAGATATCAATACATAGGTTTTAAGATTATTACTAGTCAGATATATTCTTGTGCGGTGAATAGGGCGTGTTGAGTCCCGTTCTCTGAGCAAGGAGTAGGTCTTGTCTACTACATATTGGGTTTATGGAACGGTATCTGAGCTAATTTGATACCCTTGTTTTATGTATCACCCCACCTCACCTTTCCCGTTAAGCAGCCATAGTCTGTTTTCTGCATGTGTGACTCTGTTCTGTTTTGTAATTCAGTTCAAGTGTAACGGTTTTTACATTCCCTCTAAAAGTGATACCTTATGAGAAGTGTCCTTTTCTGTGTGACTTATTTCACTTAGAATCGTCGTACCTAAATCCACTCATCATGCTGCTACTAACCTTATGACATTGATTTCATGGCTGAGTGATATTCCATTGTACATAAGGACCACAACTTCTTTATCCATTTTTCTCTTTCCTGGGATATTGAAGGTGGAATGAAGTGGAGGTCCTTGTCAACAGAGCAGCCCTCAACTTTGGGGTGCTTGTGTCTTGCTGATTTTTCATTTTCCCAATTTATACCCCCATGAGTGGAAGTGCCCTATGCTCTCTAAGCTGTGTTTTTCAGATGTTTCAGGACACACCGTACACTTCTCCAGAGTGGCTGTTGGCAATTTACATCCCGCCCATCAGTGTAGCAAGGCTCCCATTTCTCCATGGCCTGTCCTGCATTTCTGGTTTTGACACTTTTTTCAGCATGGCCCTTTTGACCGATGGGAAGCGAGACTTCTCTGTAGCGCTGATTTGCCTTTCCAGGTTGCTTGGTTGGCCAAAAAGGGCGTATGCGTTTTTTCCTGAATATATTCAGGAAAAAACGCATACGCCCTTTTTGGCCAAGGGCATCATTGTCAACGTTTTGCCACTTTTCATGTGCTTTAAAGGCGATTCGTATCTACCTCCTGAAATCTGTTTCGTGCAATTCTGCCTTGATTTCAAATCCTCTTCTTTGCCTTCCCTCAATATATTTGTGGACGAGAGTTATCATTTATAACTCTGCAGGTTTGTGAATTGCAGTGCCCTGAAGCTCCATTTTACAACTCGCTTTTTTGGGAGCTGGCCGCAAAAGCGCAGGATGGCTTCAGGCCCTGTTCTGGTTCCGGGGGGGCAGGCTGAGCCTGTGGTTAATTCTTCTTCCTGATGGGAAAATAGAGTGACCTGTGCCTGTCCCGACACCAAGAGCTAGTCTCTCACTGGTTCCCGGTCTACCCGTTCATCCTCAGGACAAATTGCAACCTGTACGGAACAGGAGGTTAAAGGTGCTGATGCTCCAAGTAGGGAGATTGCTAGTAAAGCGGCTGGAATGGCGAACCCGGGCACAAGGAGATGAGAAATGAGGTGCGTTTTAGAAACCTTTCCCTATCACACGGTGTACCATCTTCTGGGTTTCTCATGCATGTTTTCGATGTAGGAAGATGCCCTTGAACCTGGAGATTTGGGACCCATGCGATGGGTACCACGCAGTATTACTTTAAAGGGTCTGCGTTTGCTCACCCAACCTCACCAAACCTCTCAGCCGCAACAGTGTCCACCCTTATGTCTCATCCATCTGTGGGTCTAGATATGGTCAATCCAGGTTGCATCACAGCCCCTGAACGCATTGTGTAAGAATTTCTCTCTCTTTCACTGTCTTTGTTTCATGGGTTTTTCAAAGTAATTTATTTTTATAATGGGGTTTAGCTGCTTTTCACTGCTGTGTTTATGCCGCTTTTTACCCACTTGACACACTAACAGAGAGATATCAATACATAGGTTTTAAGATTATTACTAGTCAGATATATTCTTGTGCGGTGAATAGGGCGTGTTGAGTCCAGTTCTCTGAGCAAGGAGTAGGTCTTGTCTATTACATATTGGGTTTATGGAACGGTATCTGAGCTAATTTGATACCCTTGTTTTATGTATCACCCCACCTCACCTTTCCCGTTAAGCAGCCATAGTGTGTTTTCTGCATGTGTGACTCTGTTCTGTTTTGTAATTCAGTTCAAGTGTAACGGTTTTTACATTCCCTCTAAAAGTGATACCTTATGAGAAGTGTCCTTTTCTGTGTGACTTATTTCACTTAGAATCGTCGTACCTAAATCCACTCATCATGCTGCTACTAACCCTATGACATTGATTTCATGGCTGAGTGATATTCCATTGTACATAAGGACCACAACTTCTTTATCCATTTTTCTCTTTCCTGGGATATTGAAGGTGGAATGAAGTGGAGGTCCTTGTCAACAGAGCAGCCCTCAACTTTGGGGTGCTTGTGTCTTGCTGATTTTTCATTTTCCCAATTTATACCCCCATGAGTGGAAGTGCCCTATGCTCTCTAAGCTGTGTTTTTCAGATGTTTCAGGACACACCGTACACTTCTCCAGAGTGGCTGTTGGCAATTTACATCCCGCCCATCAGTGTAGCAAGGCTCCCATTTCTCCATGGCCTGTCCTGCATTTCTGGTTTTGACACTTTTTTCAGCATGGCCCTTTTGACCGATGGGAAGCGAGACTTCTCTGTAGCGCTGATTTGCCTTTCCAGGTTGCTTGGTTGGCCAAAAAGGCGTATGCGTTTTTTCCTGAATATATTCAGGAAAAAACGCATACGCCCTTTTTGGCCAAGGGCATCATTGTCAACGTTTTGCCGCTTTTCATGTGCTTTAAAGGCGATTCGTATCTACCTCCTGAAATCTGTTTCGTGCAATTCTGCCTTGATTTCAAATCCTCTTCTTTGCCTTCCCTCAATATATTTGTGGACGAGAGTTATCATTTATAACTCTGCAGGTTTGTGAATTGCAGTGCCCTGAAGCTCCATTTTACAACTCGCTTTTTTGGGAGCTGGCCGCAAAAGCGCAGGATGGCTTCAGGCCCTGTTCTGGTTCCGGGGGGCAGGCTGAGCCTGTGGTTAATTCTTCTTCCTGATGGGAAAATAGAGTGACCTGTGCCTGTCCCGACACCAAGAGCTAGTCTCTCACTGGTTCCCGGTCTACCCGTTCATCCTCAGGACAAATTGCAACCTGTACGGAACAGGAGGTTAAAGGTGCTGATGCTCCAAGTAGGGAGATTGCTAGTAAAGCGGATGGAATGGCGAACCCGGGCACAAGGAGATGAGAAATGAGGTGCGTTTTAGAAACCTTTCCCTATCACACGGTGTACCATCTTCTGGGTTTCTCATGCATGTTTTCGATGTAGGAAGATGCCCTTGAACCTGGAGATTTGGGAACCATGCGATGGGTACCACGCAGTATTACTTTAAAGGGTCTGC
The DNA here is from genome assembly GCF_965194805.1 of Balaenoptera borealis. Taxonomy (NCBI): domain Eukaryota; kingdom Metazoa; phylum Chordata; class Mammalia; order Artiodactyla; family Balaenopteridae; genus Balaenoptera; species Balaenoptera borealis. The sequence goes on from NW_028123685.1 coordinate 259,471, forward strand.
GTTTGCTCACCCAACCTCACCAAACCTCTCAGCCCCAAGAGTGTCCACCCTTATGTCTCATCCAGCTGTGGGTCTAGATATGGTCAATCCAGCTTGCATCACAGCCCCTGAACTCATTGTGTAAGAATTTCTATCTCTTTCACTGTCGTTGTTTCATGGGTTTTTCAAAGTAATTTATTTTCATAATGGGGTTTAGCTGCTTTTCACTGCTGTGTTTATGCCGCTTTACACCCACTTGACACACTAACAGAGAGATATCAATACATAGGTTTTAAGATTATTACTAGTCAGATATATTCTTGTGCGGTGAATAGGGCGTGTTGAGTCCAGTTCTCTGAGCAAGGAGTAGGTCTTGTCTACTACATATTGGGTTTATGGAACGGTATCTGAGCTAATTTGATACCCTTGTTTTATGTATCACCCCACCTCACCTTTCCCGTTAAGCAGCCATAGTCTGTTTTCTGCATGTGTGACGCTGTTCTCTTTTGTAATTCAGTTCAAGTGTAACGGTTTTTACATTCCCTCTATAAGTGATACCTTATGAGAAGTGTCCTTTTCTGTGTGACTTATTTCACTTAGAATCGTCGTACCTAAATCCACTCATCATGCTGCTACTAACCTTATGACATTGATTTCATGGCTGAGTGATATTCCATTGTACATAAGGACCACAACTTCTTTATCCATTTTTCTCTTTCCTGGGATATTTAAGGTGGAATGAAGTGGAGGTCCTTGTCAACAGAGCAGCCCTCAACTTTGGGGTGCTTGTGTCTTGCTGATTTTTCATTTTCCCAATTTATACCCCCATGAGTGGAAGTGCCCTATGTTCTCTAAGCTGTGTTTTTCAGATGTTTCAGGAGTCACCGTACACTTCTCCAGTGTGGCTGTTGGCAGTTTACATCCCGCCCATCAGTGTAGCAAGGCTCCCATTTCTCCATGGCCTGTCCTGCATTTCTGGTTTTGACACTTTTTTCAGCATGGCCCTTTTGACCGATGGGAAGCGAGACTTCTTTGTAGCGCTGATTTGCCTTTCCAGGTTGCTTGGTTGGCCAGAAAGGGCGTATGCGTTTTTTCCTGAATATATTCAGGAAAAAACGCATACGCCCTTTTTGGCCAAGGGCATCATTGTCAACGTTTTGCCGCTTTTCATCTGCTTTAAAGGCGATTCGAATCTACCTCCTGAAATCTGTTTCCTGCAATTCTGCCTTGATTTCAAATCCTCTTCTTTGCCTTCCCTCAATATATTTGTGGACGAGAGTTATCATTTATAACTCTGCAGGTTTGTGAATTGCACTGCCCTGAACCTCCATTTTACAATTCGCTTTTTTGGGAGCTGGCCGCAAAAGCGCAGGATGGCTTCAGGCCCTGTTCTGGTTCCGGGGGGCAGGCTGAGCCTGTGGTTAATTCTTCTTCCTGATGGGAAAATAGAGTGACCTGTGCCTGTCCCAACACCAAGAGCTAGTCTCTCATTGGTTCCACGTCTTCCCGTTCATCCTCAGGACAAATTGCAACCTGTACGGAACAGGAGGTTAAAGGTGCTGATGCTCCAAGTAGGGAGATTGCTAGTAAAGCGGCTGGAATGGCGAACCCGGGCACAAGGAGATGAGAAATGAGGTGCGTTTTAGAAACCTTTCCCCATCACACGGTGTACCATCTTCTGGGTTTCTCATGCATGTTTTCGATGTAGGAAGATGCCCTTGAACCTGGAGATTTGGGACCCATGCGATGGGTACCACGCAGTATTACTTTAAAGGGTCTGCATTTGCTCACCCAACCTCACCAAACCTCTCAGCCGCAACAGTGTCCACCCTTATGTCTCATCCAGCTGTGGGTCTAGATATGGTCAATCCAGGTTGCATCACAGCCCCTGAACGCATTGTGTAAGAATTTCTATCTCTTTCACTGTCGTTGTTTCATGGGTTTTTCAAAGTAATTTATTTTCATAATGGGGTTTAGCTGCTTTTCACTGCTGTGTTTATGCCGCTTTACACCCACTTGACACACTAACAGAGAGATATCAATACATAGGTTTTAAGATTATTACTAGTCAGATATATTCTTGTGCGGTGAATAGGGCGTGTTGAGTCCAGTTCTCTGAGCAAGGAGTAGGTCTTGTCTACTACATATTGGGTTTATGGAACGGTATCTGAGCTAATTTGATACCCTTGTTTTATGTATCACCCCAACTCACCTTTCCCGTTAAGCAGCCATAGTCTGTTTTCTGCATGTGTGACTCTGTTCTGTTTTGTAATTCAGTTCAAGTGTAACGGTTTTTACATTCCCTCTAAAAGTGATACCTTATGAGAAGTGTCCTTTTCTGTGTGACTTATTTCACTTAGAATCGTCGTACCTAAATCCACTCATCATGCTGCTACTAACCTTATGACATTGATTTCATGGCTGAGTGATATTCCATTGTACATAAGGACCACAACTTCTTTATCCATTTTTCTCTTTCCTTGGATATTTAAGGTGGAATGAAGTGGAGGTCCTTGTCAACAGAGCAGCCCTCAACTTTGGGGTGCTTGTGTCTTGCTGATTTTTAATTTTCCCAATTTATACCCCCATGAGTGGAAGTGCCCTATGCTCTCTAAGCTGTGTTTTTCAGATGTTTCAGGACACACCGTACACTTCTCCAGAGTGGCTGTTGGCAATTTACATCCCGCCCATCAGTGTAGCAAGGCTCTCATTTCTCCATGGCCTGTCCTGCATTTCTGGTTTTGACACTTTTTTCAGCATGGCCCTTTTGACCGATGGGAAGCGAGACTTCTTTGTAGCGCTGATTTGCCTTTCCAGGTTGCTTGGTTGGCCAGAAAGGGCGTATGCGTTTTTTCCTGAATATATTCAGGAAAAAACGCATACGCCCTTTTTGGCCAAGGGCATCATTGTCAACGTTTTGCCGCTTTTCATCTGCTTTAAAGGCGATTCGAATCTACCTCCTGAAATCTGTTTCCTGCAATTCTGCCTTGATTTCAAATCCTCTTCTTTGCCTTCCCTCAATATATTTGTGGACGAGAGTTATCATTTATAACTCTGCAGGTTTGTGAATTGCACTGCCCTGAACCTCCATTTTACAACTCGCTTTTTTGGGAGCTGGCCGCAAAAGCGCAGGATGGCTTCAGGCCCTGTTCTGGTTCCGGGGGGCAGGCTGAGCCTGTGGTTAATTCTTCTTCCTGATGGGAAAATAGAGTGACCTGTGCCTGTCCCAACACCAAGAGCTAGTCTCTCATTGGTTCCACGTCTTCCCGTTCATCCTCAGGACAAATTGCAACCTGTACGGAACAGGAGGTTAAAGGTGCTGATGCTCCAAGTAGGGAGATTGCTAGTAAAGCGGCTGGAATGGCGAACCCGGGCACAAGGAGATGAGAAATGAGGTGCGTTTTAGAAACCTTTCCCCATCACACGGTGTACCATCTTCTGGGTTTCTCATGCATGTTTTCGATGTAGGAAGATGCCCTTGAACCTGGAGATTTGGGACCCATGCGATGGGTACCACGCAGTATTACTTTAAAGGGTCTGCGTTTGCTCACCCAACCTCACCAAACCTCTCAGCCGCAACAGTGTCCACCCTTATGTCTCATCCAGCTGTGGGTCTAGATATGGTCAATCCAGGTTGCATCACAGCCCCTGAACGCATTGTGTAAGAATTTCTATCTCTTTCACTGTCGTTGTTTCATGGGTTTTTCAAAGTAATTTATTTTCATAATGGGGTTTAGCTGCTTTTCACTGCTGTGTTTATGCCGCTTTACACCCACTTGACACACTAACAGAGAGATATCAATACATAGGTTTTAAGATTATTACTAGTCAGATATATTCTTGTGCGGTGAATAGGGCGTGTTGAGTCCAGTTCTCTGAGCAAGGAGTAGGTCTTGTCTACTACATATTGGGTTTATGGAACGGTATCTGAGCTAATTTGATACCCTTGTTTTATGTATCACCCCACCTCACCTTTCCCGTTAAGCAGCCATAGTCTGTTTTCTGCATGTGTGACTCTGTTCTGTTTTGTAATTCAGTTCAAGTGTAACGGTTTTTACATTCCCTCTAAAAGTGATACCTTATGAGAAGTGTCCTTTTCTGTGTGACTTATTTCACTTAGAATCGTCGTACCTAAATCCACTCATCATGCTGCTACTAACCTTATGACATTGATTTCATGGCTGAGTGATATTCCATTGTACATAAGGACCACAACTTCTTTATCCATTTTTCTCTTTCCTTGGATATTTAAGGTGGAATGAAGTGGAGGTCCTTGTCAACAGAGCAGCCCTCAACTTTGGGGTGCTTGTGTCTTGCTGATTTTTAATTTTCCCAATTTATACCCCCATGAGTGGAAGTGCCCTATGCTCTCTAAGCTGTGTTTTTCAGATGTTTCAGGACACACCGTACACTTCTCCAGAGTGGCTGTTGGCAATTTACATCCCGCCCATCAGTGTAGCAAGGCTCTCATTTCTCCATGGCCTGTCCTGCATTTCTGGTTTTGACACTTTTTTCAGCATGGCCCTTTTGACCGATGGGGAGCGAGACTTCTTTGTAGCGCTGATTTGCCTTTCCAGGTTGCTTGGTTGGCCAAAAAGGGCGTATGCGTTTTTTCCTGAATATATTCAGGAAAAAACGCATACGCCCTTTTTGGCCAAGGGCATCATTGTCAACGTTTTGCCGCTTTTCATGTGCTTTAAAGGCGATTCGAATCTACCTCCTGAAATCTGTTTCCTGCAATTCTGCCTTGATTTCAAATCCTCTTCTTTGCCTTCCCTCAATATATTTGTGGACGAGAGTTATCATTTATAACTCTGCAGGTTTGTGAATTGCACTGCCCTGAACCTCCATTTTACAACTCGCTTTTTTGGGAGCTGGCCGCAAAAGCGCAGGATGGCTTCAGGCCCTGTTCTGGTTCCGGGGGGCAGGCTGAGCCTGTGGTTAATTCTTCTTCCTGATGGGAAAATAGAGTGACCTGTGCCTGTCCCAACACCAAGAGCTAGTTTCTCGTTGGTTCCACGTCTTCCCGTTCATCCTCAGGACAAATTGCAACCTGTACGGAACAGGAGGTTAAAGGTGCTGATGCTCCAAGTAGGGAGATTGCTAGTAAAGCGGCTGGAATGGTGAACCCGGGCACAAGGAGATGAGAAATGAGGTGCGTTTTAGAAACCTTTCCCTATCACACGGTGTACCATCTTCTGGGTTTCTCATGCATGTTTTCGATGTAGGAAGATGCCCTTGAACCTGGAGATTTGGGAACCATGCGATGGGTACCACGCAGTATTACTTTAAAGGGTCTGCGTTTGCTCACCCAACCTCACCAAACCTCTCAGCCCCAAGAGTGTCCACTCTTATGTCTCATCCAGCTGTGGGTCTAGATATGGTCAATCCAGCTTGCATCACAGCCCCTGAACTCATTGTGTAAGAATTTCTATCTCTTTCACTGTCGTTGTTTCATGGGTTTTTCAAAGTAATTTATTTTCATAATGGGGTTTAGCTGCTTTTCACTGCTGTGTTTATGCCGCTTTACACCCACTTGACACACTAACAGAGAGATATCAATACATAGGTTTTAAGATTATTACTAGTCAGATATATTCTTGTGCGGTGAATAGGGCGTGTTGAGTCCAGTTCTCTGAGCAAGGAGTAGGTCTTGTCTACTACATATTGGGTTTATGGAACGGTATCTGAGCTAATTTGATACCCTTGTTTTATGTATCACCCCACCTCACCTTTCCCGTTAAGCAGCCATAGTCTGTTTTCTGCATGTGTGACTCTGTTCTGTTTTGTAATTCAGTTCAAGTGTAACGGTTTTTACATTCCCTCTAAAAGTGATACCTTATGAGAAGTGTCCTTTTCTGTGTGACTTATTTCACTTAGAATCGTCGTACCTAAATCCACTCATCATGCTGCTACTAACCTTATGACATTGATTTCATGGCTGAGTGATATTCCATTGTACATAAGGACCACAACTTCTTTATCCATTTTTCTCTTTCCTTGGATATTTAAGGTGGAATGAAGTGGAGGTCCTTGTCAACAGAGCAGCCCTCAACTTTGGGGTGCTTGTGTCTTGCTGATTTTTCATTTTCCCAATTTATACCCCCATGAGTGGAAGTGCCCTATGCTCTCTAAGCTGTGTTTTTCAGATGTTTCAGGACACACCGTACACTTCTCCAGAGTGGCTGTTGGCAATTTACATCCCGCCCATCAGTGTAGCAAGGCTCTCATTTCTCCATGGCCTGTCCTGCATTTCTGGTTTTGACACTTTTTTCAGCATGGCCCTTTTGACCGATGGGGAGCGAGACTACTTTGGAGCGCTGATTTGCCTTTCCAGGTTGCTTGGTTGGCCAAAAAGGGCGTATGCGTTTTTTCCTGAATATATTCAGGAAAAAACGCATACGCCCTTTTTGGCCAAGGGCATCATTGTCAACGTTTTGCCGCTTTTCATGTGCTTTAAAGGCGTTTCGTATCTACCTCCTGAAATCTGTTTCCTGCAATTCTGCCTTGATTTCAAATCCTCTTCTTTGCCTTCCCTCAATATATTTGTGGACAAGAGTTATCATTTATAACTCTGCAGGTTTGTGAATTGCACTGCCCTGAACCTCCATTTTACAACTCGCTTTTTTGGGAGCTGGCCGCAAAAGCGCAGGATGGCTTCAGGCCCTGTTCTGGTTCCGGGGGGCAGGCTGAGCCTGTGGTTAATTCTTCTTCCTGATGGGAAAATAGAGTGACCTGTGCCTGTCCCAACACCAAGAGCTAGTCTCTCGTTGGTTCCACGTCTTCCCGTTCATCCTCAGGACAAATTGCAACCTGTACGGAACAGGAGGTTAAAGGTGCTGATGCTCCAAGTAGGGAGATTGCTAGTAAAGCGGCTGGAATGGCGAACCCGGGCACAAGGAGATGAGAAATGAGGTGCGTTTTAGAAACCTTTCCCCATCACACGGTGTACCATCTTCTGGGTTTCTCCTGCATGTTTTCGATGTAGGAAGATGCCCTTGAACCTGGAGATTTGGGACCCATGCGATGGGTACCACGCAGTATTACTTTAAAGGGTCTGCGTTTGCTCACCCAACCTCACCAAACCTCTCAGCCGCAACAGTGTCCACCCTTATGTCTCATCCAGCTGTGGGTCTAGATATGGTCAATCCAGGTTGCATCACAGCCCCTGAATGCATTGTGTAAGAATTTCTCTCTCTTTCACTGTCTTTGTTTCATGGGTTTTTCAAAGTAATTTATTTTTATAATGGGGTTTAGCTGCTTTTCACTGCTGTGTTTATGCCGCTTTTTACCCAATTGACACACTAACAGAGAGATATCAATACATAGGTTTTAAGATTATTACTAGTCAGATATATTCTTGTGCGGTGAATAGGGCGTGTTGAGTCCAGTTCTCTGAGCAAGGAGTAGGTCTTGTCTACTACATATTGGGTTTATGGAACGGTATCTGAGCTAATTTGATACCCTTGTTTTATGTATCACCCCACCTCACCTTTCACGTTAAGCAGCCATAGTCTGTTTTCTGCATGTGTGACTCTGTTCTGTTTTGTAATTCAGTTCAAGTGTAACGGTTTTTACATTCCCTCTATCAGTGATACCTTATGAGAAGTGTCCTTTTCTGTGTGACTTATTTCACTTAGAATCGTCGTACCTAAATCCACTCATCATGCTGCTACTAACCTTATGACATTGATTTCATGGCTGAGTGATATTCCATTGTACATAAGGACCACAACTTCTTTATCCATTTTTCTCTTTCCTGGGATATTGAAGGTGGAATGAAGTGGAGGTCCTTGTCAACAGAGCAGCCCTCAACTTTGGGGTGCTTGTGTCTTGCTGATTTTTAATTTTCCCAATTTATACCCCCATGAGTGGAAGTGCCCTATGCTCTCTAAGCTGTGTTTTTCAGATGTTTCAGGACACACCGTACACTTCTCCAGAGTGGCTGTTGGCAATTTACATCCCGCCCATCAGTGTAGCAAGGCTCCCATTTCTCCATGGCCTGTCCTGCATTTCTGGTTTTGACACTTTTTTCAGCATGGCCCTTTTGACCGATGGGAAGCGAGACTTCTCTGTAGCGCTGATTTGCCTTTCCAGGTTGCTTGGTTGGCCAAAAAGGGCGTATGCGTTTTTTCCTGAATATATTCAGGAAAAAACGCATACGCCCTTTTTGGCCAAGGGCATCATTGTCAACGTTTTGCCGCTTTTCATCTGCTTTAAAGGCGATTCGTATCTACCTCCTGAAATCTGTTTCGTGCAATTCTGCCTTGATTTCAAATCCTCTTCTTTGCCTTCCCTCAATATATTTGTGGACGAGAGTTATCATTTATAACTCTGCAGGTTTGTGAATTGCAGTGCCCTGAACCTCCAGTTTACAACTCGCTTTTTTGGGAGCTGGCCGCAAAAGCGCAGGATGGCTTCAGGCCCTGTTCTGGTTCCGGGGGGCAGGCTGAGCCTGTGGTTAATTCTTCTTCCTGATAGGAAAATAGAGTGACCTGTGCCTGTCCCAACAACAAGAGCTAGTCTCTCGTTGGTTCCCCGTCTTCCCGTTCATCCTCAGGACAAATTGCAACCTGTACGGAACAGGAGGTTAAAGGTGCTGATGCTCCAAGTAGGGAGATTGCTAGTAAAGCGGCTGGAATGGCGAACCCGGGCACAAGGAGATGAGAAATGAGGTGCGTTTTAGAAACCTTTCCCCATCACACGGTGTACTATCTTCTGGGTTTCTCATGCATGTTTTCGATGTAGGAAGATGCCCTTGAACCTGGAGATTTGGGACCCATGCGATGGGTACCACGCAGTATTACTTTAAAGGGTCTGCGTTTGCTCACCCAACCTCACCAAACCTCTCAGCCCCAAGAGTGTCCACCCTTATGTCTCATCCAGCTGTGGGTCTAGATATGGTCAATCCAGGTTGCATCACAGCCCCTGAACGCATTGTGTAAGAATTTCTCCCTCTTTCACTGTCTTTCTTTCATGGGTTTTTCAAAGTAATTTATTTTCATAATGGGGTTTAGCTCCTTTTCACGGCTGTGTTTATGCCGCTTTCCACCCACTTGACACACTAACAGAGAGATATCAATACATATGTTTTACGATTATTACTAGTCAGATATATTCTTGTGCGGTGAATAGGGCGTGTTGAGTCCAGTTCTCTGAGCAAGGAGTAGGTCTTGTCTATTACATATTGGGTTTATGGAACGGTATCTGAGCTAATTTGAAACCCTTGTTTTATGTATCACCCCACCTCACCTTTCCCGTTAAGCAGCCATAGTGTGTTTTTGCATGTGTGACTCTGTTCTGTTTTGTAATTCAGTTCAAGTGTAACGGTTTTTACATTCCCCCTATCAGTGATACATTATGAGAAGTGTCCTTTTCTGTGTGACTTATTTCACTTAGAATCGTCGTACCTAAATCCACTCATCATGCTGCTACTAGCCTTATGACATTGATTTCATGGCTCAGTGATATTCCATTTTACATAAGGACCACAACTTCTTTATCCATTTTTCTCTTTCCTGGGATATTGAAGGTGGAATGAAGTGGAGGTCCTTGTCAACAGAGCAGCCCTCAACTTTGGCGTGCTTGTGTCTTGCTGATTTTTCATTTTCCCAATTTATACCCCCATGCGTGGAAGTGCCCTATGCTCTCTAAGCTGTGTTTTTTAGATGTTTCAGGACTTACCGTTCACTTCTCCAGAGTGGCTGTTGGCAATTTACATCCCGCCCATCAGTGTAGCAAGGCTCCCATTTCTCCATGGCCTGTCCTGCATTTCTGGTTTTGACACTTTTTTCAGCATGGCCCTTTTGACCGATGGGAAGCGAGACTTCTTTGTAGCGCTGATTTGCCTTTCCAGGTTGCTTGGTTGGCCAGAAAGGGCGTATGCGTTTTTTCCTGAATATATTCAGGAAAAAACGCATACGCCCTTTTTGGCCAAGGGCATCATTGTCAACATTTTGGCGCTTTTCATCTGCTTTAAAGGCGATTCGAATCTACCTCCTGAAATCTGTTTCCTGCAATTCTGCCTTGATTTCAAATCCTCTTCTTTGCCTTCCCTCAATATATTTGTGGAAGAGAGTTTTCATTTATAACTCTGCAGGTTTGTGAATTGCTGTGCCCTGAACCTCCATTTTACAACTCGTTTTTTGGGAGCTGGCCGCAAAAGCGCAGGATGGCTTCAGGCCCTTTTCTTGTTCCGGGGCGCAGGCTGAGCCTGTGGTTAATTCTTCTTCCTGATGGGAAAATAGAGTGACCTGTGCCTGTCCCAACACCAAGAGCTAGTCTCTCATTGGTTCCACGTCTTCCCGTTCATCCTCAGGACAAATTGCAACCTGTACGAAACAGGAGGTTAAAGGTGCTGATGCTCCAAGTAGGGAGATTGCTAATAAAGCGGCTGGAATGGCGAACCCGGGCACAAGGAGATGAGAAATGAGGTGCGTTTTAGAAACCTTTCCCCATCACACGGTGTACCATCTTCTGGGTTTCTCATGCATGTTTTCGATGTAGGAAGATGCCCTTGAACCTGGAGATTTGGGACCCGTGCGATGGGTACCACACAGTATTACTTTAAAGGGTCTGCGTTTGCTCACCCAACCTCACCAAACCTCTCAGCCCCAAGAGTGTCCACCCTTATGTCTCATCCAGCTGTGGGTCTAGATATGGTCAATCCAGGTTGCATCACAGCCCCTGAACGCATTGTGTAAGAATTTCTCTCTCTTTCACTGTCTTTGTTTCATGGGTTTTTCAAAGTAATTTATTTTTATAATGGGGTTTAGCTGCTTTTCACTGCTGTGTTTATGCCGCTTTACACCCACTTGACACACTAACAGAGAGGTGTCAATACATAGGTTTTAAGATTATTACTAGTCAGATATATTCTTGTGCGGTGAATAGGGTGTGTTGAGTCCAATTCTCTGAGCAAGGAGTAGGTCTTGTCTATTACATATTGTGTTTATGGAATGGTATCTGAGCTCATTTGAAACCCTTGTTTTATGTATCACCCCACCTCACATTTCCCGTTAAGCAGCCATAGTGTGTTTTCTGCATGTGTGACTCTGTTCTGTTTTGTAATTCAGTTCAAGTGTAACGGTTTTTACATTCCTTCTATAAGTGATACCTTATTTGAAGTGTCCTTTTCTGTGTGACTTATTTCACTTAGAATCGTCGTACCTAAATCCAGTCATCATGCTTCTACTAGCCTTATGACATTGATTTCATGGCTGAGTGATATTCCATTGTACATAAGGACCACAACTTCTATATACATTTTTCTCTTTCCTGGGATATTTAAGGTGGAATGAAGTGGAGGTCCTTGTCAACAGAGCAGCCCTCAACTTTGGGGTGCTTGTGTCTTGCTGATTTTTCATTTTCCCAATTTATACCCCCATGAGTGGAAGTGCCCTATGTTCTCTAAGCTGTGTTTTTCAGATGTTTCAGGAGTCACCGTACACTTCTCCAGTGTGGCTGTTGGCAGTTTACATCCCGCCCATCAGTGTAGCAAGGCTCCCATTTCTCCATGGCCTGTCCTGCATTTCTGGTTTTGACACTTTTTTCAGCATGGCCCTTTTGACCGATGGGAAACGAGACTTCTCTGTAGCGTTGATTTGCCTTTCCAGGTTGCTTGGTTGGCCAAAAAGGGCGTATGCGTTTTTTCCTGAATATATTCAGGAAAAACCGCATACGCCCTTTTTGGCCAAGGGCATCATTTTCGACGTTTTGCCGCTTTTCATGTGCTTTAAAGGCGATTCATATCTACCTCCTGAAATCTGTTTCCTGCAATTCTGCCTTGCTTTCAAATCCTCTTCGTTGCCTTCCCTCAATATATTTTTGGACGAGAGTTATCATTTATAACTCGGCTGGTTTGTGAATTGCAATGCCCCTGAGCTCCATTTTTAAACTCGCTTTTTTGGGAGCTCTCCGCAAAAGCGCAGGATGGCCTCAGGCACTATTCTTGTTCCGGGCGGCAGGCTGAGCCTGTGGTTATTTCTTCTTCCTGATGGGAAAATAGAGTGACCTGTGCCTGTCCCAACACCAAGAGCTAATCTCTCATTGGCTCCCCGTTTTTCCGTTCATCCTCAGGACAAATTGCAAGCTGTATGGAACAGGAGGTTAAAGGTGATGATTTTCCATTGAGGGCGGTTGCTACTAAAGCAGCTGGAATGGCGAACCCGAGCACAAGGACAGGAGAAATGAGGTGCGTTTTAGAAACCTTTCCCCATCACATGGTGTACCATCTTCTGGGTTTCTCATGCATGTTTTTGATGTAGGAAGATGCCCTTGAACGTGGAGATTTGGGACCCATGCAATGGGTACCACGCAGTATTACTTTAAAGGGTCTGCGTTTGCTCACCCAACCTCACCAAACCTCTCAGCCCCAAGAGTGTCCACCCTTATGTCTCATCCAGCTGTGGGTCTAGATATGGTCAATCCAGCTTGCATCACAGCCCCTGAACGCATTGTGTAAGAATTTCTCTCTTTCACTGTCTTTGTTTCATGGGTTATTCAAAGTAATTTATTTTTATAGTGGTGTTTAGCTGCTTTTCACAGCTGTTTTTATGCCACTTTACACCCACTTGACACACTAACAGAGAGATATCAATACATAGGTTTTAAGATTATTACTAGTCAGATATATTCTTGTGCGGTGAATAGGGCGTGTTGAGTCCAGTTCTCTGAGCAAGGAGTAGGTCTTGTCTACTACATATTGGGTTTATGGAACGGTATCTGAGCTAATTTGATACCCTTGTTTTATGTATCACCCCACCTCACCTTTCCCATTAAGCAGCCATAGTGTGTTTTCTGCATTTGTGACTCTGTTCTGTTTTGTAATTCAGTTCAAGTGTAACGGTTTTTACATTCCCTCTATCAGTGATACCTTATGAGAAGTGTCCTTTTCTGTGTGACTTATTTCACTTAGAATCGTCGTACCTAAACCCACGCATCATGCTGCTACTAACCTTATGACATTGATTTCATGGCTGAGTGATATTCCATTGTACATAAGGACCACAACTTCTTTATCCATTTTTCTCTTTCCTGGGATATTGAAGGTGGAATGAAGTGGAGGTCCTTGTCAACAGAGCAGCCCTCAACTTTGGGGTGCTTGTGTCTTGCTGATTTTTAATTTTCCCAATTTATACCCCCATGAGTGGAAGTGCCCTATGCTCTCTAAGCTGTGTTTTTCAGATGTTTCAGGACACACCGTACACTTCTCCAGAGTGGCTGTTGGCAATTTACATCCCGCCCATCAGTGTAGCAAGGCTCCCATTTCTCCATGGCCTGTCCTGCATTTCTGGTTTTGACACTTTTTTCAGCATGGCCCTTTTGACCGATGGGAAGCGAGACTTCTCTGTAGCGCTGATTTGCCTTTCCAGGTTGCTTGGTTGGCCAAAAAGGCGTATGCGTTTTTTCCTGAATATATTCAGGAAAAAACGCATACGCCCTTTTTGGCCAAGGGCATCATTGTCAACGTTTTGCCGCTTTTCATGTGCTTTAAAGGCGATTCGTATCTACCTCCTGAAATCTGTTTCGTGCAATTCTGCCTTGATTTCAAATCCTCTTCTTTGCCTTCCCTCAATATATTTGTGGACGAGAGTTATCATTTATAACTCTGCAGGTTTGTGAATTGCAGTGCCCTGAAGCTCCATTTTACAACTCGCTTTTTTGGGAGCTGGCCGCAAAAGCGCAGGATGGCTTCAGGCCCTGTTCTGGTTCCGGGGGGCAGGCTGAGCCTGTGGTTAATTCTTCTTCCTGATGGGAAAATAGAGTGACCTGTGCCTGTCCCGACACCAAGAGCTAGTCTCTCACTGGTTCCCGGTCTACCCGTTCATCCTCAGGACAAATTGCAACCTGTACGGAACAGGAGGTTAAAGGTGCTGATGCTCCAAGTAGGGAGATTGCTAGTAAAGCGGATGGAATGGCGAACCCGGGCACAAGGAGATGAGAAATGAGGTGCGTTTTAGAAACCTTTCCCTATCACACGGTGTACCATCTTCTGGGTTTCTCATGCATGTTTTCGATGTAGGAAGATGCCCTTGAACCTGGAGATTTGGGAACCATGCGATGGGTACCACGCAGTATTACTTTAAAGGGTCTGCGTTTGCTCACCCAACCTCACCAAACCTCTCAGCCCCAAGAGTGTCCACCCTTATGTCTCATCCAGCTGTGGGTCTAGATATGGTCAATCCAGGTTGCATCACAGCCCCTGAACTCATTGTGTAAGAATTTCTATCTCTTTCACTGTCGTTGTTTCATGGGTTTTTCAAAGTAATTTATTTTCATAATGGGGTTTAGCTGCTTTTCACTGCTGTGTTTATGCCGCTTTACACCCACTTGACACACTAACAGAGAGATATCAATACATAGGTTTTAAGATTATTACTAGTCAGATATATTCTTGTGCGGTGAATAGGGCGTGTTGAGTCCAGTTCTCTGAGCAAGGAGTAGGTCTTGTCTACTACATATTGGGTTTATGGAACGGTATCTGAGCTAATTTGATACCCTTGTTTTATGTATCACCCCACCTCACCTTTCCCGTTAAGCAGCCATAGTCTGTTTTCTGCATGTGTGACGCTGTTCTCTTTTGTAATTCAGTTCAAGTGTAACGGTTTTTACATTCCCTCTATAAGTGATACCTTATGAGAAGTGTCCTTTTCTGTGTGACTTATTTCACTTAGAATCGTCGTACCTAAATCCACTCATCATGCTGCTACTAACCTTATGACATTGATTTCATGGCTGAGTGATATTCCATTGTACATAAGGACCACAACTTCTTTATCCATTTTTCTCTTTCCTGGGATATTTAAGGTGGAATGAAGTGGAGGTCCTTGTCAACAGAGCAGCCCTCAACTTTGGGGTGCTTGTGTCTTGCTGATTTTTCATTTTCCCAATTTATACCCCCATGAGTGGAAGTGCCCTATGTTCTCTAAGCTGTGTTTTTCAGATGTTTCAGGAGTCACCGTACACTTCTCCAGTGTGGCTGTTGGCAGTTTACATCCCGCCCATCAGTGTAGCAAGGCTCCCATTTCTCCATGGCCTGTCCTGCATTTCTGGTTTTGACACTTTTTTCAGCATGGCCCTTTTGACCGATGGGAAGCGAGACTTCTTTGTAGCGCTGATTTGCCTTTCCAGGTTGCTTGGTTGGCCAGAAAGGGCGTATGCGTTTTTTCCTGAATATATTCAGGAAAAAACGCATACGCCCTTTTTGGCCAAGGGCATCATTGTCAACGTTTTGCCGCTTTTCATCTGCTTTAAAGGCGATTCGAATCTACCTCCTGAAATCTGTTTCCTGCAATTCTGCCTTGATTTCAAATCCTCTTCTTTGCCTTCCCTCAATATATTTGTGGACGAGAGTTATCATTTATAACTCTGCAGGTTTGTGAATTGCACTGCCCTGAACCTCCATTTTACAACTCGCTTTTTTGGGAGCTGGCCGCAAAAGCGCAGGATGGCTTCAGGCCCTGTTCTGGTTCCGGGGGGCAGGCTGAGCCTGTGGTTAATTCTTCTTCCTGATGGGAAAATAGAGTGACCTGTGCCTGTCCCAACACCAAGAGCTAGTCTCTCATTGGTTCCACGTCTTCCCGTTCATCCTCAGGACAAATTGCAACCTGTACGGAACAGGAGGTTAAAGGTGCTGATGCTCCAAGTAGGGAGATTGCTAGTAAAGCGGCTGGAATGGCGAACCCGGGCACAAGGAGATGAGAAATGAGGTGCGTTTTAGAAACCTTTCCCCATCACACGGTGTACCATCTTCTGGGTTTCTCATGCATGTTTTCGATGTAGGAAGATGCCCTTGAACCTGGAGATTTGGGACCCATGCGATGGGTACCACGCAGTATTACTTTAAAGGGTCTGCGTTTGCTCACCCAACCTCACCAAACCTCTCAGCCGCAACAGTGTCCACCCTTATGTCTCATCCAGCTGTGGGTCTAGATATGGTCAATCCAGCTTGCATCACAGCCCCTGAACGCATTGTGTAAGAATTTCTATCTCTTTCACTGTCGTTGTTTCATGGGTTTTTCAAAGTAATTTATTTTCATAATGGGGTTTAGCTGCTTTTCACTGCTGTGTTTATGCCGCTTTACACCCACTTGACACACTAACAGAGAGATATCAATACATAGGTTTTAAGATTATTACTAGTCAGATATATTCTTGTGCGGTGAATAGGGCGTGTTGAGTCCAGTTCTCTGAGCAAGGAGTAGGTCTTGTCTACTACATATTGGGTTTATGGAACGGTATCTGAGCTAATTTGATACCCTTGTTTTATGTATCACCCCACCTCACCTTTCCCGTTAAGCAGCCATAGTCTGTTTTCTGCATGTGTGACTCTGTTCTGTTTTGTAATTCAGTTCAAGTGTAACGGTTTTTACATTCCCTCTAAAAGTGATACCTTATGAGAAGTGTCCTTTTCTGTGTGACTTATTTCACTTAGAATCGTCGTACCTAAATCCACTCATCATGCTGCTACTAACCTTATGACATTGATTTCATGGCTGAGTGATATTCCATTGTACATAAGGACCACAACTTCTTTATCCATTTTTCTCTTTCCTTGGATATTTAAGGTGGAATGAAGTGGAGGTCCTTGTCAACAGAGCAGCCCTCAACTTTGGGGTGCTTGTGTCTTGCTGATTTTTAATTTTCCCAATTTATACCCCCATGAGTGGAAGTGCCCTATGCTCTCTAAGCTGTGTTTTTCAGATGTTTCAGGACACACCGTACACTTCTCCAGAGTGGCTGTTGGCAATTTACATCCCGCCCATCAGTGTAGCAAGGCTCTCATTTCTCCATGGCCTGTCCTGCATTTCTGGTTTTGACACTTTTTTCAGCATGGCCCTTTTGACCGATGGGGAGCGAGACTTCTTTGTAGCGATGATTTGCCTTTCCAGGTTGCTTGGTTGGCCAAAAAGGGCGTATGCGTTTTTTCCTGAATATATTCAGGAAAAAACGCATACGCCCTTTTTGGCCAAGGGCATCATTGTCAACGTTTTGCCGCTTTTCATGTGCTTTAAAGGCGATTCGAATCTACCTCCTGAAATCTGTTTCCTGCAATTCTGCCTTGATTTCAAATCCTCTTCTTTGCCTTCCCTCAATATATTTGTGGACGAGAGTTATCATTTATAACTCTGCAGGTTTGTGAATTGCACTGCCCTGAACCTCCATTTTACAACTCGCTTTTTTGGGAGCTGGCCGCAAAAGCGCAGGATGGCTTCAGGCCCTGTTCTGGTTCCGGGGGGCAGGCTGAGCCTGTGGTTAATTCTTCTTCCTGATGGGAAAATAGAGTGACCTGTGCCTGTCCCAACACCAAGAGCTAGTTTCTCGTTGGTTCCACGTCTTCCCGTTCATCCTCAGGACAAATTGCAACCTGTACGGAACAGGAGGTTAAAGGTGCTGATGCTCCAAGTAGGGAGATTGCTAGTAAAGCGGCTGGAATGGCGAACCCGGGCACAAGGAGATGAGAAATGAGGTGCGTTTTAGAAACCTTTCCCTATCACACGGTGTACCATCTTCTGGGTTTCTCATGCATGTTTTCGATGTAGGAAGATGCCCTTGAACCTGGAGATTTGGGAACCATGCGATGGGTACCACGCAGTATTACTTTAAAGGGTCTGCGTTTGCTCACCCAACCTCACCAAACCTCTCAGCCCCAAGAGTGTCCACTCTTATGTCTCATCCAGCTGTGGGTCTAGATATGGTCAATCCAGCTTGCATCACAGCCCCTGAACTCATTGTGTAAGAATTTCTATCTCTTTCACTGTCGTTGTTTCATGGGTTTTTCAAAGTAATTTATTTTCATAATGGGGTTTAGCTGCTTTTCACTGCTGTGTTTATGCCGCTTTACACCCACTTGACACACTAACAGAGAGATATCAATACATAGGTTTTAAGATTATTACTAGTCAGATATATTCTTGTGCGGTGAATAGGGCGTGTTGAGTCCAGTTCTCTGAGCAAGGAGTAGGTCTTGTCTACTACATATTGGGTTTATGGAACGGTATCTGAGCTAATTTGATACCCTTGTTTTATGTATCACCCCACCTCACCTTTCCCGTTAAGCAGCCATAGTCTGTTTTCTGCATGTGACTCTGTTCTGTTTTGTAATTCAGTTCAAGTGTAACGGTTTTTACATTCCCTCTAAAAGTGATACCTTATGAGAAGTGTCCTTTTCTGTGTGACTTATTTCACTTAGAATCGTCGTACCTAAATCCACTCATCATGCTGCTACTAACCTTATGACATTGATTTCATGGCTGAGTGATATTCCATTGTACATAAGGACCACAACTTCTTTATCCATTTTTCTCTTTCCTTGGATATTTAAGGTGGAATGAAGTGGAGGTCCTTGTCAACAGAGCAGCCCTCAACTTTGGGGTGCTTGTGTCTTGCTGATTTTTCATTTTCCCAATTTATACCCCCATGAGTGGAAGTGCCCTATGCTCTCTAAGCTGTGTTTTTCAGATGTTTCAGGACACACCGTACACTTCTCCAGAGTGGCTGTTGGCAATTTACATCCCGCCCATCAGTGTAGCAAGGCTCTCATTTCTCCATGGCCTGTCCTGCATTTCTGGTTTTGACACTTTTTTCAGCATGGCCCTTTTGACCGATGGGGAGCGAGACTACTTTGGAGCGCTGATTTGCCTTTCCAGGTTGCTTGGTTGGCCAAAAAGGCGTATGCGTTTTTTCCTGAATATATTCAGGAAAAAACGCATACGCCCTTTTTGGCCAAGGGCATCATTGTCAACGTTTTGCCGCTTTTCATGTGCTTTAAAGGCGATTCGTATCTACCTCCTGAAATCTGTTTCCTGCAATTCTGCCTTGATTTCAAATCCTCTTCTTTGCCTTCCCTCAATATATTTGTGGACAAGAGTTATCATTTATAACTCTGCAGGTTTGTGAATTGCACTGCCCTGAACCTCCATTTTACAACTCGCTTTTTTGGGAGCTGGCCGCAAAAGCGCAGGATGGCTTCAGGCCCTGTTCTGGTTCCGGGGGGCAGGCTGAGCCTGTGGTTAATTCTTCTTCCTGATGGGAAAATAGAGTGACCTGTGCCTGTCCCAACACCAAGAGCTAGTCTCTCGTTGGTTCCACGTCTTCCCGTTCATCCTCAGGACAAATTGCAACCTGTACGGAACAGGAGGTTAAAGGTGCTGATGCTCCAAGTAGGGAGATTGCTAGTAAAGCGGCTGGAATGGCGAACCCGGGCACAAGGAGATGAGAAATGAGGTGCGTTTTAGAAACCTTTCCCCATCACACGGTGTACCATCTTCTGGGTTTCTCATGCATGTTTTCGATGTAGGAAGATGCCCTTGAACCTGGAGATTTGGGACCCATGCGATGGGTACCACGCAGTATTACTTTAAAGGGTCTGCGTTTGCTCACCCAACCTCACCAAACCTCTCAGCCGCAACAGTGTCCACCCTTATGTCTCATCCAGCTGTGGGTCTAGATATGGTCAATCCAGGTTGCATCACAGCCCCTGAATGCATTGTGTAAGAATTTCTCTCTCTTTCACTGTCTTTGTTTCATGGGTTTTTCAAAGTAATTTATTTTTATAATGGGGTTTAGCTGCTTTTCACTGCTGTGTTTATGCCGCTTTTTACCCACTTGACACACTAACAGAGAGATATCAATACATAGGTTTTAAGATTATTACTAGTCAGATATATTCTTGTGCGGTGAATAGGGCGTGTTGAGTCCAGTTCTCTGAGCAAGGAGTAGGTCTTGTCTACTACATATTGGGTTTATGGAACGGTATCTGAGCTAATTTGATACCCTTGTTTTATGTATCACCCCACCTCACCTTTCACGTTAAGCAGCCATAGTCTGTTTTCTGCATGTGTGACTCTGTTCTGTTTTGTAATTCAGTTCAAGTGTAACGGTTTTTACATTCCCTCTATCAGTGATACCTTATGAGAAGTGTCCTTTTCTGTGTGACTTATTTCACTTAGAATCGTCGTACCTAAATCCACTCATCATGCTGCTACTAACCTTATGACATTGATTTCATGGCTGAGTGATATTCCATTGTACATAAGGACCACAACTTCTTTATCCATTTTTCTCTTTCCTGGGATATTGAAGGTGGAATGAAGTGGAGGTCCTTGTCAACAGAGCAGCCCTCAACTTTGGGGTGCTTGTGTCTTGCTGATTTTTAATTTTCCCAATTTATACCCCCATGAGTGGAAGTGCCCTATGCTCTCTAAGCTGTGTTTTTCAGATGTTTCAGGACACACCGTACACTTCTCCAGAGTGGCTGTTGGCAATTTACATCCCGCCCATCAGTGTAGCAAGGCTCCCATTTCTCCATGGCCTGTCCTGCATTTCTGGTTTTGACACTTTTTTCAGCATGGCCCTTTTGACCGATGGGAAGCGAGACTTCTCTGTAGCGCTGATTTGCCTTTCCAGGTTGCTTGGTTGGCCAAAAAGGGCGTATGCGTTTTTTCCTGAATATATTCAGGAAAAAACGCATACGCCCTTTTTGGCCAAGGGCATCATTGTCAACGTTTTGCCGCTTTTCATCTGCTTTAAAGGCGATTCGTATCTACCTCCTGAAATCTGTTTCGTGCAATTCTGCCTTGATTTCAAATCCTCTTCTTTGCCTTCCCTCAATATATTTGTGGACGAGAGTTATCATTTATAACTCTGCAGGTTTGTGAATTGCAGTGCCCTGAACCTCCAGTTTACAACTCGCTTTTTTGGGAGCTGGCCGCAAAAGCGCAGGATGGCTTCAGGCCCTGTTCTGGTTCCGGGGGGCAGGCTGAGCCTGTGGTTAATTCTTCTTCCTGATGGGAAAATAGAGTGACCTGTGCCTGTCCCAACAACAAGAGCTAGTCTCTCGTTGGTTCCCCGTCTTCCCGTTCATCCTCAGGACAAATTGCAACCTGTACGGAACAGGAGGTTAAAGGTGCTGATGCTCCAAGTAGGGAGATTGCTAGTAAAGCGGCTGGAATGGCGAACCCGGGCACAAGGAGATGAGAAATGAGGTGCGTTTTAGAAACCTTTCCCCATCACACGGTGTACTATCTTCTGGGTTTCTCATGCATGTTTTCGATGTAGGAAGATGCCCTTGAACCTGGAGATTTGGGACCCATGCGATGGGTACCACGCAGTATTACTTTAAAGGGTCTGCGTTTGCTCACCCAACCTCACCAAACCTCTCAGCCCCAAGAGTGTCCACCCTTATGTCTCATCCAGCTGTGGGTCTAGATATGGTCAATCCAGGTTGCATCACAGCCCCTGAACGCATTGTGTAAGAATTTCTCCCTCTTTCACTGTCTTTCTTTCATGGGTTTTTCAAAGTAATTTATTTTCATAATGGGGTTTAGCTCCTTTTCACGGCTGTGTTTATGCCGCTTTCCACCCACTTGACACACTAACAGAGAGATATCAATACATATGTTTTACGATTATTACTAGTCAGATATATTCTTGTGCGGTGAATAGGGCGTGTTGAGTCCAGTTCTCTGAGCAAGGAGTAGGTCTTGTCTATTACATATTGGGTTTATGGAACGGTATCTGAGCTAATTTGAAACCCTTGTTTTATGTATCACCCCACCTCACCTTTCCCGTTAAGCAGCCATAGTGTGTTTTTGCACGTGTGACTCTGTTCTGTTTTGTAATTCAGTTCAAGTGTAACGGTTTTTACATTCCCCCTATCAGTGATACATTATGAGAAGTGTCCTTTTCTGTGTGACTTATTTCACTTAGAATCGTCGTACCTAAATCCACTCATCATGCTGCTACTAGCCTTATGACATTGATTTCATGGCTCAGTGATATTCCATTTTACATAAGGACCACAACTTCTTTATCCATTTTTCTCTTTCCTGGGATATTGAAGGTGGAATGAAGTGGAGGTCCTTGTCAACAGAGCAGCCCTCAACTTTGGCGTGCTTGTGTCTTGCTGATTTTTCATTTTCCCAATTTATACCCCCATGAGTGGAAGTGCCCTATGCTCTCTAAGCTGTGTTTTTTAGATGTTTCAGGACTTACCGTACACTTCTCCAGAGTGGCTGTTGGCAATTTACATCCCGCCCATCAGTGTAGCAAGGCTCCCATTTCTCCATGGCCTGTCCTGCATTTCTGGTTTTGACACTTTTTTCAGCATGGCCCTTTTGACCGATGGGAAGCGAGACTTCTTTGTAGCGCTGATTTGCCTTTCCAGGTTGCTTGGTTGGCCAGAAAGGGCGTATGCGTTTTTTCCTGAATATATTCAGGAAAAAACGCATACGCCCTTTTTGGCCAAGGGCATCATTGTCAACATTTTGCCGCTTTTCATCTGCTTTAAAGGCGATTCGAATCTACCTCCTGAAATCTGTTTCCTGCAATTCTGCCTTGATTTCAAATCCTCTTCTTTGCCTTCCCTCAATATATTTGTGGAAGAGAGTTTTCATTTATAACTCTGCAGGTTTGTGAATTGCTGTGCCCTGAACCTCCATTTTACAACTCGTTTTTTGGGAGCTGGCCACAAAAGCGCAGGATGGCTTCAGGCCCTTTTCTTGTTCCGGGGCGCAGGCTGAGCCTGTGGTTAATTCTTCTTCCTGATGGGAAAATAGAGTGACCTGTGCCTGTCCCAACACCAAGAGCTAGTCTCTCATTGGTTCCACGTCTTCCCGTTCATCCTCAGGACAAATTGCAACCTGTACGAAACAGGAGGTTAAAGGTGCTGATGCTCCAAGTAGGGAGATTGCTAGTAAAGCGGCTGGAATGGCGAACCCGGGCACAAGGAGATGAGAAATGAGGTGCGTTTTAGAAACCTTTCCCCATCACACGGTGTACCATCTTCTGGGTTTCTCATGCATGTTTTCGATGTAGGAAGATGCCCTTGAACCTGGAGATTTGGGACCCGTGCGATGGGTACCACACAGTATTACTTTAAAGGGTCTGCGTTTGCTCACCCAACCTCACCAAACCTCTCAGCCCCAAGAGTGTCCACCCTTATGTCTCATCCAGCTGTGGGTCTAGATATGGTCAATCCAGGTTGCATCACAGCCCCTGAACGCATTGTGTAAGAATTTCTCTCTCTTTCACTGTCTTTGTTTCATGGGTTTTTCAAAGTAATTTATTTTTATAATGGGGTTTAGCTGCTTTTCACTGCTGTGTTTATGCCGCTTTACACCCACTTGACACACTAACAGAGAGGTGTCAATACATAGGTTTTAAGATTATTACTAGTCAGATATATTCTTGTGCGGTGAATAGGGTGTGTTGAGTCCAATTCTCTGAGCAAGGAGTAGGTCTTGTCTATTACATATTGTGTTTATGGAATGGTATCTGAGCTCATTTGAAACCCTTGTTTTATGTATCACCCCACCTCACATTTCCCGTTAAGCAGCCATAGTGTGTTTTCTGCATGTGTGACTCTGTTCTGTTTTGTAATTCAGTTCAAGTGTAACGGTTTTTACATTCCTTCTATAAGTGATACCTTATTTGAAGTGTCCTTTTCTGTGTGACTTATTTCACTTAGAATCGTCGTACCTAAATCCAGTCATCATGCTTCTACTAGCCTTATGACATTGATTTCATGGCTGAGTGATATTCCATTGTACATAAGGACCACAACTTCTATATACATTTTTCTCTTTCCTGGGATATTTAAGGTGGAATGAAGTGGAGGTCCTTGTCAACAGAGCAGCCCTAAACTTTGGGGTGCTTGTGTCTTGCTGATTTTTCATTTTCCCAATTTATACCCCCATGAGTGGAAGTGCCCTATGTTCTCTAAGCTGTGTTTTTCAGATGTTTCAGGAGTCACCGTACACTTCTCCAGTGTGGCTGTTGGCAGTTTACATCCCGCTCATCAGTGTAGCAAGGCTCCCATTTCTCCATGGCCTGTCCTGCATTTCTGGTTTTGACACTTTTTTCAGCATGGCCCTTTTGACCGATGGAAAACGAGACTTCTCTGTAGCGTTGATTTGCCTTTCCAGGTTGCTTGGTTGGCCAAAAAGGGCGTATGCGTTTTTTCCTGAATATATTCAGGAAAAACCGCATACGCCCTTTTTGGCCAAGGGCATCATTTTCGACGTTTTGCCGCTTTTCATGTGCTTTAAAGGCGATTCATATCTACCTCCTGAAATCTGTTTCCTGCAATTCTGCCTTGCTTTCAAATCCTCTTCGTTGCCTTCCCTCAATATATTTTTGGACGAGAGTTATCATTTATAACTCGGCTGGTTTGTGAATTGCAATGCCCCTGAGCTCCATTTTTAAACTCGCTTTTTTGGGAGCTCTCCGCAAAAGCGCAGGATGGCCTCAGGCACTATTCTTGTTCCGGGCGGCAGGCTGAGCCTGTGGTTATTTCTTCTTCCTGATGGGAAAATAGAGTGACCTGTGCCTGTCCCAACACCAAGAGCTAATCTCTCATTGGCTCCCCGTTTTTCCGTTCATCCTCAGGACAAATTGCAAGCTGTATGGAACAGGAGGTTAAAGGTGATGATTTTCCATTGAGGGCGATTGCTACTAAAGCGGCTGGAATGGCGAACCCGAGCACAAGGACAGGAGAAATGAGGTGCGTTTTAGAAACCTTTCCCCATCACATGGTGTACCATCTTCTGGGTTTCTCATGCATGTTTTTGATGTAGGAAGATGCCCTTGAACGTGGAGATTTGGGACCCATGCAATGGGTACCACGCAGTATTCCTTTAAAGGGTCTGCGTTTGCTCACCCAACCTCACCAAACCTCTCAGCCCCAAGAGTGTCCACCCTTATGTCTCATCCAGCTGTGGGTCTAGATATGGTCAATCCAGCTTGCATCACAGCCCCTGAACGCATTGTGTAAGAATTTCTCTCTCTTTCACTGTCTTTGTTTCATGGGTTTTTCAAAGTAATTTATTTTCATAGTGGGGTTTAGCTGCTTTTCACAGCTGTTTTTATGCCGCTTTACACCCACTTGACACACTAACAGAGAGATATCAATACATAGGTTTTAAGATTATTACTAGTCAGATATATTCTTGTGCGGTGAATAGGGCGTGTTGAGTCCAGTTCTCTGAGCAAGGAGTAGGTCTTGTCTACTACATATTGGGTTTATGGAATGGTATCTGAGCTAATTTGATACCCTTGTTTTATGTATCACCCCACCTCACCTTTCCCATTAAGCAGCCATAGTGTGTTTTCTGCATTTGTGACTCTGTTCTGTTTTGTAATTCAGTTCAAGTGTAACGGTTTTTACATTCCCTCTATCAGTGATACCTTATGAGAAGTGTCCTTTTCTGTGTGACTTATTTCACTTAGAATCGTCGTACCTAAATCCACTCATCATGCTGCTACTAACCTTATGACATTGATTTCATGGCTGAGTGATATTCCATTGTACATAAGGACCACAACTTCTTTATCCATTTTTCTCTTTCCTGGGATATTGAAGGTGGAATGAAGTGGAGGTCCTTGTCAACAGAGCAGCCCTCAACTTTGGGGTGCTTGTGTCTTGCTGATTTTTAATTTTCCCAATTTATACCCCCATGAGTGGAAGTGCCCTATGCTCTCTAAGCTGTGTTTTTCAGATGTTTCAGGACACACCGTACACTTCTCCAGAGTGGCTGTTGGCAATTTACATCCCGCCCATCAGTGTAGCAAGGCTCCCATTTCTCCATGGCCTGTCCTGCATTTCTGGTTTTGACACTTTTTTCAGCATGGCCCTTTTGACCGATGGGAAGCGAGACTTCTCTGTAGCGCTGATTCGCCTTTCCAGGTTGCTTGGTTGGCCAAAAAGGGCGTATTCGTTTTTTCCTGAATATATTCAGGAAAAAACGCATACGCCCTTTTTGGCCAAGGGCATCATTGTCAACGTTTTGCCGCTTTTCATGTGCTTTAAAGGCGATTCGTATCTACCTCCTGAAATCTGTTTCGTGCAATTCTGCCTTGATTTCAAATCCTCTTCTTTGCCTTCCCTCAATATATTTGTGGACGAGAGTTATCATTTATAACTCTGCAGGTTTGTGAATTGCAGTGCCCTGAAGCTCCATTTTACAACTCGCTTTTTTGGGAGCTGGCCGCAAAAGCGCAGGATGGCTTCAGGCCCTGTTCTGGTTCCGGGGGGCAGGCTGAGCCTGTGGTTAATTCTTCTTCCTGATGGGAAAATAGAGTGACCTGTGCCTGTCCCGACACCAAGAGCTAGTCTCTCACTGGTTCCCGGTCTACCCGTTCATCCTCAGGACAAATTGCAACCTGTACGGAACAGGAGGTTAAAGGTGCTGATGCTCCAAGTAGGGAGATTGCTAGTAAAGCGGCTGGAATGGCGAACCCGGGCACAAGGAGATGAGAAATGAGGTGCGTTTTAGAAACCTTTCCCTATCACACGGTGTACCATCTTCTGGGTTTCTCATGCATGTTTTCGATGTAGGAAGATGCCCTTGAACCTGGAGATTTGGGAACCATGCGATGGGTACCACGCAGTATTCCTTTAAAGGGTCTGCGTTTGCTCACCCAACCTCACCAAACCTCTCAGCCCCAAGAGTGTCCACCCTTATGTCTCATCCAGCTGTGGGTCTAGATATGGTCAATCCAGCTTGCATCACAGCCCCTGAACTCATTGTGTAAGAATTTCTATCTCTTTCACTGTCGTTGTTTCATGGGTTTTTCAAAGTAATTTATTTTCATAATGGGGTTTAGCTGCTTTTCACTGCTGTGTTTATGCCGCTTTACACCCACTTGACACACTAACAGAGAGATATCAATACATAGGTTTTAAGATTATTACTAGTCAGATATATTCTTGTGCGGTGAATAGGGCGTGTTGAGTCCAGTTCTCTGAGCAAGGAGTAGGTCTTGTCTACTACATATTGGGTTTATGGAACGGTATCTGAGCTAATTTGATACCCTTGTTTTATGTATCACCCCACCTCACCTTTCCCGTTAAGCAGCCATAGTCTGTTTTCTGCATGTGTGACTCTGTTCTGTTTTGTAATTCAGTTCAAGTGTAACGGTTTTTACATTCCCTCTAAAAGTGATACCTTATGAGAAGTGTCCTTTTCTGTGTGACTTATTTCACTTAGAATCGTCGTACCTAAATCCACTCATCATGCTGCTACTAACCTTATGACATTGATTTCATGGCTGAGTGATATTCCATTGTACATAAGGACCACAACTTCTTTATCCATTTTTCTCTTTCCTTGGATATTTAAGGTGGAATGAAGTGGAGGTCCTTGTCAACAGAGCAGCCCTCAACTTTGGGGTGCTTGTGTCTTGCTGATTTTTCATTTTCCCAATTTATACCCCCATGAGTGGAAGTGCCCTATGCTCTCTAAGCTGTGTTTTTCAGATGTTTCAGGACACACCGTACACTTCTCCAGAGTGGCTGTTGGCAATTTACATCCCGCCCATCAGTGTAGCAAGGCTCTCATTTCTCCATGGCCTGTCCTGCATTTCTGGTTTTGACACTTTTTTCAGCATGGCCCTTTTGACCGATGGGGAGCGAGACTTCTTTGTAGCGCTGATTTGCTTTTCCAGGTTGCTTGGTTGGCCAAAAAGGGCGTATGCGTTTTTTCCTGAATATATTCAGGAAAAAACGCATACGCCCTTTTTGGCCAAGGGCATCATTGTCAACGTTTTGCCGCTTTTCATGTGCTTTAAAGGCGATTCGAATCTACCTCCTGAAATCTGTTTCCTGCAATTCTGCCTTGATTTCAAATCCTCTTCTTTGCCTTCCCTCAATATATTTGTGGACGAGAGTTATCATTTATAACTCTGCAGGTTTGTGAATTGCACTGCCCTGAACCTCCATTTTACAACTCGCTTTTTTGGGAGCTGGCCGCAAAAGCGCAGGATGGCTTCAGGCCCTGTTCTGGTTCTAGGGGGCAGGCTGAGCCTGTGGTTAATTCTTCTTCCTGATGGGAAAATAGAGTGACCTGTGCCTGTCCCAACACCAAGAGCTAGTCTCTCGTTGGTTCCCCGTCTTCCCGTTCATCCTCAGGACAAATTGCAACCTGTACAGAACAGGAGGTTAAAGGTGCTGATGCTCCAAGTAGGGAGATTGCTAGTAAAGCGGCTGGAATGGCGAACCCGGGCACAAGGAGATGAGAAATGAGGTGCGTTTTAGAAACCTTTCCCCATCACACGGTGTACTATCTTCTGGGTTTCTCATGCATGTTTTCGATGTAGGAAGATGCCCTTGAAGCTGGAGATTTGGGACCCATGCGATGGGTACCACGCAGTATTACTTTAAAGGGTCTGCGTTTGCTCACCCAACCTCACCAAACCTCTCAGCCCCAAGAGTGTCCACCCTTATGTCTCATCCAGCTGTGGGTCTAGATATGGTCCATCCAGGTTGCATCACAGCCCCTGAACGCATTGTGTAAGAATTTCCCTCTCTTTCACTGTCGTTGTTTCATGGGTTTTTCAAAGTAATTTATTTTCATAATGGGGTTTAGCTGCTTTTCACTGCTGTGTTTATGCCGCTTTACACCCACTTGACACACTAACAGAGAGATATCAATACATAGGTTTTAAGATTATTACTAGTCAGATATATTCTTGTGCGGTGAATAGGGCGTGTTGAGTCCAGTTCTCTGAGCAAGGAGTAGGTCTTGTCTATTACATATTGGGTTTATGGAACGGTATCTGAGCTAATTTGATACCCTTGTTTTATGTATCACCCCACCTCACCTTTCCCGTTAAGCAGCCATAGTGTGTTTTCTGCATGTGTGACTCTGTTCTGTTTTGTAATTCAGTTCAAGTGTAACGGTTTTTACATTCCCTCTATCAGTGATACCTTATGAGAAGTGTCCTTTTCTGTGTGACTTATTTCACTTAGAATCGTCGTACCTAAATACACTCATCATGCTGCTACTAACATTATGACATTGATTTAATGGCTGAGTGATATTCCATTGTACATAAAGACCACAACTTCTTTATCCATTTTTCTCTTTCCTGGGATATTTAAGGTGGAATGAAGTGGAGGTCCTTGTCAACAGAGCAGCCCTCAACTTTGGGGTGCTTGTGTCTTGCTGATTTTTAATTTTCCCAATTTATACCCCCATGAGTGGAAGTGCCCTATGTTCTCTAAGCTGTGTTTTTCAGATGTTTCAGGAGTCACCGTACACTTCTCCAGTGTGGCTGTTGGCAGTTTACATCCCGCCCATCAGTGTAGCAAGGCTCCCATTTCTCCATGGCCTGTCCTGCATTTCTGGTTTTGACACTTTTTTCAGCATGGCCCTTTTGACCGATGGGAAACGAGACTTCTCTGTAGCGTTGATTTGCCTTTCCAGGTTGCTTGGTTGGCCAAAAAGGGCGTATGCGTTTTTTCCTGAATATATTCAGGAAAAACCGCATACGCCCTTTTTGGCCAAGGGCATCATTTTCGACGTTTTGCCGCTTTTCATGTGCTTTAAAGGCGATTCATATCTACCTCCTGAAATCTGTTTCCTGCAATTCTGCCTTGCTTTCAAATCCTCTTCGTTGCCTTCCCTCAATATATTTTTGGACGAGAGTTATCATTTATAACTCGGCTGGTTTGTGAATTGAAATGCCCCTGAGCTCCATTTTTAAACTCGCTTTTTTGGGAGCTCTCCGCAAAAGCGCAGGATGGCCTCACGCACTATTCTTGTTCCGGGCGGCAGGCTGAGCCTGTGGTTATTTCTTCTTCCTGATGGGAAAATAGAGTGACCTGTGCCTGTCCCAACACCAAGAGCTAATCTCTCATTGGCTCCCCGTTTTTCCGTTCATCCTCAGGACAAATTGCAAGCTGTATGGAACAGGAGGTTAAAGGTGATGATTTTCCATTGAGGGCGATTGCTACTAAAGCGGCTGGAATGGCGAACCCGAGCACAAGGACAGGAGAAATGAGGTGCGTTTTAGAAACCTTTCCCCATCACATGGTGTACCATCTTCTGGGTTTCTCATGCATGTTTTTGATGTAGGAAGATGCCCTTGAACGTGGAGATTTGGGACCCATGCAATGGGTACCACGCAGTATTCCTTTAAAGGGTCTGCGTTTGCTCACCGAACCTCACCAAACCTCTCAGCCCCAAGAGTGTCCACCCTTATGTCTCATCCAGCTGTGGGTCTAGATATGGTCAATCCAGCTTGCATCACAGCCCCTGAACGCATTGTGTAAGAATTTCTCTCTCTTTCACTGTCTTTGTTTCATGGGTTTTTCAAAGTAATTTATTTTTATAGTGGGGTTTAGCTGCTTTTCACAGCTGTTTTTATGCCGCTTTACACCCACTTGACACACTAACAGAGAGATATCAATACATAGGTTTTAAGATTATTACTAGTCAGATATATTCTTGTGCGGTGAATAGGGCGTGTTGAGTCCAGTTCTCTGAGCAAGGAGTAGGTCTTGTCTACTACATATTGGGTTTATGGAATGGTATCTGAGCTAATTTGATACCCTTGTTTTATGTATCACCCCACCTCACCTTTCCCGTTAAGCAGCCATAGTGTGTTTTCTGCATGTGTGACTCTTTTCTGTTTTGTAATTCAGTTCAAGTGTAACGGTTTTTACATTCCCTCTATCAGTGATACCTTATGAGAAGTGTCCTTTTCTGTGTGACTTATTTCACTTAGAATCGTCGTACCTAAATCCACTCATCATGCTGCTACTAACCTTATGACATTGATTTCATGGCTGAGTGATATTCCATTGTACATAAGGACCACAACTTCTTTATCCATTTTTCTCTTTCCTGGGATATTGAAGGTGGAATGAAGTGGAGGTCCTTGTCAACAGAGCAGCCCTCAACTTTGGGGTGCTTGTGTCTTGCTGATTTTTAATTTTCCCAATTTATACCCCCATGAGTGGAAGTGCCCTATGCTCTCTAAGCTGTGTTTTTCAGATGTTTCAGGACACACCGTACACTTCTCCAGAGTGGCTGTTGGCAATTTACATCCCGCCCATCAGTGTAGCAAGGCTCCCATTTCTCCATGGCCTGTCCTGCATTTCTGGTTTTGACACTTTTTTCAGCATGGCCCTTTTGACCGATGGGAAGCGAGACTTCTCTGTAGCGCTGATTTGCCTTTCCAGGTTGCTTGGTTGGCCAAAAAGGGCGTATGCGTTTTTTCCTGAATATATTCAGGAAAAAACGCATACGCCCTTTTTGGCCAAGGGCATCATTGTCAACGTTTTGCCGCTTTTCATGTGCTTTAAAGGCGATTCGTATCTACCTCCTGAAATCTGTTTCGTGCAATTCTGCCTTGATTTCAAATCCTCTTCTTTGCCTTCCCTCAATATATTTGTGGACGAGAGTTATCATTTATAACTCTGCAGGTTTGTGAATTGCAGTGCCCTGAAGCTCCATTTTACAACTCGCTTTTTTGGGAGCTGGCCGCAAAAGCGCAGGATGGCTTCAGGCCCTGTTCTGGTTCCGGGGGGCAGGCTGAGCCTGTGGTTAATTCTTCTTCCTGATGGGAAAATAGAGTGACCTGTGCCTGTCCCGACACCAAGAGCTAGTCTCTCACTGGTTCCCGGTCTACCCGTTCATCCTCAGGACAAATTGCAACCTGTACGGAACAGGAGGTTAAAGGTGCTGATGCTCCAAGTAGGGAGATTGCTAGTAAAGCGGCTGGAATGGCGAACCCGGGCACAAGGAGATGAGAAATGAGGTGCGTTTTAGAAACCTTTCCCTATCACACGGTGTACCATCTTCTGGGTTTCTCATGCATGTTTTCGATGTAGGAAGATGCCCTTGAACCTGGAGATTTGGGAACCATGCGATGGGTACCACGCAGTATTACTTTAAAGGGTCTGCGTTTGCTCACCCAACCTCACCAAACCTCTCAGCCCCAAGAGTGTCCACCCTTATGTCTCATCCAGCTGTGGGTCTAGATATGGTCAATCCAGCTTGCATCACAGCCCCTGAACTCATTGTGTAAGAATTTCTATCTCTTTCACTGTCGTTGTTTCATGGGTTTTTCAAAGTAATTTATTTTCATAATGGGGTTTAGCTGCTTTTCACTGCTGTGTTTATGCCGCTTTACACCCACTTGACACACTAACAGAGAGATATCAATACATAGGTTTTAAGATTATTACTAGTCAGATATATTCTTGTGCGGTGAATAGGGCGTGTTGAGTCCAGTTCTCTGAGCAAGGAGTAGGTCTTGTCTACTACATATTGGGTTTATGGAACGGTATCTGAGCTAATTTGATACCGTTGTTTTATGTATCACCCCACCTCACCTTTCCCGTTAAGCAGCCATAGTCTGTTTTCTGCATGTGTGACTCTGTTCTGTTTTGTAATTCAGTTCAAGTGTAACGGTTTTTACATTCCCTCTATAAGTGATACCTTATGAGAAGTGTCCTTTTCTGTGTGACTTATTTCACTTAGAATTGTCGTACCTAAATCCAGTCATCATGCTTCTACTAGCCTTATGACATTGATTTCATGGCTGAGTGATATTCCATTGTACATAAGGACCACAACTTCTATATACATTTTTCTCTTTCTTGGGATATTTAAGGTGGAATGAAGTGGAGGTCCTGGTCAACAGAGCAGCCCTAAACTTTGGGGTGCTTGTGTCTTGCTGATTTTTCATTTTCCCAATTTATACCCCCATGAGTGGAAGTGCCCTATGTTCTCTAAGCTGTGTTTTTCAGATGTTTCAGGAGTCACCGTACACTTCTCCAGTGTGGCTGTTGGCAGTTTACATCCCGCCCATCAGTGTAGCAAGGCTCCCATTTCTCCATGGCCTGTCCTGCATTTCTGGTTTTGACACTTTTTTCAGCATGGCCCTTTTGACCGATGGGAAACGAGACTTCTCTGTAGCATTGATTTGCCTTTCCAGGTTGCTTGGTTGGCCAAAAAGGGCGTATGCGTTTTTCCCTGAATATATTCAGGAAAAACCGCATACGCCCTTTTTGGCCAAGGGCATCATTTTCGACGTTTTGCCGCTTTTCATGTGCTTTAAAGGCGATTCAAATCTACCTCCTGAAATCTGTTTCCTGCAATTCTGCCTTGCTTTCAAATCCTCTTCGTTGCCTTCCCTCAATATATTTGTGGACGAGAGTTATCATTTATAACTCTGCAGGTTTGTGAATTGCAGTGCCCTGAACCTCCATTTTACAACTCGCTTTTTTGGTAGCTGGCCGTAAAAGCGCAGGATGGCTTCAGGCCCTGTTCTGGTTCCGGGGGGCAGGCTGAGCCTGTGGTTAATTCTTCTTCCTGATGGGAAAATAGAGTGACCTGTGCATGTCCCAACACCAAGAGCTAGTCTCTCGTTGGTTCCACGTCTTCCCGTTCATCCTCAGGACAAATTGCAACCTGTACGGAACAGGAGGTTAAAGGTGCTGATGCTCCAAGTAGGGAGATTGCTAGTAAAGCGGCTGGAATGGCGAACCCGGGCACAATGAGATGAGAAATGAGGTGCGTTTTAGAAACCTTTCCCCATCACACAGTGTACCATCTTCTGGGTTTCTCATGCATGTTTTCGATGTAGGAAGATGCCCTTGAACCTGGAGATTTGGGACCCATGCGATGGGTACCACGCAGTATTACTTTAAAGGGTCTGTGTTTGCTCACCCAACCTCACCAAACCTTTCAGCCCCAAGAGTGTCCACCCTTATGTCTCATCCAGCTGTGGGTCTAGATATGGTCAATCCAGGTGGCATCACAGGCCCTGAAGGCATTGTGTAAGAATTTCTCTCTCTTTCACTGTCTTTGTTTCATGGGTGTTTCAAAGTAATTTATTTTTATAATGGGGTTTAGCTGCTTTTCACTGCTGTGTTTATGCCGCTTTACACCCACTTGACACACTAACAGAGAGATATCAATACATAAGTTTTACGATTATTACTAGTCAGATATATTCTTGTGCCGTGAATAGGGCGTGTTGAGTCCAGTTCTCTGAGCAAGGAGTAGGTCTTGTCTATTACATATTGGGTTTATGGAACGGTATCTGAGCTAAATTGAAAACCTTCTTTTATGTATCACCCCACCTCACCTTTCCCGTTAAGCAGCCATAGTGTGTTTTCTGCATGTGTGACTCTGTTCTGTTTTGTAATTCAGTTCAAGTGTAACGGTTTTTACATTCCCTCTATCAGTGATACCTTATGAGAAGTGTCCTTTTCTGTGTGACTTATTTCACTTAGAATCGTCGTACCTAAATCCACTCATCATGCTGCTACTAGCCTTATGACATTGATTTCATGGCTGAGTGATATTCCATTGTACATAAGGACCACAACTTCTTTACCCATTTTTCTCTTTCCTGGGATATTTAAGGTGGAATGAAGTGGAGGTCCTGGTCAACAGAGCAGCCCTAAACTTTGGGGTGCTTGTGTCTTGCTGATTTTTCATTTTCCCAATTTATACCCCCATGAGTGGAAGTGCCCTATGCTCTCTGAGCTGTGTTTTTCAGATGTTTCAGGACTCACCGTACACTTCTCCACAGTGGCTGTTGGCAATTTACATCCCGCCCATCAGTGTAGCAAGGCTCCCATTTCTCCATGGCCTGTTCTGTATTTCTGGTTTTGACACTTTTTTCAGCATGGCCCTTTTGACCGATGGGAAGCGAGACTTCTTTGTAGCGCTGATTTGCCTTTCCAGGTTGCTTGCTTGGCCAAAAAGGGCGTATGCGTTTTTTCCTGAATATATTCAGGAAAAAACGCATACGCCCTTTTTGGCCAAGGGCATCATTGTCAACGTTTTGCCGCTTTTCATGTGCTTTAAATGCGATTCGAATCTACCTCCTGAAATCTGTTTCCTGCAATTCTGCCTTGATTTCATATCCTCTTCTTTGCCTTCCCTCAATATATTTGTGGACGAGAGTTATCATTTATAACTCTGCAGGTTTGTGAATTGCAGTGCCCTGAACCTCCATTTTACAACTCGTTTTTAAGGGAGCTGGCCGCAAAATCGCAGAATGGCTTCAGGCCCTGTTCTGGTTCCGGGGGGCAGGCTGAGCCTGTGGTTAATTCTTCTTTCTGATGGGAATATAGAGTGACCTGTGCCTGTCCCAACACCAAGAGCTAGTCTCTCGCTGGTTCCACGTCTTCCCGTTTATCCTCAGGACAGATTGCAACCTGTATGGAACAGGAGGTTAAAGGTGCTGATGCTCCAAGTAGGGAGCTTTCTAGTAAAGCGGCTGGAATGGCGAACCCGGGCACAAGGAGATGAGAAATGAGGTGCCTTTTAGAAACCTTTCCCCATCACACGGTGTACCATCTTCTGGGTTTCTCATGCATGTTTTCGATGTAGGAAGATGCCCTTGAACCTGGAGATTTGGGACCCATGCGATGGGTACCACGCAGTATTACTTGAAAGGGTCTGTGTTTGCTCACCCAACCTCACCAAACCTCTCAGCCCCAAGAGTGTCCACCCTTATGTCTCATCCAGCTGTGGGTCTAGATATGGTCAATCCAGGTTGCATCACAGCCCCTGAACGCATTGTCTAAGAATTTCTCTCACTTTCACTGTCTTTCTTTCATGGGTGTTTCAAAGTAATTTATTTTTATAATGGGGTTTAGCTGCTTTTCACTGCTGTGTTTATGCCGCTTTACACCCACTTGACACACTAACAGAGAGATATCAATACATAGGTTTTACGATTATTACTAGTCAGATATATTCTTGTGCCGTGAATAGGGCGTGTTGAGTCCAGTTCTCTGAGCAAGGAGTAGGTCTTGTCTATTACATATTGGGTTTATGGAACGGTATCTGAGCTAATTTGATACCCTTGTTTTATGTATCACCCCACCTCACCTTTCCCGTTAAGCAGCCATAGTGTGTTTTCTGCATGTGTGACTCTGTTCTGTTTTGTAATTCAGTTCAAGTGTAACGGTTTTTACATTCCCTCTATCAGTGATACCTTATGAGAAGTGTCCTTTTCTGTGTGACTTATTTCACTTAGAATCGTCGTACCTAAATCCACTCATCATGCTGCTACTAACCTTACGACATTGATTTCATGGCTGAGTGATATTCCATTGTACATAAGGACCACAACTTCTTTATCCATTTTTCTCTTTCCTGGGATATTTAAGGTGGAATGAAGTGGAGGTCCTGGTCAACAGAGCAGCCCTAAACTTTGGGGTGCTTGTGTCTTGCTGATTTTTCATTTTCCCAATTTATACCCCCATGAGTGGAAGTGCCCTATGCTCTCTAAGCTGTGTTTTTCAGATGTTTCAGGACTCACCGGACACTTCTCCAGAGTGGCTCTTGGCAATTTACATCCCGCCCATCAGTGTAGCAAGGCTCCCATTTCTCCATGGCCTGTCCTGCATTTCTGGTTTTGACACTTTTTTCAGCATGGCCCTTTTGACCGATGGGAAGCGAGACTTCTTTGTAGCGCTGATTTGCCTTTCCAGGTTGCTTGGTTGGCCAAAAAGGGCGTATGCGTTTTTTCCTGAATATATTCAGGAAAAAACGCATACGCCCTTTTTGGCCAAGGGCATCATTGTCAACGTTTTGCCGCTTTTCATGTGCTTTAAAGGCGATTCGTATCTACCTCCTGAAATCTGTTTCCTGCAATTCTGCCATGATTTCAAATCCTTTTCTTTGCCTTCCCTCAATATATTTGTGGACGAGAGTTATCATTTATAACTCTGCAGGTTTGTGAATTGCAGTGCCCTGAACCTCCATTTTACAACTCGCTTTTTTGGTAGCTGGCCGCAAAAGGGCAGGACGGCTTCAGGCCCTGTTCTGGTTCCAGGGGGCAGGATGAGCCTGTGGTTAATTCTTCTTTCTGATGGGAATATAGAGTGACCTGTGCCTGTCCCAACACCAAGAGCTAGTCTCTCGTTGGTTCCACGTCTTCCCGTTTATCCTCAGGACAGATTGCAACCTGTATGGAACAGGAGGTTAAAGGTGCTGATGCTCCAAGTAGGGAGCTTGCTAGTAAAGTGGCTGGAATTGCGAACCCAGGCACAAGGAGATGAGAAATGAGGTGCGTTTTAGAAACCTTTCCCCATCACACGGTGTACCATCTTCTGGGTTTCTCATGCATGTTTTCGATGTAGGAAGATGCCCTTGAACCTGGAGATTTGGGACCCATGCGATGGGTACCACGCAGTATTACTTTAAAGGGTCTGTGTTTGCTCACCCAACCTCACCAAACGTCTCAGCCCCAAGAGTGTCCACCCTTATGTCTCATCCAGCTGTGCGTCTAGATATGGTCAATCCAGGTTGCATCACAGCCCCTGAACGCATTGTCTAAGAATTTCTCTCTCTTTCACTGTCTTTGTTTCATGGTTCTTTCAAAGTAATTTATTTTTATAATGGGGTTTAGCTGCTTTTCACTGCTGTGTTTATGCCGCTTTACACCCACTTGACACACTAACAGAGAGATATCAATACATAGGTTTTACGATTATTATTAGTCAGATATATTCTTGTGCGGTGAATAGGGCGTGTTGTGTCCACTTCTCTGAGCAAGGAGTAGGTCTTGTCTATTACATATTGGGTTTATGTAACGGTATCTGAGCTAAATTGAAAACCTTCTTTTATGTATCACCCCACCTCACCTTTCCCGTTAAGCAGCCATAGTGTGTTTTCTGCATGTGTGACTCTGTTCTGTTTTGTAATTCAGTTCAAGTGTAATGGTTTTTACATTCCCTCTATCAGTGATACTTTATGAGAAGTGTCCTTTTCTGTGTGACTTCTTTCACTTAGAATGGTCGTACCTAAATCCACTCATCATGCTGCTACTAACCTTACGACATTGATTTCATGGCTGAGTGATATTCCATTGTACATAAGGACCACCACTTCTTTATCCATTTTTCTCTTTCCTGGGATATTGAAGGTGGAATGAAGTGGAGGTCCTGGTCAACAGAGCAGCCCTAAACTTTGGGGTGCTTGTGTCTTGCTGATTTTTAATTTTCCCAATTTATACCCCCATGAGTGGAAGTGCCCTATGCTCTCTGAGCTGTGTTTTTCAGATGTTTCAGGACTCACCGTACACTTCTCCACAGTGGCTGTTGGCAATTTACATCCCGCCCATCAGTGTAGCAAGGCTCCCATTTCTCCATGGCCTGTTCTGTATTTCTGGTTTTGACACTTTTTTCAGCATGGCCCTTTTGACCGATGGGAAGCGAGACTTCTTTGTAGCGCTGATTTGCCTTTCCAGGTTGCTTGCTTGGCCAAAAAGGGCGTATGGGTTTTTTCCTGAATATATTCAGGAAAAAACGCATACGCCCTTTTTGGCCAAGGGCATCATTGTCAACGTTTTGCCGCTTTTCATGTGCTTTAAATGCGATTCGAATCTACCTCCTGAAATCTGTTTCCTGCAATTCTGCCTTGATTTCATATCCTCTTCTTTGCCTTCCCTCAATATATTTGTGGACGAGAGTTATCATTTATAACTCTGCAGGTTTGTGAATTGCAGTGCCCTGAACCTCCATTTTACAACTCGTTTTTAAGGGAGCTGGCCGCAAAATCGCAGAATGGCTTCAGGCCCTGTTCTGGTTCCGGGGGGCAGGCTGAGCCTGTGGTTAATTCTTCTTTCTGATGGGAATATAGAGTGACCTGTGCCTGTCCCAACACCAAGAGCTAGTCTCTCGCTGGTTCCACGTCTTCCCGTTTATCCTCAGGACAGATTGCAACCTGTATGGAACAGGAGGTTAAAGGTGCTGATGCTCCAAGTAGGGAGCTTTCTAGTAAAGCGGCTGGAATGGCGAACCCGGGCACAAGGAGATGAGAAATGAGGTGCCTTTTAGAAACCTTTCCCCATCACACGGTGTACCATCTTCTGGGTTTCTCATGCATGTTTTCGATGTAGGAAGATGCCCTTGAACCTGGAGATTTGGGACCCATGCGATGGGTACCACGCAGTATTACTTGAAAGGGTCTGTGTTTGCTCACCCAACCTCACCAAACCTCTCAGCCCCAAGAGTGTCCACCCTTATGTCTCATCCAGCTGTGGGTCTAGATATGGTCAATCCAGGTTGCATCACAGCCCCTGAACGCATTGTCTAAGAATTTCTCTCACTTTCACTGTCTTTCTTTCATGGGTGTTTCAAAGTAATTTATTTTTATAATGGGGTTTAGCTGCTTTTCACTGCTGTGTTTATGCCGCTTTACACCCACTTGACACACTAACAGAGAGATATCAATACATAGGTTTTACGATTATTACTAGTCAGATATATTCTTGTGCCGTGAATAGGGCGTGTTGAGTCCAGTTCTCTGAGCAAGGAGTAGGTCTTGTCTATTACATATTGGGTTTATGGAACGGTATCTGAGCTAATTTGATACCCTTGTTTTATGTATCACCCCACCTCACCTTTCCCGTTAAGCAGCCATAGTGTGTTTTCTGCATGTGTGACTCTGTTCTGTTTTGTAATTCAGTTCAAGTGTAACGGTTTTTACATTCCCTCTATCAGTGATACCTTATGAGAAGTGTCCTTTTCTGTGTGACTTATTTCACTTAGAATCGTCGTACCTAAATCCACTCATCATGCTGCTACTAACCTTACGACATTGATTTCATGGCTGAGTGATATTCCATTGTACATAAGGACCACAAATTCTTTATCCATTTTTCTCTTTCCTGGGATATTTAAGGTGGAATGAAGTGGAGGTCCTGGTCAACAGAGCAGCCCTAAACTTTGGGGTGCTTGTGTCTTGCTGATTTTTCATTTTCCCAATTTATACCCCCATGAGTGGAAGTGCCCTATGCTCTCTAAGCTGTGTTTTTCAGATGTTTCAGGACTCACCGGACACTTCTCCAGAGTGGCTCTTGGCAATTTACATCCCGCCCATCAGTGTAGCAAGGCTCCCATTTCTCCATGGCCTGTCCTGCATTTCTGGTTTTGACACTTTTTTCAGCATGGCCCTTTTGACCGATGGGAAGCGAGACTTCTTTGTAGCGCTGATTTGCCTTTCCAGGTTGCTTGGTTGGCCAAAAAGGGCGTATGCGTTTTTTCCTGAATATATTCAGGAAAAAACGCATACGCCCTTTTTGGCCAAGGGCATCATTGTCAACGTTTTGCCGCTTTTCATGTGCTTTAAAGGCGATTCGTATCTACCTCCTGAAATCTGTTTCCTGCAATTCTGCCATGATTTCAAATCCTTTTCTTTGCCTTCCCTCAATATATTTGTGGACGAGAGTTATCATTTATAACTCTGCAGGTTTGTGAATTGCAGTGCCCTGAACCTCCATTTTACAACTCGCTTTTTTGGTAGCTGGCCGCAAAAGAGCAGGACGGCTTCAGGCCCTGTTCTGGTTCCAGGGGGCAGGATGAGCCTGTGGTTAATTCTTCTTTCTGATGGGAATATAGAGTGACCTGTGCCTGTCCCAACACCAAGAGCTAGTCTCTCGTTGGTTCCACGTCTTCCCGTTTATCCTCAGGACAGATTGCAACCTGTATGGAACAGGAGGTTAAAGGTGCTGATGCTCCAAGTAGGGAGCTTGCTAGTAAAGTGGCTGGAATTGCGAACCCAGGCACAAGGAGATGAGAAATGAGGTGCGTTTTAGAAACCTTTCCCCATCACACGGTGTACCATCTTCTGGGTTTCTCATGCATGTTTTTGATGTAGGAAGATGCCCTTGAACCTGGAGATTTGGGACCCATGCGATGGGTACCACGCAGTATTACTTTAAAGGGTCTGTGTTTGCTCACCCAACCTCACCAAACCTCTCAGCCCCAAGAGTGTCCACCCTTATGTCTCATCCAGCTGTGCGTCTAGATATGGTCAATCCAGGTTGCATCACAGCCCCTGAACGCATTGTCTAAGAATTTCTCTCTCTTTCACTGTCTTTGTTTCATGGGTGTTTCAAAGTAATTTATTTTTATAATGGGGTTTAGCTGCTTTTCACTGCTGTGTTTATGCCGCTTTACACCCACTTGACACACTAACAGAGAGATATCAATACATAGGTTTTACGATTATTATTAGTCAGATATATTCTTGTGCGGTGAATAGGGCGTGTTGTGTCCACTTCTCTGAGCAAGGAGTAGGTCTTGTCTATTACATATTGGGTTTATGCAACGGTATCTGAGCTAAATTGAAAACCTTCTTTTATGTATCACCCCACCTCACCTTTCCCGTTAAGCAGCCATAGTGTGTTTTCTGCATGTGTGACTCTGTTCTGTTTTGTAATTCAGTTCAAGTGTAACGGTTTTTACATTCCCTCTATCAGTGATACTTTATGAGAAGTGTCCTTTTCTGTGTGACTTATTTCACTTAGAATGGTCGTACCTAAATCCACTCATCATGCTGCTACTAACCTTACGACATTGATTTCATGGCTGAGTGATATTCCATTGTACATAAGGACCACCACTTCTTTATCCATTTTTCTCTTTCCTGGGATATTGAAGGTGGAATGAAGTGGAGGTCCTGGTCAACAGAGCAGCCCTAAACTTTGGGGTGCTTGTGTCTTGCTGATTTTTAATTTTCCCAATTTATACCCCCATGAGTGGAAGTGCCCTATGCTCTCTAAGCTGTGTTTTTCAGATGTTTCAGGACTCACCGGACACTTCTCCAGAGTGGCTCTTGGCAATTTACATCCCGCCCATCAGTGTAGCAAGGCTCCCATTTCTCCATGGCCTGTCCTGCATTTCTGGTTTTGACACTTTTTTCAGCATGGCCCTTTTGACCGATGGGAAGCGAGACTTCTTTGTAGCGCTGATTTGCCTTTCCAGGTTGCTTGGTTGGCCAAAAAGGGCGTATGCGTTTTTTCCTGAATATATTCAGGAAAAAACGCATACGCCCTTTTTGGCCAAGGGCATCATTGTCAACGTTTTGCCGCTTTTCATGTGCTTTAAAGGCGATTCGAATATACCTCCTGAAATCTGTTTCCTGCAATTCTGCCTTGATTTCAAATCCTCTTCTTTGCCTTCCCTCAATATATTTGTGGACGACAGTTATCATTTATAACTCTGCAGGTTTGTGAATTGCAGTGCCCTGAAGCTCCATTTTACAACTCGCTTTTTTGGGAGCTGGCCGCAAAAGCGCAGGATGGCTTCAGGCCCTGTTTTGGTTCCGGGGGGCAGGCTGAGCCTGTGGTTAATTCTTCTTCCTGATGGGAAAATAGAGTGAACTGTGCCTGTCCCCACACCAAGAGCTAGTCTCTCGTTGGTTCCACGTCTTCCCGTTCATCCTCAGGACAAATTGCAACCTGTACGGAACAGGAGGTTAAAGGTGCTGATGCTCCAAGTAGGGAGATTGCTAGTAAAGCGGCTGGAATGGCGAATCCGGGCACAAGGAGATGAGAAATGAGGTGCGTTTTAGAAACCTTTCCCCATCACACGGTGTACCATCTTCTGGGTTTCTCATGCATGTTTTCGATGTAGGAAGATGCCCTTGAACCTGGAGATTTGGGACCCATGCGATGGGTACCACGCAGTATTACTTTAAAGCGTCTGTGTTTGCTCACCCAACCTCACCAAACCTCTCAGCCCCAAGAGTGTCCACCCTTATGTCTCATCCAGCTGTGGGTCTAGATATGGTCAATCCAGGTTGCATCACAGGCCCTGAACGCATTGTGTAAGAATTTCTCTCTCTTTCACTGTCTTTGTTTCATGGGTTTTTCAAAGTAATTTATTTTCATAATGGGATTTAGCTGCTTTTCACTGCTGTGTTTATGCCGCTTTACACCCACTTGACACACTAACAGAGAGATATCAATACATAGGTTTTACGATTATTACTAGTCAGATATATTCTTGTGCCGTGAATAGGGCGTGTTGAGTCCAGTTCTCTGAGCAAGGAGTAGGTCTTGTCTATTACATATTGGGTTTATGGAACGGTATCTGAGCTAATTTGATACCCTTGTTTTATGTATCACCCCACCTCACCTTTCCCGTTAAGCAGCCATAGTGTGTTTTCTGCATGTGTGACTCTGTTCTGTTTTGTAATTCAGTTCAAGTGTAACGGTTTTTACATTCCCTCTAAAAGTGATACCTTATGAGAAGTGTCCTTTTCTGTGTGACTTATTTCACTTAGAATGGTCGTACCTAAATCCACTCATCATGCTGCTACTAACCTTACGACATTGATTTCATGGCTGAGTGATATTCCATTGTACATAAGGACCACCACTTCTTTATCCATTTTTCTCTTTCCTGGGATATTGAAGGTGGAATGAAGTGGAGGTCCTGGTCAACAGAGCAGCCCTAAACTTTGGGGTGCTTGTGTCTTGCTGATTTTTAATTTTCCCAATTTATACCCCCATGAGTGGAAGTGCCCTATGCTCTCTAAGCTGTGTTTTTCAGATGTTTCAGGACTCACCGGACACTTCTCCAGAGTGGCTCTTGGCAATTTACATCCCGCCCATCAGTGTAGCAAGGCTCCCATTTCTCCATGGCCTGTCCTGCATTTCTGGTTTTGACACTTTTTTCAGCATGGCCCTTTTGACCGATGGGAAGCGAGACTTCTTTGTAGCGCTGATTTGCCTTTCCAGGTTGCTTGGTTGGCCAAAAAGGGCGTATGCGTTTTTTCCTGAATATATTCAGGAAAAAACGCATACGCCCTTTTTGGCCAAGGGCATCATTGTCAACGTTTTGCCGCTTTTCATGTGCTTTAAAGGCGATTCGAATCTACCTCCTGAAATCTGTTTCCTGCAATTCTGCCTTGATTTCATATCCTCTTCTTTGCCTTCCCTCAATATATTTGTGGACGAGAGTTATCATTTATAACTCTGCAGGTTTGTGAATTGCAGTGCCCTGAACCTCCATTTTACAACTCGTTTTTAAGGGAGCTGGCCGCAAAATCGCAGAATGGCTTCAGGCCCTGTTCTGGTTCCGGGGGGCAGGCTGAGCCTGTGGTTAATTCTTCTTTCTGATGGGAAAATAGAGTGACCTGTGCCTGTCCCAACACCAAGAGCTAGTCTCTCGTTGGTTCCACGTCTTCCCGTTTATCCTCAGGACAGATTGCAACCTGTATGGAACAGGAGGTTAAAGGTGCTGATGCTCCAAGTAGGGAGCTTTCTAGTAAAGCGGCTGGAATGGCGAACCCGGGCACAAGGAGATGAGAAATGAGGTGCCTTTTAGAAACCTTTCCCCATCACACGGTGTACCATCTTCTGGGTTTCTCATGCATGTTTTCGATGTAGGAAGATGCCCTTGAACCTGGAGATTTGGGACCCATGCGATGGGTACCACGCAGTATTACTTGAAAGGGTCTGTGTTTGCTCACCCAACCTCACCAAACCTCTTAGCCCCAAGAGTGTCCACCCTTATGTCTCATCCAGCTGTGGGTCTAGATATGGTCAATCCAGGTTGCATCACAGCCCCTGAACGCATTGTCTAAGAATTTCTCTCACTTTCACTGTCTTTCTTTCATGGGTGTTTCAAAGTAATTTATTTTTATAATGGGGTTTAGCTGCTTTTCACTGCTGTGTTTATGCCGCTTTACACCCACTTGACACACTAACAGAGAGATATCAATACATAGGTTTTACGATTATTATTAGTCAGATATATTCTTGTGTGGTGAATAGGGCGTGTTGAGTCCAGTTCTCTGAGCAAGGAGTAGGTCTTGTCTATTACATATTGGGTTTATGGAACGGTATCTGAGCTAATTTGATACCCTTGTTTTATGTATCACCCCACCTCACCTTTCCCGTTAAGCAGCCATAGTGTGTTTTCTGCATGTGTGACTCTGTTCTGTTTTGTAATTCAGTTCAAGTGTAACGGTTTTTACATTCCCTCTATCAGTGATACCTTATGAGAAGTGTCCTTTTCTGTGTGACTTATTTCACTTAGAATCGTCGTACCTAAATCCACTCATCATGCTGCTACTAACCTTACGACATTGATTTCATGGCTGAGTGATATTCCATTGTACATAAGGACCACAACTTCTTTATCCATTTTTCTCTTTCCTGG
The DNA here is from genome assembly GCF_965194805.1 of Balaenoptera borealis. Classification (NCBI taxonomy): domain Eukaryota; kingdom Metazoa; phylum Chordata; class Mammalia; order Artiodactyla; family Balaenopteridae; genus Balaenoptera; species Balaenoptera borealis. The sequence continues at coordinate 304,163 of NW_028123685.1, forward strand.
GATATTTAAGGTGGAATGAAGTGGAGGTCCTGGTCAACAGAGCAGCCCTAAACTTTGGGGTGCTTGTGTCTTGCTGATTTTTAATTTTCCCAATTTATACCCCCATGAGTGGAAGTGCCCTATGCTCTCTAAGCTGTGTTTTTCAGATGTTTCAGGACTCACCGGACACTTCTCCAGAGTGGCTCTTGGCAATTTACATCCTGCCCATCAGTGTAGCAAGGCTCCCATTTCTCCATGGCCTGTCCTGCATTTCTGGTTTTGACACTTTTTTCAGCATGGCCCTTTTGACCGATGGGAAGCGAGACTTCTTTGTAGCGCTGATTTGCCTTTCCTGGTTGCTTGGTTGGCCAAACAGGGCGTATGCGTTTTTTCCTGAATATATTCAGGAAAAAACGCATACGCCCTTTTTGGCCAAGGGCATCATTGTCAACGTTTTGCCGCTTTTCATGTGCTTTAAAGGCGATTCGTATCTACCTCCTGAAATCTGTTTCCTGCAATTCTGCCTTGATTTCAAGTCCTCTTCTTTGCCTTCCCTCAATATATTTGTGGACGAGAGTTATCATTTATAACTCTGCAGGTTTGTGAATTGCAGTGCCCTGAACCTCCATTTTACAACTCGCTTTTTTGGGAGCTGGCCGCAAAAGCGCAGGATGGCTTCAGGCCCTGTTCTGGTTCCGGGGGGCAGGCTGAGCCTGTGGTAAATTCTTATTCCTGATGGGAAAATAGAGTGACCTTTGCCTGTCCCAACACCAAGAGCTAGTCTCTCGTTGGTTCCACGTCTTCCCGTTCATCCTCAGGACAAATTGCAACCTGTACGGAACAGGAGGTTAAAGGTGCTGATGCTCCAAGTAGGGAGATTGCTAGTAAAGCGGCTGGATTGGCGAACCCGGGCACAAGGAGATGAGAAATGAGGTGCATTTTAGAAACCTTTCCCCATCACACGGTGTACCATCTTCTGGGTTTCTCATGCATGTTTTCGATGTAGGAAGATGCCCTTGAACCTGGAGATTTGGGACCCATGCGATGGGTACCACGCAGTATAACTTTAAAGGGTCTGTGTTTGCTCACCCAACCTCACCAAACCTCTCAGCCCCAAGAGTGTCCACCCTTATGTCTCATCCAGCTGTGGGTCTAGATATGGTCAATCCAGGTTGCATCACAGGCCCTGAACGCATTGTGTAAGAATTTCTCTCTCTTTCACTGTCTTTGTTTCATGGGTTTTTCAAAGTAATTTATTTTCATAATGGGATTTAGCTGCTTTTCACTGCTGTGTTTATGCCGCTTTACACCCACTTGACACACTAACAGAGAGATATCAATACATAGGTTTTACGATTATTATTAGTCAGATATATTCTTGTGCGGTGAATAGGGCGTGTTGAGTCCAGTTCTCTGAGCAAGGAGTAGGTCTTGTCTATTACATATTGGGTTTATGCAATGGTATCTGAGCTAATTTGAAACCCTTGTTTTATGTATCACCCCACCTCACCTTTCCCGTTAAGCAGCCATAGTGTGTTTTCTGCATGTGTGACTCTGTTCTGTTTTGTAATTCAGTTCAAGTGTAACGGTTTTTACATTCCCTCTATAAGTGATACCTTACGAGATGTGTCCTTTTCTGTGTGACTTATTTCACTTAGAATCGTCGTACCTAAATCCACTCATCATGCTGCTACTAACCTTATGACATTGATTTCATGGCTGAGTGATATTCCATTGTACATAAGGACCACAACTTCTTTATCTATTTTTCTCTTTCCTGGGATATTTAAGATGGAATGAAGTGGAGGTCCTTGTCAACAGAGCAGCCCTAAACTTTTGTGTGCTTGTGTCTTGCTGATTTTTCATTTTCCCAATTTATAACCCCATGAGTGGATGTGCCCTATTCTCTCTATGCTGTGTTTTTTAGATGTTTCAGGACACACCGTACACTTCTCCAGAGTGGCTGTTGGCAATTTACATCCCGCCCATCAGTGTAGCAAGGCTCCCATTTCTCCATGGCCTGTCCTGCATTTCTGGTTTTGACACATTTTTCAGCATGGCCCTTTTGACCGATGGGAAGCGAGAGTTCTTTGTAGCGCTGATTTGTCTTTCCAGGTTGCTTGGTTGGCCAAAAAGGGCGTATGCGTTTTTTCCTGAATATATTCAGGAAAAAACGCATACGCGCTTTTTGGCCAAGGGCATCATTGTCAACGTTTTGCCGCTTTTCATGTGCTTTAAAGGCGATTCGAATCTACCTCCTGAAATCTGTTTCCTGCAATTCTGCCTTGATTTCAAATCCTCTTCTTTGCCTTCCCTCAATATGTTTGTGGACGAGAGTTATCATTTATAACTCTGCAGGTTTGTGAATTGCAGTGCCCTGAAGCTCCATTTTACAACTCGCTTTTTTGGGAGCTGGCCGCAAAAGCGCAGGATGGCTTCAGGCCCTGTTCTAGTTCCGCGGGGCAGGCTGAGCCTGTGGTTAATTCTTCTTCCTGATGGGAAAATAGAGTGACCTGTGCCTGTCCCAACACCAAGAGCTAGTCTCTCATTGGTTCCCCGTCTTCCCGTTCATCCTCAGGAAAAATTGCAACCTGTACGGAACAGGAGGTTAAAGGTGCTGATGCTCCAAGTAGGGAGATTGCTAGTAAAGTGACTGGAATCGCAAACCCGAGCACAAGGAGATGAGAAATGAGGTGCGTTTTAGAAACCTCTCCCCATCACACAGTGTACCATCTTCTGGGTTTCTCATGCATGATTTCGATGTAGGAAGATGCCCTTGAACCTGGAGATTTGGGACCCATGCGATGGGTACCACGCAGTATTACTTTAAAGGGTCTGCATTTGCTCACCCAACCTCACCAAACCTCTCAGCCCCAAGAGTGTCCACCCTTATGTCTCATCCAACTGTGCGTCTAGATATGGTCAATCCAGTTTGCATCACAGCCCCTGAACGAATTGTGTAAGAATTTCTCTCTCTTTCACTGTCTTTGTTTCATGGGTTTTTCAAAGTAATTTATTTTCATAATGGGGTTTAGCTGCTTTTCACTGCTGTGTTTATGCCGCTTTACACCCACTTGACACACTAACAGAGAGATATCAATACATAGGTTTTACGATTATTACTAGTCAGATATATTCTTGTGCGGTGAATAGGGCGTGTTGAGTCCAGTTCTCTGAGCAAGGAGTAGGTCTTGTCTATTACATATTGGGTTTATGGAACGGTATCTGAGCTAGTTTGAAACCCTTTTTTTATGTATCACCCCACCTCACCTTTCCCGTTAAGCAGCCATAGTGTGTTTTCTGCATGTGTGACTCTGTTCTGTTTTGTAATTCAGTTCAAGTGTAACGCTTTTTACATTCCCTCTATAAGTGATACCTTATGAGAAGTGTCTTTTTCTGTGTGACTTATTTCACTTAGAATCGTCGTACCTAAATCCACTCATCATGCTGCTACTAACCTTAGGACATTGATTTCATGGCTGAGTGATATTCCATTGTACATAAGGACCACAACTTCTTTATCCATTTTTCTCTTTCCTTGGATATTTAAGGTGGAATTAAGTGTAGGTTCTTGTCAACAGAGCAGCCCTAAAGTTTGGGGTGCCTGTGTCTTGCTGATTTTTAGTTTTCCCAATTTATACGCCCATGAGTCGATGTGCCCCTTTCTCTCTAGCTGTGTTTTTTAGATGTTTTAGGAAACACCATACCCTTCTCCAGAGTCGTCATTGGCAATTTACACCCCACCCTTCAGTGTAACAAAGCTCCCTTTACTCCCTGGCCTCTCCTGCTTTTCTTGTTTTTACACTTTTGTAGGAAAGCCATTTTGACCGATGGGATGTCAGACTTCTTTGTAGAGCTGAATTGCATATCCGGCTTGCTTGGTTGGCCAAAAAGGGCCTATGGGTTTTTTCCTGAATTCATTCAGAAAAAAACGCATATGCTCTTTTTGGCCAAGTGCATCATTGTCAACGTTTTGACGCTTTTCGTGTGCTTTAGGGGTGATTCGAATCTAACTCCTGAAATCTGTTTCCTGCAATTCTGCCTTGATTTCAAATCCTCTTCGTTGCCTTCCCTCAATATATTTGTGGACGAGAGTTATCATTTATAACTCTGCAGATTTGTTAATTGCAGTGCCCATGAGCTCCATTTTTCAACTCGCTTTTTTGGGAGCTTTCCGCAGAACCGCTTGTTTGCTTCTGGCCCTACTCTGGTTCCCGGTGGCAGGCTAAGCCTTTGCTTAATTCTTCTTCCTGACTGGAAAATAGAGTGACATGTGCCTCTCCGAATATCTAGGGCTTGGCTCTCCTTGTTTCTCCTCCTTCCCCTTCTTCCTTTGGACAAATTCCGATTTCTGTGCAACTGGATGTTGAAGGTGCTGACATCCTCAAGTGGGGAGATTTTAAGGAAAAAGGCTGGAGGGGTGAACCCAACAACCAGGAAATTAGGCGTTTTGGTGCCTTTTCCAAAATCTTCCTGATCCAACCGTGTTCCATCTTCTGGGTGTCACAGGCATGTTTTAGCTGTAGGAAAGGTCCCGTGTATGTAAGGAGAACACAAGGGATTTTTCCAAATTAGTGTCTCCCCGAACTCCAATCTGGGGAATTTTTAAGCTACTGGTACATGTGTGTTCATTAAGGGACTTGGGCCGTAGGCAGAGTCCGAACTTTAGATGATTGAAGTCTTCAGGTTCAGAAACGCTCACCATCGGCCTCCTTTAGTTTCCATTTTATCTGTAGTTGATAGATGATGTCGATATAGATATCTATTGTTTTTCAGATTATTTCCCCTCAGGGGTCATTACAAAATATTGAGTATAGTTCCCTGTGCTATACAGTAGTTCCTTGTTGATGATATATTTTATACATAGCAGTGTGTATATGTTAATCTGAAACTGTTAATTTATCCCTCCTCCCACCTTTCCCCTTTGGTAATAAAAAATATAAGATTTTATACTTCTCAGAAATCTAGGAGCTGAAAGAGAGGTATCATTTTCAATGGAAAATCATTCCAAACAAGGTTGAAACTTCAACCAAGATTATTAGATGTACATCCTTGGAAAGAAATCACTGCATTTCTCTACTCTTGACCTGACAAATAAGACAAACCCCTCCACTGAACTTGCTTATAATAAAGTGATGGAAATATCAAATGGAAGTGTTAGAAACATCTTCTTTTACACGAGCCTTATACACTGCTCTATGTTAATTACAGTTTGGCTCACACATCTGTTCATTGAAGTTACAATGTTCTCAAATTCTGTTACTGATCCTGCAGAGTGGGCCCCAACAAGGGTCTCCCTGCCCAGTGTCATTGGAGCCAACAGATCGAGACTGACTTTGGTTCAGAAGCAAAGGAAAACTTTACATTTTGATCAGAGAATGGAGAGGTGAGAGTGTGTGCTCCCCTGCGGGTTGTGGGCCGGGCTGCTGTGTAGGGATCCTGTCAGCATCAGCGGGAGGGAGGGGGCGGAGCTCTCGAGGGCCAGGTTGGCTGGAGCTCAGGCTCTATGTCGCAGAGTCTGCACGGGGCCCCACGAGCTGAGGTGTCGGCCCAGCCATTTTGCACGAGGAAATCGGGTCTGAAGTGTCGGGTGTGGGACCTCTGCATGTGGAAACCTAGGAGCAAGTGAAATTAGACAAAGCACAAAGGAAAAAATGGTTAGACTTTATTTTATTGCCCAGATTCTATTTTTATCTCCCAGGAATTTTTAATGGGCTTTGCCAGTGACAAAGCCCTCCTCTGCCTTTTGTCCCATTCCTCATTCTTGGGGCGCTGAGGGTGCAGACACGTCTTCTGTAAATGCTTCATGCTGAGTTGGGTGTCCTCATACCCGGGGGGAGGGGCAGGACTTCTCCCCAGCAGCCTCCAGGTGAGGTTGATTGTCCGCAGGCTTCCTCCCTCACTGCTCGTCTGCCTGAGCACCAGCATTGGAAGTTTTATAGATTCTAATGACCTTTAAGGGTCCAGGAAAGAGATGTGCAGAGACGCTGGGGGGGTGGGCGGTTTTACCCTGCTCCACATTGGTTTGGCCCCCTTAGGCTGAACGGTTTCTGCCAGCCTAGATGCTCTGACCAGTAGTCTGTGCTTTCTTCAGTTAGGCCACTGAATTAACGTACAAACAGGACCAGGTGTCAGAGCCCTGCTTGCTCAACTCCCAGACAGTCCAGGGCCGGTGGTGATCCAGGACCATGACGGCCACTCAGTCAACGGCCTTTTGAAGTAGCCAGGAGTACAGCCGGTCTCACTGGCTGCCGTCACCGCGGTGTCTGTAGGCTTTTCTATGGTGGCAGCGTTATTTACGGTTCCCCTGCCAAGTTTATTAGCTCCGCTCTGGGTGCAGTAAGTCCTGTAAGCAATAGTCTGCTCTTTTGGGGCATACTCTTGTTGTTTTCTGAGAGAAGCTCCAGGTCAAGTGATGGTCACACGAGTCGTCATGGGGGCCCATTGCCCCAGGTTGTCTCTCTGGAGGTTGGCGTTGGAGGGCCTCCTCACTCGAGGTCATTGTGCCAAGGAGCAATCCCTGCAACTTCAGGGCATGGTGGGTGGTTAGGATCACCAAGTGGCGTCCTTTTCCCTTAGGAGGGAGCTGGCATTGCGGGCTGTTGATTTCCAGATTTTTAGATACCCCCAGTATCCTGGTCGGATGGGGTGGCTGGCCAATGCCTGGAGGGCATTCTTGCATTGTTCCATTTCAAGTGGTCCCAGTTTTTGCACTAATACTCCAAGGGCGATTCGCCTTGGACCAGGATTGTAAAGGTCAAAGGGTTTAGCTAAATTAGGGAGGTCCAGGGCCAGGGTCTGAATTGACTGCTCTTTCCATTCTTGAAAGGCTGCTTCTGGATTCTATTCAAAAGGATCATCATCTTTTCCTTTCAGTGTTTCATATAGAGGCCCAGCTATTAGACTGTAGTTAGGGATCCAGATGCAGCAAACCCCGGTCTCCCCAGGAACCCCTAAGCTGTCTTCTAGTTTCAGGAAAGGTGAGGCTGCAGATGGCTTCTTCCCTTTCCTGGGGTGGGCTTCTCCGACCTTCTGTGCGAATGAAGCCCAGGAAGGCCACCTTAGTTTGTGATATTTGAGCCTTTTCCTTGGACACCTTCTATCTTTTATTGGCTAGGTAGTTCAGAGGCCTCCTTAGTCGGGCTGGTGATCAGAATGTCATCTGCATATTGAAGGAGGGTTCCCTTCTCCAGAGGTAGATCTTTTAGGTCTTTAGCTAACGTTTCCCCAAAGATGGTGTGGGAATTTTTGAACCCCTGGGGCAGGACGGCCCAGCAGTATTGTTTTTGTTGTAGGTTGAGTCCTGCCACTCACAGCCAAAATTTCTTGTGACTCTGGGACTAATGGAATACAGAAGAAGGCATCATTGAAGTCTAATACAGAATGCCATGTCCTGGTGGATGGTAGAATGACCAGCAGGGTGTAGGAATTAGGAACTACTAGATGTATATCCTCTGTGGCTTCACTGACTGTCCTGGCGTCCTCTACCAGGTCCCCAGCAGCCCACGGGGCTCTTGTGGTCAGGCCCCTCCCAGGATATGGAGCTCACCTGGGCAGGTACGCAGCAGCCCACGGGGCTCTCGTGGGCAGGCCCCTCCCTGGATATGGAGCTCCCGTGGACAGGTACCCCGGCAGGGCTGGGCACACAGGAACCGTGCACGTAGCCCTCATTGCAGAGCACCCCCAGCACCCCTGTCACTCAGAGCTGACACAGAGCACCTCAGAGCAGAGCTTGAACTAACAAACAGCAGCTCCAACAGGTCTGTGACCCTAGGCTTCACTCTGTGCGGCCTCCCTCTGCCTGGTCTTCCAGGGGCTTCCACTGCAGCCGGGGCACCAGGCCTCTGTCTCCACCCACCACCCCTCCTCTCCCTGACTCCTGGGTTCCTCTCATTAGCAGAGGGTCTTCTTGAAGTTGTCTCCCACTCATGGACCAGATAAAATGATTCGAAAACAAGCCAGGGCTGCCGCCCCTTATCTATCCTGACTCTCGGGACCCTACACCTGTTCCTTGGATCTGGCCGGTGCAGCAAGGCCCATTTTCTGCAACTCTGAGCCCCTGAGGGGCGAGGATTGGCTGACCTGGGCAGCCTGACCCGGCCGGCCAGCCCTTCCCAGGTGTGCCTGGGTTGAGGTCAATATAAACACCCCTCCAGGCAGCAAAAGCCTCTGCAGCTGTGCCTGACGCCATATTCTCTGCCCCGTCAGCAGTCTCGGGGTTGGGCTGGTGGGAGGGAGTAGGGCCCACGGCTCTATGAGTGGCCCAGTGAGACTGGGGCTCTGCTGGACTTTCTGCAGGAGTTGCCGGGCTGCCACCTGCTAAAGAAGAGGATGTGTCACCCATACTTGCTGCTGGAATTTCTCCCCGGGCAGAGGTGAGGAAGGAAAAAAGCAGTGGGGGCCGGGACAGGAGGGGTACCTCAGGCAGGGAAATGGAAAGCTTCCAGACGAGCGCCCGGGGCCAGGACCATCCTGGCTGGCCTGCAGGCACCAAGTCGGCCTGCGTGCTGTCGCTGGTGTGACTCCAAGCCCCTTCCTCTAGTTTTTAAAGTCTTTGCACACATTCAGGTGTTTTACCTGGGAAGGGTGGGAAAAGTTCAGCAGCAGCTGGCCTGGGGCTCAGCTCACGTTTACTCAGAGACGCCTCCTCACGGTCCCCCAGCTTTGCAATGAGGACGCTCCTCGTGTGGGGGCTGCTGGCTGCATGGGAGATGATTCCCCACCTGTGACCAACTTCAGAATTGTTTACCCCTGGAGCAAGTGCCCTGATAGGGTTTTCCTCTGTATGACCAGTGGGTTCTGTTTTTTTTTTTTTTTTTTCTTTTTTGGTTCAAGGTAAGTTTTATTCCTCTTTTTGTATTTATGGATATAAGCATGGAAATAATTCATTCATATAAATACGTCTATGGGAAGGGCAGAACTTTTTTTTCTGTTTTATTTTTTTAAGTATTACTTATTTTTTAATTTTTGAATTTATTTTATTCATTTTTTTATACAGCAGGCTCTTATTGGTAACCTATTTTATACATATAAGTGTATATATGTCAATCCCAGGCTCGCAATTCATCCCACCACCACCACCCTGCCACTTTCCCCCCTTGGTGTCCATACATTTGTTCTCTACATCTGTGTCTCTATTTCTGCCTTGCAAACCGGTTCATCTTTACCATTTTTCTAGGTTCCACATGTATGCGTTAATATACGATATTTGTTTTTCTCTTTCTGACTTACTTCACTCTGTATGACAGTCTCTAGATCTATCCACGTCTCTACAAATGACCCAATTTCATTCCTTTTTATGGCTGAGTAATATTCCATTTTATATATGTAGCACATCTTTTCTGTTCGTCTGTCTATGGGCATTTAGGTTGCTTCCATGACCTGGCTATTGTAAATAGTACTGCAATGAATATTGTGGTGAATATGTCTTTTTGAATTATGGTTTTCTCTGGGTATATGGCCAGTAGTGGGATTGCTGGGTCATATGGTAATTCTATTTTTAGTTTTTTAAGGAACCTCCATACTGTTCTCCATCGTGACTGTATCAATTTACATTCCCACAAATAGTGTAAGAGGGTTCCCTTTTCTCCACACCCTCTCCAGCATTTGTTGCTTGTAGATTTTCTGATGATGCCCATTCTAACTCGTGTGAGGCGATACCTCATTGTAGTTTTGGTTTATATTTCTCTAATAATTAGTGATGTTGAGCAGCTTTTCATGTGCTTCTTGGTCATCTGTATGTCTTCTTGGGACAAATGTCTATTTACGTCATCTGCCCATTTTTGGATTGGGTTGTTTGTTTTTTTACTGTTGAGCTGCATGAGCTGTTTATATACATTGGAGATTAATCCTTTGTCCATTGATTCGTTTGCAAATATTTTCTCCCATTGTGAGGGTTGTCTTTTCGTCTTGTTTGTAGTTTCCTTTGCTTTGCAAAAGCTTTTAGGTTTCATTTGCTCCCATATGTTTATTTTTTTTATTCCATTACTCTAGGAGGTGGATCAAAAAAGATCTTGCTGTGATTTATGTCAAAGAGTATTCTTCCTATGTTTTCCTCTAAGAGTTTTATAGTGTCTGGTCTTACATTTCGGTCTCTAATCCATTTTGAGTTTATTTTTTGTGTATGGTGTTAGGGAGTGTTCTAATTTCATTCTTTTACATGTAGCTGTCCATTTTTCCCAGCACCACTTATTGAAGAGACTGTCTTTTCTCCTTTGTATACCCTTGCCTCCTTTGTCATAGATTAGTGGGCCATAGGTGTGTAGGTTTATCTCTGGGCTTTTTTTTTTTCTTTTACATCTTTATTGGAGTATAATTGCTTTACAATTGTGTGTTAGTTTCTGCTGTATAAAAAAGTGAATCAGCTGTGCGTATACATATAACACCATATCCCCTCCCTCTTGCACCTCCCTCTCACTCCCTTATCCCACCCTTTTAGGTGGTCACAAAGCACAGAGCTGATCTCCCTGTGCTATGTGGCTGCTTCCCAGTAGCTATCAATTTTACATTTGGTAGTGTATATATGTCCATACCACTCTCTCACTTTGTCCCAGCTTACCCTTCCCTCTCCCCATGTCCTCAAGTCCTTTCTCTACGTCTGTGTCCTTAATCCTTTCCTGCCCCTAGGTTCTTCATAAACTTTTTTTTTAAGATTCCATATATATGTGTTAGCATACGGTATTTGTTTTTCTCTTTCTGACTTACTTCACTCTGTAGGACAGACTCTAGATCCATCCACCTCACTAAAAGTAACTCAATTTCGTTTCTTTTTATGGCTGAATAATGTTCCATTGTATATTTGTGCCACATCTTCCTTATCCATTTATCTGTTGATGGACACTTAGGTTGCTTCCATGTCCTGGCTATTGTAAATAGAGCTACAGTGAACATTGTGGTACATGACTCTTTTTGAATTATGGTTTTCTCAGGGTAAATGTCCAGGAGTGGGTTTGCTGGGTTGTATGGTAGTTCTATTTTTAGTTTTTAAGGAACCCCCATACCGTTCTCCCTAGTGGCTATATCAATTTACATTCCCACCAACAGTGCAAGAGGGTTCCCTTTGCTCCAATAAATGCCTCTCCAGCATTTATTGTTGGTAGATTTTTTGATGATGGCCATTCTGACTGGTGTGAGGTGATACCTCACTGTAGTTTTGATTTGCATTTCTCTAATGATTAGTGATGTTCAGCATCCTTTCATGTGTTTGTTGGCAACCTGTATATCTTCTTTGGAGAAATGTCTATTTAGGTCTTCTGCCCATTTTTGGATTGGGTTGTTTGGTTTTGTGATATTGAGCTACATGAGCTGCTTTTTGGAGATTAATCCTTTGCCATTTGCTTCATTTGAAAATATTTTCTCCCATTCTGATGGTTGTCTTTTCATCTTGCTTATGTTTTCCTTTGCTGTGCAAAAGAATTTATGTTTCATTCGGTCCCATTTTTTTATTTTTGTTTTTATTTCCATTTCTCTAGGAGGTGGGTCAAAAAGGATCTTGCTGTGATTTATGTCATAGACTGTTCTGCTTATGTTTTCCTCTAAGAGTTTTATAGTGGCTGGTCTTATATTTAGGTCTCTAATCCATTTTGAGTTTATTTTTGCGTATGGTGTTAGGGTGTGTACTAATTTCATTCTTTTACATGTAACTGTCCAGTTTTCCCAGCACCACTTGCTGAAGACACTGTCTTTTCTCCATTGTATACCCTTGCCTCCTTTGTCATAGATTAGTGAACCATAGGTACGTGGGTTTATCTCTGTGCTTTCTATCCTGTTCTATTGACCTATATTTCTGTTCTTGTGTCAGTACCATATTATCTTGATTACTGTAGCTTTGCAATATAGTCTGAAGTCTGGAAGTCTGATTCCTCCAGCTCTTTTTTTTCCCCCCTCAAGACTGCTTTGGCTATCCAGGGTCTTTTGTGTCTCCCTACAAATTTTAAGATTTTTTTTTCTTGTTCTGTAGAAAATGCCAAAGGTATTTTGATCGGGATTGCATTGAATCTGTAGATTGCTTTGGGTAGTATAGTCATTTTCACAATATTGATTCTTCTAATCCGAGAACATGGTATATGTCTCCATCTGTTTATATCATCTTTGATTTCTTTCATCAGTGTCTTATAGTTTTCTGAGTACAGGTCTTTTACTTCCTTAGGTAGGTTTATTCCTAGGTATTTTATTCTTTTTGTTGCAGTGGTAATGGGATTGTTTCCTTAATTTCTCTTTCTGATCTTTCATTGTTAGTGTATAGGAATGCAAGCAATTTCTGTGCATTAATTTTGTATCCTGCAACTTTACCAAATTCATTGATTAGCTCCAGTGGTTTTCTGGTGGCATCTTTAGGATTCTCTATCTGTAATATCATGTCATCTGCAAACAGTGACAATTTTACTTCTTCTTTTCCTTTTTGTATTCCTTTTATTTCTTTTTCTTCTCTGATTGCCATGGCTAGGACTTCCAAAACTATGTTGAATAGCAGTGGTGAGAGTGGACATCCTCGTCTTGTTCCTGATCTTAGAGGAAACGCTTTCAGTTTTTCACCATTGAGAATGTTGTTTGCTGTGGGTTTGTCATATATGGCCTTTATTATGTTGAGGTAGTTTCCCTCTATGCCCACACTCTGCAGAGTTTTTATCGTAAATGAGTGTTGAATTTTCTCAAAATCTTTTCCTTCATCTATTGAGATGATCATATGCTTTTATTCTACAATTTGTTAATATGGTGTATCACATTGATTTGTGTATATTGAAGAATCCTCGCATCCCTGGGATAAACCCCACTTGATCATGGTGTATGATCCTTTTCATGTGTTGTTCGATTCTGTTTGCTAGTATTTTGTTGAGGATTTTTACATCTATATTCATCAGTGATATTGGTCTATAATTTTCTTTCCTTGTAGTATCTCTGTCTGATTTTGGTATCAGGGTGATGGTGGTCTCATAGAATGAGTTTGGGAGTGTTCCTTCCGCTGCAATTGTTTTGAAGAATTTGAGAAGGTTGGGTGTTAGCTCTGCTCTAAATGTTTGATAGAATTCACCTGTGATGCCATCTGGTTCTGGACTTTTGTTTGTTGGAAGATTTTTAATCACAGTTTCAATTTCATTGCTTGTGATAGGTTTGTTCATATTTTCTATTTCTTCCTGGTTCAGTCTTAGAAGGTTATCCCTTTCTAAGAATTTGTCCATTTCTTCCAGATTGTCCATTTTATTGGCCTAGAGTTGCTTGTAGTAGTCTCTTAGGATGCTTTGTATTCCTGTGGTGTCTGTTATAACTTCTGCTTTTTCACTTCTAATTTTGTTGATTTGCGTCCTCTCCCTCTTTTTCTGGAGTCCGGCTAAAGGTTGATCATTTTTGCTTATCTTCTCAAAGAACCAGCTTTTAGTTTTATTGATCTTTGCTTTCGTTTTCTTTGTTTCTATTTCATTTATTTCTGCTCTGATCTTTATGATTTCTTTCCTTCTACTAACTTTGGGTTTTGTTCTTCTTTCTCTAGTTCCTCTAGGTGTAAGGTTAGATTGTTTATTTGAGATTTTTCTTGTTTCTTGAGGTAGGCTTGTATTGCTATAAACTTCCCTCTTAGAACTCCTTTTGCTGCATCCCATAGGTTTTGGATCATCGTGTTTTTGTTGTCATTTGTCTCTAGGTAGTTTTTGATTTCCTCTTTGATTTCTTCAGTGATCGCTTGGTTATTTAGTAACGTGTTGTTTAGCCTCCATGTGTTTGTGTTTTTTACGGTTTTTTCCGTGTAATTGATTTCTAATCTCATAGCATTGTGGTCGGAACAGCTGCTTGATATGATTTCAGTTTTCTTAAATTTACTGAGGCTTTATCTGTGACCCAAGATGTGATCTATCCTGGAGAATGTTCCGTGTGCAGTTGAGAAGAACGTGTAATCTGCTGTTTTTGGATGGAATGTCCTATAAATATCAATTAACTCTATCTGGTCTATTGTGTCATTTAAAGCTTGTGTTTCCTTATTAATTTTCTGTCTGGCTGATCTCCACTGGTGTAAGTGAGCTGTTAAAGTCCCCCGCTATTATTGTGTTACTGTCGATTTCCTCTTTTATAGCTGTTAGCAGTTGCCTTATACATTGAGCTGCTCCTATTTTGGGTACATATATATTTATAATTGTTATATCTTCTTCTTGGATTGATCCCCTGACCATTATGTAGTGCCTTTCCTTGTCTCTTGTAACATTCTTTATTTTAAAGTCTATTTTATCTGATATGAGTATTGCTACTCCAGCTTTCTTTTGATTTTCATTTGCATAGAATATATTTTTCCATCGCCTCACTTTGAGTCTGTATGTGTCCCTAGGTCTGAAATGGATCTCTTGTAGACAGCATATATATGGGTCTTGTTTTTGTATCCATTCAGCGAGCCTGTGTCTTTTGGTTGGAACATGTAGTGCATTCACGTTTAAGGTAATTATCGATATGTATGTTCCTACTACTATTTTCTTAATTGTTATGGGTTTGTCTTGGTGGGTCCTTTTCTTCTCTTGTGTTTCCCACTTAGAGAAGTTCCTTTAGCATTTGGTGTAGAGCTGGTTTCATGGTGCTGAATTCTCTTAACTTTTGCTTGTCTGTAAGGCTTTTGATTTCTCCATCAAATCTGAATGAGCTCTTTGCAGGGTGGAGTACTCTTGGTTGTAGGTTCTTCCCTTTCATCACTTTAAATTTATCATGCCACTTCCTTCTGGCTTGTAGATTTTCTGCTGAGAAATCAGTTGTTATCCTTATGGGAGTTCCCTTGTATGTTATTTGTCATTTTTCCCTTGCTGCTTTCAATCATTTTTCTTTGTCGTTAATTTTTGTCAATTTGATTACTATGTGTCTTGTCATTTTTCTCCTTTGGTTTATCCTGCCTGGGACACTCTGTGCTTCTGGACTTGGGTGGCTATTTCTTTTCCCATGCTAGGGAAGTTTTTGACCATTATCTCTTTAAATATATTCTCGGGTCCTTTCTCTCTCTCTTCTCCTTCTGGGACCCCTATAATGCGAATGTTGTTGCGTTTAATGTTGTCCCAGAGGACTCTTGGGGTGTCTTCGTTTATTTTCATTCTTTTTCTTTATTCTGTTCCATGGCAGTGATTTCCACCTTTCTGTCTTCCAGGTCACTTATCCGTTCTTCTGCCACAGTTATTCTGCTACTGATTCCTTCTAGTGTATTTTTCATTTCAGTTATTCCATTGTTCACCTCTGTTTGTTTGTTCTTTAATTCTTCTAGGTGTTTGTTCCTTAATTCTTCTAGGTCTTTGTTAAACATTTCTTGCATCTTCTCGATCTTTGCCTCCTTTCTTTTTCCAAGGTCTTGGCTCAACTTCACTATCATTATTCTGAATTTTTTTTCTGGAAGGTTCCCTATCTCCACCTCATTTCGTTTTTTTTTCTGGGGTTTTATCTTGTTCCTTGATCTGGTATAAAGTCCTCTGCCTTTTCATTTTGTCTATCTTTCTGTGAATGTGGTTTTCCTTCCACAGGCTGCAGAATTGTAGTTCTTCTTGCTTCTGCTGTCTGCTCTCCGGTGGATGAGTCTATCTTAGAGGCTTGTGCAAGCTTCCTGATGGGAAGGACTGGTGGTGGGTAGAGCTGGGTGTTGCTTTGGTGGGCAGAGCTTTAATCCGCTTGTCTACGGATTAAATAAAACTTTAATAAAAAGTTTAATCCGCTTGTCTGCTGATGCATGGGGCTGGGTTCCCTCCCTGTTGGTTGTTTGGCCTGAGGCGACCCAGCCCTGGAGCCTACCTTGCTCTTGGTGGGGCTAATGGCGGACTCTGGGAGGGCTCACACCAAGGAGTATTTCCCAGAACTTCTGCTGCCAGTGTCGTTGTCCTCACGGTGAGCCACAGCCACAGCCACCACCTGCCTCTGCAGGAGACCCTCTAAAAGTAGCAGGTAGTTCTGGTCATTCTCCTACAGGGTCACTGCTCCTTCCCCTGGGTCCTGATGTGCACACTACTTTGTGTGTGCCCTCCAAGAGTGGAGTATCTGAGTGGAGTTGAGACTCTGAGACTCTGTGTGGAGTTGCACAGACTCTGGGTCCTGTGAAGCTTCGATGTTTTGTGATTCTAGAAATCCTATAGGAGACGGTCCACAGCAGGTGACGCTAATGTTGTCAGTAGAGGTGTTGAAGCCAAAGATCTGCAGTTCCAACTAGAGGTGCCGATGTACATACAGGACAAAATCATCTCGTGTGAATGTAGTTCAGGCATGTTTAAGATGAATGCAGTCATGTTAATGCCTACCATATTCTATCTTGAGCCTCTCCTCAGGGACCCCCTCCTCAGTTCCTGAGGCTCCTGTAAGTCATGTACAGGGGACTGGAGAGTGGGCTCTGTCCAGTCTGAGCCCTGAGTTACCCTGTGTGTATCTTAGGATACTTTGTATTTCTGTGGTGTCCGTTGTAACATCATCTCTTTCATTTCAGATTTATTTGGGCCCTCTCTTTTTAAAAAAACATACTACTGTTGTCTTTTATTCTTTACAGAAGTTTAATAAGTGTTTGATCTACTATCCTTACCCTATGTATACTTTTTGCAGTGAGATTTTTACTTTTCTTTGTTTCCTTGTTACTATCAATAATTAGTGAGACTTCTTTTAAGCTACCTTCAACATTGCTTATAAAGCTGCTTTATTAGTGATGACAGAGCCTTAATGGAAGTCATGTTCTGGTTGTAAATTAGAATGCAATGTGCCAGCAAATAGCCCCTTAAGTTTATGTCTCATTACTTCTTGTTCTTTTTTTAATTTAATTTTTATTTTTTGTCAGAGCAAATTTAATTAAAATGTTTTGTTTCTTCTAGGTGTGAAAGATGTGGTTCTTTTAAACATATACATATATCTATTCTTCTTTGGATCATTTTCCCATGTAGGTTATGACACGATGTTGAGTAGTCTTGTCTTGGTATTACGTAGGTCTTTGGTGATTACATATTTCACATGTGTTTCTATATCTATCTTAACCCCAATATCCTAATGTATCCAATCCTCACACCTTTCCATTTGGTGAACCATAAGTTTGTTTAATGAATCTGTGATTGCATTTCTCTGTGGAAATATCTTCATTGGTATCAATTTTTAGCTAAGACCTATAAGTGATATTATAGGATATGTGTCTTTTGCTTTCTGACTTAGTACAATTTGCCTGATTACCTCAAGAATCATACATGGTGCTGCAAATGGCATTGTTTCATTTTTTTCCCTGGCTAATATTCCATCTGTACGTGTACCAGTTCTTCTTTGGCCACGCACCTCTTGATGGACTTTCTGGTTGCCTCCATGTCTTGGCTATTGTAATACTGCTGCAATGCACATTTGCTTGCCTGTGTCTTTCCAGTTATATCTTCTTATGTTATAGGCCAAGGAGTGGGCTTGCTGTATCATATGGTAGCTCAGTGTGTATGTTTTAAAGGCACCACCATTCAGTTCTCATTAGTGGCTCTTTCCAGGTTATGTCCCACTTAAAATTGAGGGTATGCATTTCTCCAAAACACCTTCAATATTTATTGTTTGTAGTTTTCTTGCTGATGGTCATTCTAACAGGTGCGAGCTGATACCTATCTGTGGTTGAATTTGCATGTGTCCCATAATCTGTTGAAATTGAGCTTTAAAGCATGCCCTTTTATTTATCAAACTGTGATTACAGCTTAGTTCTTCAAAGTGTTTTCTTAAAGTAAGTGTCACATTTTGAAAATTTTTGGCCATTACCTCCCTCAAGACATTTGGAGGGCACGTTTCATTTACAGCCCTGAAGTACTTGTTCATATGAAGTGACCATTAGCACAGGTTTTAAAGCTGCTTTTGCAGGTAACGGCCAGAGGGTGGCAGCCTTTCTACGTTCCCAATCTGGTAAATAGAGAAAGAGACCTTCAGCCCCAAGAGTGTCCAGCTTTATTTCTCATCCAGCTGTGGGTCTAGATATGGTCACACCAGGTTGCATCACAGCCCCGGAACGAATTATGTAAAAATTTCTCCCTCTATCACTGTCTTTGTTTTTTGGGATTTTAAAGTAATTTATTTTTATAATGGGGTTTACCTGATTTTCACTGCTGTGTTTATGCCCCTTTACACCCACTTGATTCACTTACAGAGAGAAATCAATACATAGGTTTTAAGATTTTTACTAGTCAGATATATTCTTGTTCGTTGAATAGGGGGTGTTGCATCCACTTCACTGAGCAAGGAGTAGGTCTTGTCTATTACATATTGGGTTTATGGATCGGTATTTGAGCTAATATGAAACCCTCGTTTTATGCATCACCCCACCTCACCTTTCCCGTTAAGCAGCCATAGTGTGTTTTCTAAATGTGTGACTCTGTTCTGTTTTGTAATTCAGTTCAAGTGTAACGGTTTTTACATTCCCTCTACAAGTGATATCTTATGATAAGTGTCTTTTTCTGTGTGACTTATTTCACTTAGAATCGTCGAACATAAATCCACTCATCATGCGGCTAATAGCCTTATGACATTGATTTCATGGCTGAGTGATATTCCATTGTACATAAGGACCACAACATCGTTATCCATTTTCCTATTTCCTGGGATATTTAAGGTGTAATGAAGAGGAGGTTCTTGTCAACAGAGCAGCCCTAAACTTTGGTGTGCCTGTGTCTAGCTGATTTTTAGTTTTCCCAATTCATAACCCCATAAGTGGAAATGCCCTATGCTCTCTAAGCTGTGTTTTTTAGATGTTTCAGGACTCACCGTACACTTCTCCAGAGTGGCTGTTGGCAATTTACATCCCGCCCATCAGTGTAGCAAGGCTCCCATTTCTCCATGGCCTGTCCTGCATTTCTGGTTTTGACACTTTTTTCAGCATGGCCCTTTTGACGGATGGGAAGCGAGACTTCTTTGTAGCGCTGATTTGCCTTTCCAGGTTGCTTGGTTGGCCAAAAAGGGCATCATTGTCAACGTTTTGCCGCTTTTCATGTGCTTTAAAGGAGATTCGAATCTACCTCCTGAAATCTGTTTCCTGCAATTCTGCCTTGATTTCAAATCCTCTTCTTTGCCTTCCCTCAATATATTTGTGGACGAGAGTTATCATTTATAACTCTGCAGGTTTGTGAATTGCAGTGCCCTGAAGCTCCATTTTACAACTCGCTTTTTTGGGAGCTGGCCGCAAAAGCACTGGATGGCTTCAGGCCCTGTTCTGGTTCCGGGGGTATGATGAGCCTGTGGTTAATTCTTCTTCCTGATGGGAAAATAGAGTGACCTGTGCATGTCCCAACACCAAGAGCCAGTCTCTCATTGGTTCCCCGTCTTCCCGTTCATCCTCAGGAAAAATTGCAACCTGTACGGAACAGGAGGTTAAAGGTGCTGATGCTCCAAGAAGGGAGATTGCTAGTAAAGTGGCTGGAATGGCGAACCCGGGCACAAGGAGATGAGAAATGAGGTGCGTTTTAGAAACCTTTCCCCATCACACGGTGTACCATCTTCTGGGTTTCTCATGCATGTTTTCGATGTAGGAAGATGCCCTTGAACCTGGAGATTTGGGACCCATGCGATGGGTACCACGCAGTATTACTTTAAATGGTCTGCGTTTGCTCACCCAACCTCACCAAACCTCTCAGCCCCAAGAGTGTCCACCCTTATGTCTCATCCAACTGTGCGTCTAGATATGGTCAATCCAGTTTGCATCACAGCCCCTGAACGAATTGTGTAAGAATTTCTCTCTCTTTCACTGTCTTTGTTTCATGGGTTTTTCAAAGTAATTTATTTTCATAATGGGGTTTAGCTGCTTTTCACTGCTGTGTTTATGCCGCTTTACACCCACTTGACACACTAACAGAGAGATATCAATACATAGGTTTTACGATTATTACTAGTCAGATATATTCTTGTGCGGTGAATAGGGCGTGTTGAGTCCAGTTCTCTGAGCAAGGAGTAGGTCTTGTCTATTACATATTGGGTTTATGGAACGGTATCTGAGCTAGTTTGAAACCCTTTTTTTATGTATCACCCCACCTCACCTTTCCCGTTAAGCAGCCATAGTGTGTTTTCTGCATGTGTGACTCTGTTCTGTTTTGTAATTCAGTTCAAGTGTAACGCTTTTTACATTCCCTCTATAAGTGATACCTTATGAGAAGTGTCTTTTTCTGTGTGACTTATTTCACTTAGAATCGTCGTACCTAAATCCACTCATCATGCTGCTACTAACCTTAGGACATTGATTTCATGGCTGAGTGATATTCCATTGTACATAAGGACCACAACTTCTTTATCCATTTTTCTCTTTCCTTGGATATTTAAGGTGGAATTAAGTGGAGGTTCTTGTCAACAGAGCAGCCCTAAAGTTTGGGGTGCCTGTGTCTTGCTGATTTTTAGTTTTCCCAATTTATACGCCCATGAGTCGATGTGCCCCTTTCTCTCTAGCTGTGTTTTTTAGATGTTTTAGGAAACACCATACCCTTCTCCAGAGTCATCATTGGCAATTTACACCCCACCCATCAGTGTAACAAAGCTCCCTTTACTCCCTGGCCTCTCCTGCTTTTCTTGTTTTTACACTTTTGTAGGAAAGCCATTTTGACCGATGGGATGTCAGACTTCTTTGTAGAGCTGAATTGCATATCCGGCTTGCTTGGTTGGCCAAAAAGGGCCTATGGGTTTTTTCCTGAATTCATTCAGAAAAAAACGCATATGCTCTTTTTGGCCAAGTGCATCATTGTCGACGTTTTGACGCTTTTCATGTGCTTTAGGGGTGATTCGAATCTAACTCCTGAAATCTGTTTCCTGCAATTCTGCCTTGATTTCAAATCCTCTTCGTTGCCTTCCCTCAATATATTTGTGGACGAGAGTTATCATTTATAACTCTGCAGATTTGTTAATTGCAGTGCCCATGAGCTCCATTTTTCAACTCGCTTTTTTGGGAGCTTTCCGCAGAACCGCTTGTTTGCTTCTGGCCCTACTCTGGTTCCCGGTGGCAGGCTAAGCCTTTGCTTAATTCTTCTTCCTGACTGGAAAATAGAGTGACATGTGCCTCTCCGAATATCTAGGGCTTGGCTCTCCTTGTTTCTCCTCCTTCCCCTTCTTCCTTTGGACAAATTCCGATTTCTGTGCAACTGGATGTTGAAGGTGCTGACATCCTCAAGTGGGGAGATTTTAAGGAAAAAGGCTGGAGGGGTGAACCCAACAACCAGGAAATTAGGCGTTTTGGTGCCTTTTCCAAAATCTTCCTGATCCAACCGTGTTCCATCTTCTGGGTGTCACAGGCATGTTTTAGCTGTAGGAAAGGTCCCGTGTATGTAAGGAGAACACAAGGGATTTTTCCAAATTAGTGTCTCCCCGAACTCCAATCTGGGGAATTTTTAAGCTACTGGTACATGTGTGTTCATTAAGGGACTTGGGCCGTAGGCAGAGTCCGAACTTTAGATGATTGAAGTCTTCAGGTTCAGAAACGCTCACCATCGGCCTCCTTTAGTTTCCATTTTATCTGTAGTTGATAGATGATGTCGATATAGATATCTATTGTTTTTCAGATTATTTCCCCTCAGGGGTCATTACAAAATATTGAGTATAGTTCCCTGTGCTATACAGTAGTTCCTTGTTGATGATATATTTTATACATAGCAGTGTGTATATGTTAATCTGAAACTGTTAATTTATCCCTCCTCCCACCTTTCCCCTTTGGTAATAAAAAATATAAGATTTTATACTTCTCAGAAATCTAGGAGCTGAAAGAGAGGTATCATTTTCAATGGAAAATCATTCCAAACAAGGTTGAAACTTCAACCAAGATTATTAGATGTACATCCTTGGAAAGAAATCACTGCATTTCTCTACTCTTGACCTGACAAATAAGACAAACCCCTCCACTGAACTTGCTTATAATAAAGTGATGGAAATATCAAATGGAAGTGTTAGAAACATCTTCTTTTACACGAGCCTTATACACTGCTCTATGTTAATTACAGTTTGGCTCACACATCTGTTCATTGAAGTTACAATGTTCTCAAATTCTGTTACTGATCCTGCAGAGTGGGCCCCAACAAGGGTCTCCCTGCCCAGTGTCATTGGAGCCAACAGATCGAGACTGACTTTGGTTCAGAAGCAAAGGAAAACTTTACATTTTGATCAGAGAATGGAGAGGTGAGAGTGTGTGCTCCCCTGCGGGTTGTGGGCCGGGCTGCTGTGTAGGGATCCTGTCAGCATCAGCGGGAGGGAGGGGGCGGAGCTCTCGAGGGCCAGGTTGGCTGGAGCTCAGGCTCTATGTCGCAGAGTCTGCACGGGGCCCCACGAGCTGAGGTGTCGGCCCAGCCATTTTGCACGAGGAAATCGGGTCTGAAGTGTCGGGTGTGGGACCTCTGCATGTGGAAACCTAGGAGCAAGTGAAATTAGACAAAGCACAAAGGAAAAAATGGTTAGACTTTATTTTATTGCCCAGATTCTATTTTTATCTCCCAGGAATTTTTAATGGGCTTTGCCAGTGACAAAGCCCTCCTCTGCCTTTTGTCCCATTCCTCATTCTTGGGGCGCTGAGGGTGCAGACACGTCTTCTGTAAATGCTTCATGCTGAGTTGGGTGTCCTCATACCCGGGGGGAGGGGCAGGACTTCTCCCCAGCAGCCTCCAGGTGAGGTTGATTGTCCGCAGGCCTCCTCCCTCACTGCTCGTCTGCCTGAGCACCAGCATTGGAAGTTTTATAGATTCTAATGACCTTTAAGGGTCCAGGAAAGAGATGTGCAGAGACGCTGGGGGGGTGGGCGGTTTTACCCTGCTCCACATTGGTTCGGCCCCCTTAGGCTGAACGGTTTCTGCCAGCCTAGATGCTCTGACCAGTAGTCTGTGCTTTCTTCAGTTAGGCCACTGAATTAACGTACAAACAGGACCAGGTGTCAGAGCCCTGCTTGCTCAACTCCCAGACAGTCCAGGGCCGGTGGTGATCCAGGACCATGACGGCCACTCAGTCAACGGCCTTTTGAAGTAGCCAGGAGTACAGCCGGTCTCACTGGCCGCCGTCACCGCGGTGTCTGTAGGCTTTTCTATGGTGGCAGCGTTATTTACGGTTCCCCTGCCAAGTTTATTAGCTCCGCTCTGGGTGCAGTAAGTCCTGTAAGCAATAGTCTGCTCTTTTGGGGCACACTCTTGTTGTTTTCTGAGAGAAGCTCCAGGTCAAGTGATGGTCACACGAGTCGTCATGGGGGCCCATTGCCCCAGGTTGTCTCTCTGGAGGTTGGCGTTGGAGGGCCTCCTCACTCGAGGTCATTGTGCCAAGGAGCAATCCCTGCAACTTCAGGGCATGGTGGGTGGTTAGGATCACCAAGTGGCGTCCTTTTCCCTTAGGAGGGAGCTGGCATTGCGGGCTGTTGATTTCCAGATTTTTAGATACCCCCAGTATCCTGGTCGGATGGGGTGGCTGGCCAATGCCTGGAGGGCATTCTTGCATTGTTCCATTTCAAGTGGTCCCAGTTTTTGCACTAATACTCCAAGGGCGATTCGCCTTGGACCAGGATTGTAAAGGTCAAAGGGTTTAGCTAAATTAGGGAGGTCCAGGGCCAGGGTCTGAATTGACTGCTCTTTCCATTCTTGAAAGGCTGCTTCTGGATTCTATTCAAAAGGATCATCATCTTTTCCTTTCAGTGTTTCATATAGAGGCCCAGCTATTAGACTGTAGTTAGGGATCCAGATGCAGCAAACCCCGGTCTCCCCAGGAACCCCTAAGCTGTCTTCTAGTTTCAGGAAAGGTGAGGCTGCAAATGGCTTCTTCCCTTTCCTGGGGTGGGCTTCTCCGACCTTCTGTGCGAACGAAGCCCAGGAAGGCCACCTTAGTTTGTGATATTTGAGCCTTTTCCTTGGACACCTTCTATCTTTTATTGGCTAGGTAGTTCAGAGGCCTCCTTAGTCGGGCTGGTGATCAGAATGTCATCTGCATATTGAAGGAGGGTTCCCTTCTCCAGAGGTAGATCTTTTAGGTCTTTAGCTAACGTTTCCCCAAAGATGGTGTGGGAATTTTTGAACCCCTGGGGCAGGACGGCCCAGCAGTATTGTTTTTGTTGTAGGTTGAGTCCTGCCACTCACAGCCAAAATTTCTTGTGACTCTGGGACTAATGGAATACAGAAGAAGGCATCATTGAAGTCTAATACAGAATGCCATGTCCTGGTGGATGGTAGAATGACCAGCAGGGTGTAGGAATTAGGAACTACTAGATGTATATCCTCTGTGGCTTCACTGACTGTCCTGGCGTCCTCTACCAGGTCCCCAGCAGCCCACGGGGCTCTTGTGGTCAGGCCCCTCCCAGGATATGGAGCTCACCTGGGCAGGTACGCAGCAGCCCACGGGGCTCTCGTGGGCAGGCCCCTCCCTGGATATGGAGCTCCCGTGGACAGGTACCCCGGCAGGGCTGGGCACACAGGAACCGTGCACGTAGCCCTCATTGCAGAGCACCCCCAGCACCCCTGTCACTCAGAGCTGACACAGAGCACCTCAGAGCAGAGCTTGAACTAACAAACAGCAGCTCCAACAGGTCTGTGACCCTAGGCTTCACTCTGTGCGGCCTCCCTCTGCCTGGTCTTCCAGGGGCTTCCACTGCAGCCGGGGCACCAGGCCTCTGTCTCCACCCACCACCCCTCCTCTCCCTGACTCCTGGGTTCCTCTCATTAGCAGAGGGTCTTCTTGAAGTTGTCTCCCACTCATGGACCAGATAAAATGATTCGAAAACAAGCCAGGGCTGCCGCCCCTTATCTATCCTGACTCTCGGGACCCTACACCTGTTCCTTGGATCTGGCCGGTGCAGCAAGGCCCATTTTCTGCAACTCTGAGCCCCTGAGGGGCGAGGATTGGCTGACCTGGGCAGCCTGACCCGGCCGGCCAGCCCTTCCCAGGTGTGCCTGGGTTGAGGTCAATATAAACACCCCTCCAGGCAGCAAAAGCCTCTGCAGCTGTGCCTGACGCCATATTCTCTGCCCCGTCAGCAGTCTCGGGGTTGGGCTGGTGGGAGGGAGTAGGGCCCACGGCTCTATGAGTGGCCCAGTGAGACTGGGGCTCTGCTGGACTTTCTGCAGGAGTTGCCGGGCTGCCACCTGCTAAAGAAGAGGATGTGTCACCCATACTTGCTGCTGGAATTTCTCCCCGGGCAGAGGTGAGGAAGGAAAAAAGCAGTGGGGGCCGGGACAGGAGGGGTACCTCAGGCAGGGAAATGGAAAGCTTCCAGACGAGCGCCCGGGGCCAGGACCATCCTGGCTGGCCTGCAGGCACCAAGTCGGCCTGCGTGCTGTCGCTGGTGTGACTCCAAGCCCCTTCCTCTAGTTTTTAAAGTCTTTGCACACATTCAGGTGTTTTACCTGGGAAGGGTGGGAAAAGTTCAGCAGCAGCTGGCCTGGGGCTCAGCTCACGTTTACTCAGAGACGCCTCCTCACGGTCCCCCAGCTTTGCAATGAGGACGCTCCTCGTGTGGGGGCTGCTGGCTGCATGGGAGATGATTCCCCACCTGTGACCAACTTCAGAATTGTTTACCCCTGGAGCAAGTGCCCTGATAGGGTTTTCCTCTGTATGACCAGTGGGTTCTGTTTTTTTTTTTTTTTTTTCTTTTTTGGTTCAAGGTAAGTTTTATTCCTCTTTTTGTATTTATGGATATAAGCATGGAAATAATTCATTCATATAAATACGTCTATGGGAAGGGCAGAACTTTTTTTTCTGTTTTATTTTTTTAAGTATTACTTATTTTTTAATTTTTGAATTTATTTTATTCATTTTTTTATACAGCAGGCTCTTATTGGTAACCTATTTTATACATATAAGTGTATATATGTCAATCCCAGGCTCGCAATTCATCCCACCACCACCACCCTGCCACTTTCCCCCCTTGGTGTCCATACATTTGTTCTCTACATCTGTGTCTCTATTTCTGCCTTGCAAACCGGTTCATCTTTACCATTTTTCTAGGTTCCACATGTATGCGTTAATATACGATATTTGTTTTTCTCTTTCTGACTTACTTCACTCTGTATGACAGTCTCTAGATCTATCCACGTCTCTACAAATGACCCAATTTCATTCCTTTTTATGGCTGAGTAATATTCCATTTTATATATGTAGCACATCTTTTCTGTTCGTCTGTCTATGGGCATTTAGGTTGCTTCCATGACCTGGCTATTGTAAATAGTACTGCAATGAATATTGTGGTGAATATGTCTTTTTGAATTATGGTTTTCTCTGGGTATATGGCCAGTAGTGGGATTGCTGGGTCATATGGTAATTCTATTTTTAGTTTTTTAAGGAACCTCCATACTGTTCTCCATCGTGACTGTATCAATTTACATTCCCACAAATAGTGTAAGAGGGTTCCCTTTTCTCCACACCCTCTCCAGCATTTGTTGCTTGTAGATTTTCTGATGATGCCCATTCTAACTCGTGTGAGGCGATACCTCATTGTAGTTTTGGTTTATATTTCTCTAATAATTAGTGATGTTGAGCAGCTTTTCATGTGCTTCTTGGTCATCTGTATGTCTTCTTGGGACAAATGTCTATTTACGTCATCTGCCCATTTTTGGATTGGGTTGTTTGTTTTTTTACTGTTGAGCTGCATGAGCTGTTTATATACATTGGAGATTAATCCTTTGTCCATTGATTCGTTTGCAAATATTTTCTCCCATTGTGAGGGTTGTCTTTTCGTCTTGTTTGTAGTTTCCTTTGCTTTGCAAAAGCTTTTAGGTTTCATTTGCTCCCATATGTTTATTTTTTTTATTCCATTACTCTAGGAGGTGGATCAAAAAAGATCTTGCTGTGATTTATGTCAAAGAGTATTCTTCCTATGTTTTCCTCTAAGAGTTTTATAGTGTCTGGTCTTACATTTCGGTCTCTAATCCATTTTGAGTTTATTTTTTGTGTATGGTGTTAGGGAGTGTTCTAATTTCATTCTTTTACATGTAGCTGTCCATTTTTCCCAGCACCACTTATTGAAGAGACTGTCTTTTCTCCTTTGTATACCCTTGCCTCCTTTGTCATAGATTAGTGGGCCATAGGTGTGTAGGTTTATCTCTGGGCTTTTTTTTTTTCTTTTACATCTTTATTGGAGTATAATTGCTTTACAATTGTGTGTTAGTTTCTGCTGTATAAAAAAGTGAATCAGCTGTGCGTATACATATAACACCATATCCCCTCCCTCTTGCACCTCCCTCTCACTCCCTTATCCCACCCTTTTAGGTGGTCACAAAGCACAGAGCTGATCTCCCTGTGCTATGTGGCTGCTTCCCAGTAGCTATCAATTTTACATTTGGTAGTGTATATATGTCCATACCACTCTCTCACTTTGTCCCAGCTTACCCTTCCCTCTCCCCATGTCCTCAAGTCCTTTCTCTACGTCTGTGTCCTTAATCCTTTCCTGCCCCTAGGTTCTTCATAAACTTTTTTTTTAAGATTCCATATATATGTGTTAGCATACGGTATTTGTTTTTCTCTTTCTGACTTACTTCACTCTGTAGGACAGACTCTAGATCCATCCACCTCACTAAAAGTAACTCAATTTCGTTTCTTTTTATGGCTGAATAATGTTCCATTGTATATTTGTGCCACATCTTCCTTATCCATTTATCTGTTGATGGACACTTAGGTTGCTTCCATGTCCTGGCTATTGTAAATAGAGCTACAGTGAACATTGTGGTACATGACTCTTTTTGAATTATGGTTTTCTCAGGGTAAATGTCCAGGAGTGGGTTTGCTGGGTTGTATGGTAGTTCTATTTTTAGTTTTTAAGGAACCCCCATACCGTTCTCCCTAGTGGCTATATCAATTTACATTCCCACCAACAGTGCAAGAGGGTTCCCTTTGCTCCAATAAATGCCTCTCCAGCATTTATTGTTGGTAGATTTTTTGATGATGGCCATTCTGACTGGTGTGAGGTGATACCTCACTGTAGTTTTGATTTGCATTTCTCTAATGATTAGTGATGTTCAGCATCCTTTCATGTGTTTGTTGGCAACCTGTATATCTTCTTTGGAGAAATGTCTATTTAGGTCTTCTGCCCATTTTTGGATTGGGTTGTTTGGTTTTGTGATATTGAGCTACATGAGCTGCTTTTTGGAGATTAATCCTTTGCCATTTGCTTCATTTGAAAATATTTTCTCCCATTCTGATGGTTGTCTTTTCATCTTGCTTATGTTTTCCTTTGCTGTGCAAAAGAATTTATGTTTCATTCGGTCCCATTTTTTTATTTTTGTTTTTATTTCCATTTCTCTAGGAGGTGGGTCAAAAAGGATCTTGCTGTGATTTATGTCATAGACTGTTCTGCTTATGTTTTCCTCTAAGAGTTTTATAGTGGCTGGTCTTATATTTAGGTCTCTAATCCATTTTGAGTTTATTTTTGCGTATGGTGTTAGGGTGTGTACTAATTTCATTCTTTTACATGTAACTGTCCAGTTTTCCCAGCACCACTTGCTGAAGACACTGTCTTTTCTCCATTGTATACCCTTGCCTCCTTTGTCATAGATTAGTGAACCATAGGTACGTGGGTTTATCTCTGTGCTTTCTATCCTGTTCTATTGACCTATATTTCTGTTCTTGTGTCAGTACCATATTATCTTGATTACTGTAGCTTTGCAATATAGTCTGAAGTCTGGAAGTCTGATTCCTCCAGCTCTTTTTTTTCCCCCCTCAAGACTGCTTTGGCTATCCAGGGTCTTTTGTGTCTCCCTACAAATTTTAAGATTTTTTTTTCTTGTTCTGTAGAAAATGCCAAAGGTATTTTGATCGGGATTGCATTGAATCTGTAGATTGCTTTGGGTAGTATAGTCATTTTCACAATATTGATTCTTCTAATCCGAGAACATGGTATATGTCTCCATCTGTTTATATCATCTTTGATTTCTTTCATCAGTGTCTTATAGTTTTCTGAGTACAGGTCTTTTACTTCCTTAGGTAGGTTTATTCCTAGGTATTTTATTCTTTTTGTTGCAGTGGTAATGGGATTGTTTCCTTAATTTCTCTTTCTGATCTTTCATTGTTAGTGTATAGGAATGCAAGCAATTTCTGTGCATTAATTTTGTATCCTGCAACTTTACCAAATTCATTGATTAGCTCCAGTGGTTTTCTGGTGGCATCTTTAGGATTCTCTATCTGTAATATCATGTCATCTGCAAACAGTGACAATTTTACTTCTTCTTTTCCTTTTTGTATTCCTTTTATTTCTTTTTCTTCTCTGATTGCCATGGCTAGGACTTCCAAAACTATGTTGAATAGCAGTGGTGAGAGTGGACATCCTCGTCTTGTTCCTGATCTTAGAGGAAACGCTTTCAGTTTTTCACCATTGAGAATGTTGTTTGCTGTGGGTTTGTCATATATGGCCTTTATTATGTTGAGGTAGTTTCCCTCTATGCCCACACTCTGCAGAGTTTTTATCGTAAATGAGTGTTGAATTTTCTCAAAATCTTTTCCTTCATCTATTGAGATGATCATATGCTTTTATTCTACAATTTGTTAATATGGTGTATCACATTGATTTGTGTATATTGAAGAATCCTCGCATCCCTGGGATAAACCCCACTTGATCATGGTGTATGATCCTTTTCATGTGTTGTTCGATTCTGTTTGCTAGTATTTTGTTGAGGATTTTTACATCTATATTCATCAGTGATATTGGTCTATAATTTTCTTTCCTTGTAGTATCTCTGTCTGATTTTGGTATCAGGGTGATGGTGGTCTCATAGAATGAGTTTGGGAGTGTTCCTTCCGCTGCAATTGTTTTGAAGAATTTGAGAAGGTTGGGTGTTAGCTCTGCTCTAAATGTTTGATAGAATTCACCTGTGATGCCATCTGGTTCTGGACTTTTGTTTGTTGGAAGATTTTTAATCACAGTTTCAATTTCATTGCTTGTGATAGGTTTGTTCATATTTTCTATTTCTTCCTGGTTCAGTCTTAGAAGGTTATCCCTTTCTAAGAATTTGTCCATTTCTTCCAGATTGTCCATTTTATTGGCCTAGAGTTGCTTGTAGTAGTCTCTTAGGATGCTTTGTATTCCTGTGGTGTCTGTTATAACTTCTGCTTTTTCACTTCTAATTTTGTTGATTTGCGTCCTCTCCCTCTTTTTCTGGAGTCCGGCTAAAGGTTGATCATTTTTGCTTATCTTCTCAAAGAACCAGCTTTTAGTTTTATTGATCTTTGCTTTCGTTTTCTTTGTTTCTATTTCATTTATTTCTGCTCTGATCTTTATGATTTCTTTCCTTCTACTAACTTTGGGTTTTGTTCTTCTTTCTCTAGTTCCTCTAGGTGTAAGGTTAGATTGTTTATTTGAGATTTTTCTTGTTTCTTGAGGTAGGCTTGTATTGCTATAAACTTCCCTCTTAGAACTCCTTTTGCTGCATCCCATAGGTTTTGGATCATCGTGTTTTTGTTGTCATTTGTCTCTAGGTAGTTTTTGATTTCCTCTTTGATTTCTTCAGTGATCGCTTGGTTATTTAGTAACGTGTTGTTTAGCCTCCATGTGTTTGTGTTTTTTACGGTTTTTTCCGTGTAATTGATTTCTAATCTCATAGCATTGTGGTCGGAACAGCTGCTTGATATGATTTCAGTTTTCTTAAATTTACTGAGGCTTTATCTGTGACCCAAGATGTGATCTATCCTGGAGAATGTTCCGTGTGCAGTTGAGAAGAACGTGTAATCTGCTGTTTTTGGATGGAATGTCCTATAAATATCAATTAACTCTATCTGGTCTATTGTGTCATTTAAAGCTTGTGTTTCCTTATTAATTTTCTGTCTGGCTGATCTCCACTGGTGTAAGTGAGCTGTTAAAGTCCCCCGCTATTATTGTGTTACTGTCGATTTCCTCTTTTATAGCTGTTAGCAGTTGCCTTATACATTGAGCTGCTCCTATTTTGGGTACATATATATTTATAATTGTTATATCTTCTTCTTGGATTGATCCCCTGACCATTATGTAGTGCCTTTCCTTGTCTCTTGTAACATTCTTTATTTTAAAGTCTATTTTATCTGATATGAGTATTGCTACTCCAGCTTTCTTTTGATTTTCATTTGCATAGAATATATTTTTCCATCGCCTCACTTTGAGTCTGTATGTGTCCCTAGGTCTGAAATGGATCTCTTGTAGACAGCATATATATGGGTCTTGTTTTTGTATCCATTCAGCGAGCCTGTGTCTTTTGGTTGGAACATGTAGTGCATTCACGTTTAAGGTAATTATCGATATGTATGTTCCTACTACTATTTTCTTAATTGTTATGGGTTTGTCTTGGTGGGTCCTTTTCTTCTCTTGTGTTTCCCACTTAGAGAAGTTCCTTTAGCATTTGGTGTAGAGCTGGTTTCATGGTGCTGAATTCTCTTAACTTTTGCTTGTCTGTAAGGCTTTTGATTTCTCCATCAAATCTGAATGAGCTCTTTGCAGGGTGGAGTACTCTTGGTTGTAGGTTCTTCCCTTTCATCACTTTAAATTTATCATGCCACTTCCTTCTGGCTTGTAGATTTTCTGCTGAGAAATCAGTTGTTATCCTTATGGGAGTTCCCTTGTATGTTATTTGTCATTTTTCCCTTGCTGCTTTCAATCATTTTTCTTTGTCGTTAATTTTTGTCAATTTGATTACTATGTGTCTTGTCATTTTTCTCCTTTGGTTTATCCTGCCTGGGACACTCTGTGCTTCTGGACTTGGGTGGCTATTTCTTTTCCCATGCTAGGGAAGTTTTTGACCATTATCTCTTTAAATATATTCTCGGGTCCTTTCTCTCTCTCTTCTCCTTCTGGGACCCCTATAATGCGAATGTTGTTGCGTTTAATGTTGTCCCAGAGGACTCTTGGGGTGTCTTCGTTTATTTTCATTCTTTTTCTTTATTCTGTTCCATGGCAGTGATTTCCACCTTTCTGTCTTCCAGGTCACTTATCCGTTCTTCTGCCACAGTTATTCTGCTACTGATTCCTTCTAGTGTATTTTTCATTTCAGTTATTCCATTGTTCACCTCTGTTTGTTTGTTCTTTAATTCTTCTAGGTGTTTGTTCCTTAATTCTTCTAGGTCTTTGTTAAACATTTCTTGCATCTTCTCGATCTTTGCCTCCTTTCTTTTTCCAAGGTCTTGGCTCAACTTCACTATCATTATTCTGAATTTTTTTTCTGGAAGGTTCCCTATCTCCACCTCATTTCGTTTTTTTTTCTGGGGTTTTATCTTGTTCCTTGATCTGGTATAAAGTCCTCTGCCTTTTCATTTTGTCTATCTTTCTGTGAATGTGGTTTTCCTTCCACAGGCTGCAGAATTGTAGTTCTTCTTGCTTCTGCTGTCTGCTCTCCGGTGGATGAGTCTATCTTAGAGGCTTGTGCAAGCTTCCTGATGGGAAGGACTGGTGGTGGGTAGAGCTGGGTGTTGCTTTGGTGGGCAGAGCTTTAATCCGCTTGTCTACGGATTAAATAAAACTTTAATAAAAAGTTTAATCCGCTTGTCTGCTGATGCATGGGGCTGGGTTCCCTCCCTGTTGGTTGTTTGGCCTGAGGCGACCCAGCCCTGGAGCCTACCTTGCTCTTGGTGGGGCTAATGGCGGACTCTGGGAGGGCTCACACCAAGGAGTATTTCCCAGAACTTCTGCTGCCAGTGTCGTTGTCCTCACGGTGAGCCACAGCCACAGCCACCACCTGCCTCTGCAGGAGACCCTCTAAAAGTAGCAGGTAGTTCTGGTCATTCTCCTACAGGGTCACTGCTCCTTCCCCTGGGTCCTGATGTGCACACTACTTTGTGTGTGCCCTCCAAGAGTGGAGTATCTGAGTGGAGTTGAGACTCTGAGACTCTGTGTGGAGTTGCACAGACTCTGGGTCCTGTGAAGCTTCGATGTTTTGTGATTCTAGAAATCCTATAGGAGACGGTCCACAGCAGGTGACGCTAATGTTGTCAGTAGAGGTGTTGAAGCCAAAGATCTGCAGTTCCAACTAGAGGTGCCGATGTACATACAGGACAAAATCATCTCGTGTGAATGTAGTTCAGGCATGTTTAAGATGAATGCAGTCATGTTAATGCCTACCATATTCTATCTTGAGCCTCTCCTCAGGGACCCCCTCCTCAGTTCCTGAGGCTCCTGTAAGTCATGTACAGGGGACTGGAGAGTGGGCTCTGTCCAGTCTGAGCCCTGAGTTACCCTGTGTGTATCTTAGGATACTTTGTATTTCTGTGGTGTCCGTTGTAACATCATCTCTTTCATTTCAGATTTATTTGGGCCCTCTCTTTTTAAAAAAACATACTACTGTTGTCTTTTATTCTTTACAGAAGTTTAATAAGTGTTTGATCTACTATCCTTACCCTATGTATACTTTTTGCAGTGAGATTTTTACTTTTCTTTGTTTCCTTGTTACTATCAATAATTAGTGAGACTTCTTTTAAGCTACCTTCAACATTGCTTATAAAGCTGCTTTATTAGTGATGACAGAGCCTTAATGGAAGTCATGTTCTGGTTGTAAATTAGAATGCAATGTGCCAGCAAATAGCCCCTTAAGTTTATGTCTCATTACTTCTTGTTCTTTTTTTAATTTAATTTTTATTTTTTGTCAGAGCAAATTTAATTAAAATGTTTTGTTTCTTCTAGGTGTGAAAGATGTGGTTCTTTTAAACATATACATATATCTATTCTTCTTTGGATCATTTTCCCATGTAGGTTATGACACGATGTTGAGTAGTCTTGTCTTGGTATTACGTAGGTCTTTGGTGATTACATATTTCACATGTGTTTCTATATCTATCTTAACCCCAATATCCTAATGTATCCAATCCTCACACCTTT
The DNA here is from genome assembly GCF_965194805.1 of Balaenoptera borealis. Lineage (NCBI taxonomy): Eukaryota > Metazoa > Chordata > Mammalia > Artiodactyla > Balaenopteridae > Balaenoptera > Balaenoptera borealis. Next base: position 337,830 of record NW_028123685.1, read on the forward strand.
CCATTTGGTGAACCATAAGTTTGTTTAATGAATCTGTGATTGCATTTCTCTGTGGAAATATCTTCATTGGTATCAATTTTTAGCTAAGACCTATAAGTGATATTATAGGATATGTGTCTTTTGCTTTCTGACTTAGTACAATTTGCCTGATTACCTCAAGAATCATACATGGTGCTGCAAATGGCATTGTTTCATTTTTTTCCCTGGCTAATATTCCATCTGTACGTGTACCAGTTCTTCTTTGGCCACGCACCTCTTGATGGACTTTCTGGTTGCCTCCATGTCTTGGCTATTGTAATACTGCTGCAATGCACATTTGCTTGCCTGTGTCTTTCCAGTTATATCTTCTTATGTTATAGGCCAAGGAGTGGGCTTGCTGTATCATATGGTAGCTCAGTGTGTATGTTTTAAAGGCACCACCATTCAGTTCTCATTAGTGGCTCTTTCCAGGTTATGTCCCACTTAAAATTGAGGGTATGCATTTCTCCAAAACACCTTCAATATTTATTGTTTGTAGTTTTCTTGCTGATGGTCATTCTAACAGGTGCGAGCTGATACCTATCTGTGGTTGAATTTGCATGTGTCCCATAATCTGTTGAAATTGAGCTTTAAAGCATGCCCTTTTATTTATCAAACTGTGATTACAGCTTAGTTCTTCAAAGTGTTTTCTTAAAGTAAGTGTCACATTTTGAAAATTTTTGGCCATTACCTCCCTCAAGACATTTGGAGGGCACGTTTCATTTACAGCCCTGAAGTACTTGTTCATATGAAGTGACCATTAGCACAGGTTTTAAAGCTGCTTTTGCAGGTAACGGCCAGAGGGTGGCAGCCTTTCTACGTTCCCAATCTGGTAAATAGAGAAAGAGACCTTCAGCCCCAAGAGTGTCCAGCTTTATTTCTCATCCAGCTGTGGGTCTAGATATGGTCACACCAGGTTGCATCACAGCCCCGGAACGAATTATGTAAAAATTTCTCCCTCTATCACTGTCTTTGTTTTTTGGGATTTTAAAGTAATTTATTTTTATAATGGGGTTTACCTGATTTTCACTGCTGTGTTTATGCCCCTTTACACCCACTTGATTCACTTACAGAGAGAAATCAATACATAGGTTTTAAGATTTTTACTAGTCAGATATATTCTTGTTCGTTGAATAGGGGGTGTTGCATCCACTTCACTGAGCAAGGAGTAGGTCTTGTCTATTACATATTGGGTTTATGGATCGGTATTTGAGCTAATATGAAACCCTCGTTTTATGCATCACCCCACCTCACCTTTCCCGTTAAGCAGCCATAGTGTGTTTTCTAAATGTGTGACTCTGTTCTGTTTTGTAATTCAGTTCAAGTGTAACGGTTTTTACATTCCCTCTACAAGTGATATCTTATGATAAGTGTCTTTTTCTGTGTGACTTATTTCACTTAGAATCGTCGAACATAAATCCACTCATCATGCGGCTAATAGCCTTATGACATTGATTTCATGGCTGAGTGATATTCCATTGTACATAAGGACCACAACATCGTTATCCATTTTCCTATTTCCTGGGATATTTAAGGTGTAATGAAGAGGAGGTTCTTGTCAACAGAGCAGCCCTAAACTTTGGTGTGCCTGTGTCTAGCTGATTTTTAGTTTTCCCAATTCATAACCCCATAAGTGGAAATGCCCTATGCTCTCTAAGCTGTGTTTTTTAGATGTTTCAGGACTCACCGTACACTTCTCCAGAGTGGCTGTTGGCAATTTACATCCCGCCCATCAGTGTAGCAAGGCTCCCATTTCTCCATGGCCTGTCCTGCATTTCTGGTTTTGACACTTTTTTCAGCATGGCCCTTTTGACGGATGGGAAGCGAGACTTCTTTGTAGCGCTGATTTGCCTTTCCAGGTTGCTTGGTTGGCCAAAAAGGGCATCATTGTCAACGTTTTGCCGCTTTTCATGTGCTTTAAAGGAGATTCGAATCTACCTCCTGAAATCTGTTTCCTGCAATTCTGCCTTGATTTCAAATCCTCTTCTTTGCCTTCCCTCAATATATTTGTGGACGAGAGTTATCATTTATAACTCTGCAGGTTTGTGAATTGCAGTGCCCTGAAGCTCCATTTTACAACTCGCTTTTTTGGGAGCTGGCCGCAAAAGCACTGGATGGCTTCAGGCCCTGTTCTGGTTCCGGGGGTATGATGAGCCTGTGGTTAATTCTTCTTCCTGATGGGAAAATAGAGTGACCTGTGCATGTCCCAACACCAAGAGCCAGTCTCTCATTGGTTCCCCGTCTTCCCGTTCATCCTCAGGAAAAATTGCAACCTGTACGGAACAGGAGGTTAAAGGTGCTGATGCTCCAAGAAGGGAGATTGCTAGTAAAGTGGCTGGAATGGCGAACCCGGGCACAAGGAGATGAGAAATGAGGTGCGTTTTAGAAACCTTTCCCCATCACACGGTGTACCATCTTCTGGGTTTCTCATGCATGTTTTCGATGTAGGAAGATGCCCTTGAACCTGGAGATTTGGGACCCATGCGATGGGTACCACGCAGTATTACTTTAAATGGTCTGCGTTTGCTCACCCAACCTCACCAAACCTCTCAGCCCCAAGAGTGTCCACCCTTATGTCTCATCCAACTGTGCGTCTAGATATGGTCAATCCAGTTTGCATCACAGCCCCTGAACGAATTGTGTAAGAATTTCTCTCTCTTTCACTGTCTTTGTTTCATGGGTTTTTCAAAGTAATTTATTTTCATAATGGGGTTTAGCTGCTTTTCACTGCTGTGTTTATGCCGCTTTACACCCACTTGACACACTAACAGAGAGATATCAATACATAGGTTTTACGATTATTACTAGTCAGATATATTCTTGTGCGGTGAATAGGGCGTGTTGAGTCCAGTTCTCTGAGCAAGGAGTAGGTCTTGTCTATTACATATTGGGTTTATGGAACGGTATCTGAGCTAGTTTGAAACCCTTTTTTTATGTATCACCCCACCTCACCTTTCCCGTTAAGCAGCCATAGTGTGTTTTCTGCATGTGTGACTCTGTTCTGTTTTGTAATTCAGTTCAAGTGTAACGCTTTTTACATTCCCTCTATAAGTGATACCTTATGAGAAGTGTCTTTTTCTGTGTGACTTATTTCACTTAGAATCGTCGTACCTAAATCCACTCATCATGCTGCTACTAACCTTAGGACATTGATTTCATGGCTGAGTGATATTCCATTGTACATAAGGACCACAACTTCTTTATCCATTTTTCTCTTTCCTTGGATATTTAAGGTGGAATTAAGTGGAGGTTCTTGTCAACAGAGCAGCCCTAAAGTTTGGGGTGCCTGTGTCTTGCTGATTTTTAGTTTTCCCAATTTATACGCCCATGAGTCGATGTGCCCCTTTCTCTCTAGCTGTGTTTTTTAGATGTTTTAGGAAACACCATACCCTTCTCCAGAGTCATCATTGGCAATTTACACCCCACCCATCAGTGTAACAAAGCTCCCTTTACTCCCTGGCCTCTCCTGCTTTTCTTGTTTTTACACTTTTGTAGGAAAGCCATTTTGACCGATGGGATGTCAGACTTCTTTGTAGAGCTGAATTGCATATCCGGCTTGCTTGGTTGGCCAAAAAGGGCCTATGGGTTTTTTCCTGAATTCATTCAGAAAAAAACGCATATGCTCTTTTTGGCCAAGTGCATCATTGTCGACGTTTTGACGCTTTTCATGTGCTTTAGGGGTGATTCGAATCTAACTCCTGAAATCTGTTTCCTGCAATTCTGCCTTGATTTCAAATCCTCTTCGTTGCCTTCCCTCAATATATTTGTGGACGAGAGTTATCATTTATAACTCTGCAGATTTGTTAATTGCAGTGCCCATGAGCTCCATTTTTCAACTCGCTTTTTTGGGAGCTTTCCGCAGAACCGCTTGTTTGCTTCTGGCCCTACTCTGGTTCCCGGTGGCAGGCTAAGCCTTTGCTTAATTCTTCTTCCTGACTGGAAAATAGAGTGACATGTGCCTCTCCGAATATCTAGGGCTTGGCTCTCCTTGTTTCTCCTCCTTCCCCTTCTTCCTTTGGACAAATTCCGATTTCTGTGCAACTGGATGTTGAAGGTGCTGACATCCTCAAGTGGGGAGATTTTAAGGAAAAAGGCTGGAGGGGTGAACCCAACAACCAGGAAATTAGGCGTTTTGGTGCCTTTTCCAAAATCTTCCTGATCCAACCGTGTTCCATCTTCTGGGTGTCACAGGCATGTTTTAGCTGTAGGAAAGGTCCCGTGTATGTAAGGAGAACACAAGGGATTTTTCCAAATTAGTGTCTCCCCGAACTCCAATCTGGGGAATTTTTAAGCTACTGGTACATGTGTGTTCATTAAGGGACTTGGGCCGTAGGCAGAGTCCGAACTTTAGATGATTGAAGTCTTCAGGTTCAGAAACGCTCACCATCGGCCTCCTTTAGTTTCCATTTTATCTGTAGTTGATAGATGATGTCGATATAGATATCTATTGTTTTTCAGATTATTTCCCCTCAGGGGTCATTACAAAATATTGAGTATAGTTCCCTGTGCTATACAGTAGTTCCTTGTTGATGATATATTTTATACATAGCAGTGTGTATATGTTAATCTGAAACTGTTAATTTATCCCTCCTCCCACCTTTCCCCTTTGGTAATAAAAAATATAAGATTTTATACTTCTCAGAAATCTAGGAGCTGAAAGAGAGGTATCATTTTCAATGGAAAATCATTCCAAACAAGGTTGAAACTTCAACCAAGATTATTAGATGTACATCCTTGGAAAGAAATCACTGCATTTCTCTACTCTTGACCTGACAAATAAGACAAACCCCTCCACTGAACTTGCTTATAATAAAGTGATGGAAATATCAAATGGAAGTGTTAGAAACATCTTCTTTTACACGAGCCTTATACACTGCTCTATGTTAATTACAGTTTGGCTCACACATCTGTTCATTGAAGTTACAATGTTCTCAAATTCTGTTACTGATCCTGCAGAGTGGGCCCCAACAAGGGTCTCCCTGCCCAGTGTCATTGGAGCCAACAGATCGAGACTGACTTTGGTTCAGAAGCAAAGGAAAACTTTACATTTTGATCAGAGAATGGAGAGGTGAGAGTGTGTGCTCCCCTGCGGGTTGTGGGCCGGGCTGCTGTGTAGGGATCCTGTCAGCATCAGCGGGAGGGAGGGGGCGGAGCTCTCGAGGGCCAGGTTGGCTGGAGCTCAGGCTCTATGTCGCAGAGTCTGCACGGGGCCCCACGAGCTGAGGTGTCGGCCCAGCCATTTTGCACGAGGAAATCGGGTCTGAAGTGTCGGGTGTGGGACCTCTGCATGTGGAAACCTAGGAGCAAGTGAAATTAGACAAAGCACAAAGGAAAAAATGGTTAGACTTTATTTTATTGCCCAGATTCTATTTTTATCTCCCAGGAATTTTTAATGGGCTTTGCCAGTGACAAAGCCCTCCTCTGCCTTTTGTCCCATTCCTCATTCTTGGGGCGCTGAGGGTGCAGACACGTCTTCTGTAAATGCTTCATGCTGAGTTGGGTGTCCTCATACCCGGGGGGAGGGGCAGGACTTCTCCCCAGCAGCCTCCAGGTGAGGTTGATTGTCCGCAGGCCTCCTCCCTCACTGCTCGTCTGCCTGAGCACCAGCATTGGAAGTTTTATAGATTCTAATGACCTTTAAGGGTCCAGGAAAGAGATGTGCAGAGACGCTGGGGGGGTGGGCGGTTTTACCCTGCTCCACATTGGTTCGGCCCCCTTAGGCTGAACGGTTTCTGCCAGCCTAGATGCTCTGACCAGTAGTCTGTGCTTTCTTCAGTTAGGCCACTGAATTAACGTACAAACAGGACCAGGTGTCAGAGCCCTGCTTGCTCAACTCCCAGACAGTCCAGGGCCGGTGGTGATCCAGGACCATGACGGCCACTCAGTCAACGGCCTTTTGAAGTAGCCAGGAGTACAGCCGGTCTCACTGGCCGCCGTCACCGCGGTGTCTGTAGGCTTTTCTATGGTGGCAGCGTTATTTACGGTTCCCCTGCCAAGTTTATTAGCTCCGCTCTGGGTGCAGTAAGTCCTGTAAGCAATAGTCTGCTCTTTTGGGGCACACTCTTGTTGTTTTCTGAGAGAAGCTCCAGGTCAAGTGATGGTCACACGAGTCGTCATGGGGGCCCATTGCCCCAGGTTGTCTCTCTGGAGGTTGGCGTTGGAGGGCCTCCTCACTCGAGGTCATTGTGCCAAGGAGCAATCCCTGCAACTTCAGGGCATGGTGGGTGGTTAGGATCACCAAGTGGCGTCCTTTTCCCTTAGGAGGGAGCTGGCATTGCGGGCTGTTGATTTCCAGATTTTTAGATACCCCCAGTATCCTGGTCGGATGGGGTGGCTGGCCAATGCCTGGAGGGCATTCTTGCATTGTTCCATTTCAAGTGGTCCCAGTTTTTGCACTAATACTCCAAGGGCGATTCGCCTTGGACCAGGATTGTAAAGGTCAAAGGGTTTAGCTAAATTAGGGAGGTCCAGGGCCAGGGTCTGAATTGACTGCTCTTTCCATTCTTGAAAGGCTGCTTCTGGATTCTATTCAAAAGGATCATCATCTTTTCCTTTCAGTGTTTCATATAGAGGCCCAGCTATTAGACTGTAGTTAGGGATCCAGATGCAGCAAACCCCGGTCTCCCCAGGAACCCCTAAGCTGTCTTCTAGTTTCAGGAAAGGTGAGGCTGCAAATGGCTTCTTCCCTTTCCTGGGGTGGGCTTCTCCGACCTTCTGTGCGAACGAAGCCCAGGAAGGCCACCTTAGTTTGTGATATTTGAGCCTTTTCCTTGGACACCTTCTATCTTTTATTGGCTAGGTAGTTCAGAGGCCTCCTTAGTCGGGCTGGTGATCAGAATGTCATCTGCATATTGAAGGAGGGTTCCCTTCTCCAGAGGTAGATCTTTTAGGTCTTTAGCTAACGTTTCCCCAAAGATGGTGTGGGAATTTTTGAACCCCTGGGGCAGGACGGCCCAGCAGTATTGTTTTTGTTGTAGGTTGAGTCCTGCCACTCACAGCCAAAATTTCTTGTGACTCTGGGACTAATGGAATACAGAAGAAGGCATCATTGAAGTCTAATACAGAATGCCATGTCCTGGTGGATGGTAGAATGACCAGCAGGGTGTAGGAATTAGGAACTACTAGATGTATATCCTCTGTGGCTTCACTGACTGTCCTGGCGTCCTCTACCAGGTCCCCAGCAGCCCACGGGGCTCTTGTGGTCAGGCCCCTCCCAGGATATGGAGCTCACCTGGGCAGGTACGCAGCAGCCCACGGGGCTCTCGTGGGCAGGCCCCTCCCTGGATATGGAGCTCCCGTGGACAGGTACCCCGGCAGGGCTGGGCACACAGGAACCGTGCACGTAGCCCTCATTGCAGAGCACCCCCAGCACCCCTGTCACTCAGAGCTGACACAGAGCACCTCAGAGCAGAGCTTGAACTAACAAACAGCAGCTCCAACAGGTCTGTGACCCTAGGCTTCACTCTGTGCGGCCTCCCTCTGCCTGGTCTTCCAGGGGCTTCCACTGCAGCCGGGGCACCAGGCCTCTGTCTCCACCCACCACCCCTCCTCTCCCTGACTCCTGGGTTCCTCTCATTAGCAGAGGGTCTTCTTGAAGTTGTCTCCCACTCATGGACCAGATAAAATGATTCGAAAACAAGCCAGGGCTGCCGCCCCTTATCTATCCTGACTCTCGGGACCCTACACCTGTTCCTTGGATCTGGCCGGTGCAGCAAGGCCCATTTTCTGCAACTCTGAGCCCCTGAGGGGCGAGGATTGGCTGACCTGGGCAGCCTGACCCGGCCGGCCAGCCCTTCCCAGGTGTGCCTGGGTTGAGGTCAATATAAACACCCCTCCAGGCAGCAAAAGCCTCTGCAGCTGTGCCTGACGCCATATTCTCTGCCCCGTCAGCAGTCTCGGGGTTGGGCTGGTGGGAGGGAGTAGGGCCCACGGCTCTATGAGTGGCCCAGTGTGACTGGGGCTCTGCTGGACTTTCTGCAGGAGTTGCCGGGCTGCCACCTGCTAAAGAAGAGGATGTGTCACCCATACTTGCTGCTGGAATTTCTCCCCGGGCAGAGGTGAGGAAGGAAAAAAGCAGTGGGGGCCGGGACAGGAGGGGTACCTCAGGCAGGGAAATGGAAAGCTTCCAGACGAGCGCCCGGGGCCAGGACCATCCTGGCTGGCCTGCAGGCACCAAGTCGGCCTGCGTGCTGTCGCTGGTGTGACTCCAAGCCCCTTCCTCTAGTTTTTAAAGTCTTTGCACACATTCAGGTGTTTTACCTGGGAAGGGTGGGAAAAGTTCAGCAGCAGCTGGCCTGGGGCTCAGCTCACGTTTACTCAGAGACGCCTCCTCACGGTCCCCCAGCTTTGCAATGAGGACGCTCCTCGTGTGGGGGCTGCTGGCTGCATGGGAGATGATTCCCCACCTGTGACCAACTTCAGAATTGTTTACCCCTGGAGCAAGTGCCCTGATAGGGTTTTCCTCTGTATGACCAGTGGGTTCTGTTTTTTTTTTTTTTCTTTTTTGGTTCAAGGTAAGTTTTATTCCTCTTTTTGTATTTATGGATATAAGCATGGAAATAATTCATTCATATAAATACGTCTATGGGAAGGGCAGAACTTTTTTTTCTGTTTTATTTTTTTAAGTATTACTTATTTTTTAATTTTTGAATTTATTTTATTCATTTTTTTATACAGCAGGCTCTTATTGGTAACCTATTTTATACATATAAGTGTATATATGTCAATCCCAGGCTCGCAATTCATCCCACCACCACCACCCTGCCACTTTCCCCCCTTGGTGTCCATACATTTGTTCTCTACATCTGTGTCTCTATTTCTGCCTTGCAAACCGGTTCATCTTTACCATTTTTCTAGGTTCCACATGTATGCGTTAATATACGATATTTGTTTTTCTCTTTCTGACTTACTTCACTCTGTATGACAGTCTCTAGATCTATCCACGTCTCTACAAATGACCCAATTTCATTCCTTTTTATGGCTGAGTAATATTCCATTTTATATATGTAGCACATCTTTTCTGTTCGTCTGTCTATGGGCATTTAGGTTGCTTCCATGACCTGGCTATTGTAAATAGTGCTGCAATGAATATTGTGGTGAATATGTCTTTTTGAATTATGGTTTTCTCTGGGTATATGGCCAGTAGTGGGATTGCTGGGTCATATGGTAATTCTATTTTTAGTTTTTTAAGGAACCTCCATACTGTTCTCCATCGTGACTGTATCAATTTACATTCCCACAAATAGTGTAAGAGGGTTCCCTTTTCTCCACACCCTCTCCAGCATTTGTTGCTTGTAGATTTTCTGATGATGCCCATTCTAACTCGTGTGAGGCGATACCTCATTGTAGTTTTGGTTTATATTTCTCTAATAATTAGTGATGTTGAGCAGCTTTTCATGTGCTTCTTGGTCATCTGTATGTCTTCTTGGGACAAATGTCTATTTACGTCATCTGCCCATTTTTGGATTGGGTTGTTTGTTTTTTTACTGTTGAGCTGCATGAGCTGTTTATATACATTGGAGATTAATCCTTTGTCCATTGATTCGTTTGCAAATATTTTCTCCCATTGTGAGGGTTGTCTTTTCGTCTTGTTTGTAGTTTCCTTTGCTTTGCAAAAGCTTTTAGGTTTCATTTGCTCCCATATGTTTATTTTTTTTTATTCCATTACTCTAGGAGGTGGATCAAAAAAGATCTTGCTGTGATTTATGTCAAAGAGTATTCTTCCTATGTTTTCCTCTAAGAGTTTTATAGTGTCCGGTCTTACATTTTGGTCTCTAATCCATTTTGAGTTTATTTTTTGTGTATGGTGTTAGGGAGTGTTCTAATTTCATTCTTTTACATGTAGCTGTCCATTTTTCCCAGCACCACTTATTGAAGAGACTGTCTTTTCTCCTTTGTATACCCTTGCCTCCTTTGTCATAGATTAGTGGGCCATAGGTGTGTAGGTTTATCTCTGGGCTTTTTTTTTCTTTTACATCTTTATTGGAGTATAATTGCTTTACAATTGTGTGTTAGTTTCTGCTGTATAAAAAAGTGAATCAGCTGTGCGTATACATATAACACCATATCCCCTCCCTCTTGCACCTCCCTCTCACTCCCTTATCCCACCCTTTTAGGTGGTCACAAAGCACAGAGCTGATCTCCCTGTGCTATGTGGCTGCTTCCCAGTAGCTATCAATTTTACATTTGGTAGTGTATATATGTCCATACCACTCTCTCACTTTGTCCCAGCTTACCCTTCCCTCTCCCCATGTCCTCAAGTCCTTTCTCTACGTCTGTGTCCTTAATCCTTTCCTGCCCCTAGGTTCTTCATAAACTTTTTTTTTAAGATTCCATATATATGTGTTAGCATACGGTATTTGTTTTTCTCTTTCTGACTTACTTCACTCTGTAGGACAGACTCTAGATCCATCCACCTCACTAAAAGTAACTCAATTTCGTTTCTTTTTATGGCTGAATAATGTTCCATTGTATATTTGTGCCACATCTTCCTTATCCATTTATCTGTTGATGGACACTTAGGTTGCTTCCATGTCCTGGCTATTGTAAATAGAGCTACAGTGAACATTGTGGTACATGACTCTTTTTGAATTATGGTTTTCTCAGGGTAAATGTCCAGGAGTGGGTTTGCTGGGTTGTATGGTAGTTCTATTTTTAGTTTTTAAGGAACCCCCATACCGTTCTCCCTAGTGGCTATATCAATTTACATTCCCACCAACAGTGCAAGAGGGTTCCCTTTGCTCCAATAAATGCCTCTCCAGCATTTATTGTTGGTAGATTTTTTGATGATGGCCATTCTGACTGGTGTGAGGTGATACCTCACTGTAGTTTTGATTTGCATTTCTCTAATGATTAGTGATGTTCAGCATCCTTTCATGTGTTTGTTGGCAACCTGTATATCTTCTTTGGAGAAATGTCTATTTAGGTCTTCTGCCCATTTTTGGATTGGGTTGTTTGGTTTTGTGATATTGAGCTACATGAGCTGCTTTTTGGAGATTAATCCTTTGCCATTTGCTTCATTTGAAAATATTTTCTCCCATTCTGATGGTTGTCTTTTCATCTTGCTTATGTTTTCCTTTGCTGTGCAAAAGAATTTATGTTTCATTCGGTCCCATTTTTTTATTTTTGTTTTTATTTCCATTTCTCTAGGAGGTGGGTCAAAAAGGATCTTGCTGTGATTTATGTCATAGACTGTTCTGCTTATGTTTTCCTCTAAGAGTTTTATAGTGGCTGGTCTTATATTTAGGTCTCTAATCCATTTTGAGTTTATTTTTGTGTATGGTGTTAGGGAGTGTACTAATTTCATTCTTTTACATGTAACTGTCCAGTTTTCCCAGCACCACTTGCTGAAGACACTGTCTTTTCTCCATTGTATACCCTTGCCTCCTTTGTCATAGATTAGTGAACCATAGGTACGTGGGTTTATCTCTGTGCTTTCTATCCTGTTCTATTGACCTATATTTCTGTTCTTGTGTCAGTACCATATTATCTTGATTACTGTAGCTTTGCAATATAGTCTGAAGTCTGGAAGTCTGATTCCTCCAGCTCTTTTTTTTTCCCCCCTCAAGACTGCTTTGGCTATCCAGGGTCTTTTGTGTCTCCCTACAAATTTTAAGATTTTTTTTTCTTGTTCTGTAGAAAATGCCAAAGGTATTTTGATCGGGATTGCATTGAATCTGTAGATTGCTTTGGGTAGTATAGTCATTTTCACAATATTGATTCTTCTAATCCGAGAACATGGTATATGTCTCCATCTGTTTATATCATCTTTGATTTCTTTCATCAGTGTCTTATAGTTTTCTGAGTACAGGTCTTTTACTTCCTTAGGTAGGTTTATTCCTAGGTATTTTATTCTTTTTGTTGCAGTGGTAATGGGATTGTTTCCTTAATTTCTCTTTCTGATCTTTCATTGTTAGTGTATAGGAATGCAAGCAATTTCTGTGCATTAATTTTGTATCCTGCAACTTTACCAAATTCATTGATTAGCTCCAGTGGTTTTCTGGTGGCATCTTTAGGATTCTCTATCTATGATATCATGTCATCTGCAAACAGTGACAATTTTACTTCTTCTTTTCCTTTTTGTATTCCTTTTATTTCTTTTTCTTCTCTGATTGCCATGGCTAGGACTTCCAAAACTATGTTGAATAGCAGTGGTGAGAGTGGACATCCTCGTCTTGTTCCTGATCTTAGAGGAAACGCTTTCAGTTTTTCACCATTGAGAATGTTGTTTTCTGTGGGTTTGTCATATATGGCCTTTATTATGTTGAGGTAGTTTCCCTCTATGCCCACACTCTGCAGAGTTTTTATCGTAAATGAGTGTTGAATTTTCTCAAAATCTTTTCCTTCCTCTATTGAGATGATCATATGCTTTTATTCTACAATTTGTTAATATGGTGTATCACATTGATTTGTGTATATTGAAGAATCCTCGCATCCCTGGGATAAACCCCACTTGATCATGGTGTATGATCCTTTTCATGTGTTGTTCGATTCTGTTTGCTAGTATTTTGTTGAGGATTTTTACATCTATATTCATCAGTGATATTGGTCTATAATTTTCTTTCCTTGTAGTATCTCTGTCTGATTTTGGTATCAGGGTGATGGTGGTCTCATAGAATGAGTTTGGGAGTGTTCCTTCCGCTGCAATTGTTTTGAAGAATTTGAGAAGGTTGGGTGTTAGCTCTGCTCTAAATGTTTGATAGAATTCACCTGTGATGCCATCTGGTTCTGGACTTTTGTTTGTTGGAAGATTTTTAATCACAGTTTCAATTTCATTGCTTGTGATAGGTTTGTTCATATTTTCTATTTCTTCCTGGTTCAGTCTTAGAAGGTTATCCCTTTCTAAGAATTTGTCCATTTCTTCCAGATTGTCCATTTTATTGGCCTAGAGTTGCTTGTAGTAGTCTCTTAGGATGCTTTGTATTCCTGTGGTGTCTGTTATAACTTCTGCTTTTTCACTTCTAATTTTGTTGATTTGCGTCCTCTCCCTCTTTTTCTGGAGTCCGGCTAAAGGTTGATCATTTTTGCTTATCTTCTCAAAGAACCAGCTTTTAGTTTTATTGATCTTTGCTTTCGTTTTCTTTGTTTCTATTTCATTTATTTCTGCTCTGATCTTTATGATTTCTTTCCTTCTACTAACTTTGGGTTTTGTTCTTCTTTCTCTAGTTCCTCTAGGTGTAAGGTTAGATTGTTTATTTGAGATTTTTCTTGTTTCTTGAGGTAGGCTTGTATTGCTATAAACTTCCCTCTTAGAACTCCTTTTGCTGCATCCCATAGGTTTTGGATCATCGTGTTTTTGTTGTCATTTGTCTCTAGGTAGTTTTTGATTTCCTCTTTGATTTCTTCAGTGATCGCTTGGTTATTTAGTAACGTGTTGTTTAGCCTCCATGTGTTTGTGTTTTTTACGGTTTTTTCCGTGTAATTGATTTCTAATCTCATAGCATTGTGGTCGGAACAGCTGCTTGATATGATTTCAGTTTTCTTAAATTTACTGAGGCTTTATCTGTGACCCAAGATGTGATCTATCCTGGAGAATGTTCCGTGTGCAGTTGAGAAGAACGTGTAATCTGCTGTTTTTGGATGGAATGTCCTATAAATATCAATTAACTCTATCTGGTCTATTGTGTCATTTAAAGCTTGTGTTTCCTTATTAATTTTCTGTCTGGCTGATCTCCACTGGTGTAAGTGAGCTGTTAAAGTCCCCCGCTATTATTGTGTTACTGTCGATTTCCTCTTTTATAGCTGTTAGCAGTTGCCTTATACATTGAGCTGCTCCTATTTTGGGTACATATATATTTATAATTGTTATATCTTCTTCTTGGATTGATCCCCTGACCATTATGTAGTGCCTTTCCTTGTCTCTTGTAACATTCTTTATTTTAAAGTCTATTTTATCTGATATGAGTATTGCTACTCCAGCTTTCTTTTGATTTTCATTTGCATAGAATATATTTTTCCATCGCCTCACTTTGAGTCTGTATGTGTCCCTAGGTCTGAAATGGATCTCTTGTAGACAGCATATATATGGGTCTTGTTTTTGTATCCATTCAGCGAGCCTGTGTCTTTTGGTTGGAACATGTAGTGCATTCACGTTTAAGGTAATTATCGATATGTATGTTCCTACTACTATTTTCTTAATTGTTATGGGTTTGTCTTGGTGGGTCCTTTTCTTCTCTTGTGTTTCCCACTTAGAGAAGTTCCTTTAGCATTTGGTGTAGAGCTGGTTTCATGGTGCTGAATTCTCTTAGCTTTTGCTTGTCTGTAAGGCTTTTGATTTCTCCATCAAATCTGAATGAGCTCTTTGCAGGGTGGAGTACTCTTGGTTGTAGGTTCTTCCCTTTCATCACTTTAAATTTATCATGCCACTTCCTTCTGGCTTGTAGATTTTCTGCTGAGAAATCAGTTGTTATCCTTATGGGAGTTCCCTTGTATGTTATTTGTCATTTTTCCCTTGCTGCTTTCAATCATTTTTCTTTGTCGTTAATTTTTGTCAATTTGATTACTATGTGTCTTGTCATTTTTCTCCTTTGGTTTATCCTGCCTGGGACACTCTGTGCTTCTGGACTTGGGTGGCTATTTCTTTTCCCATGCTAGGGAAGTTTTTGACCATTATCTCTTTAAATATATTCTCGGGTCCTTTCTCTCTCTCTTCTCCTTCTGGGACCCCTATAATGCGAATGTTGTTGCGTTTAATGTTGTCCCAGAGGACTCTTGGGGTGTCTTCGTTTATTTTCATTCTTTTTCTTTATTCTGTTCCATGGCAGTGATTTCCACCTTTCTGTCTTCCAGGTCACTTATCCGTTCTTCTGCCACAGTTATTCTGCTACTGATTCCTTCTAGTGTATTTTTCATTTCAGTTATTCCATTGTTCACCTCTGTTTGTTTGTTCTTTAATTCTTCTAGGTGTTTGTTCCTTAATTCTTCTAGGTCTTTGTTAAACATTTCTTGCATCTTCTCGATCTTTGCCTCCTTTCTTTTTCCAAGGTCTTGGCTCAACTTCACTATCATTATTCTGAATTTTTTTTCTGGAAGGTTCCCTATCTCCACCTCATTTTGTTTTTTTTTCTGGGGTTTTATCTTGTTCCTTGATCTGGTATAAAGTCCTCTGCCTTTTCATTTTGTCTATCTTTCTGTGAATGTGGTTTTCCTTCCACAGGCTGCAGAATTGTAGTTCTTCTTGCTTCTGCTGTCTGCTCTCCGGTGGATGAGTCTATCTTAGAGGCTTGTGCAAGCTTCCTGATGGGAAGGACTGGTGGTGGGTAGAGCTGGGTGTTGCTTTGGTGGGCATAGCTTTAATCCGCTTGCCTACGGATTAAATAAAACTTTAATAAAAAGTTTAATCCGCTTGTCTGCTGATGCATGGGGCTGGGTTCCCTCCCTGTTGGTTGTTTGGCCTGAGGCGACCCAGCCCTGGAGCCTACCTTGCTCTTGGTGGGGCTAATGGCGGACTCTGGGAGGGCTCACACCAAGGAGTATTTCCCAGAACTTCTGCTGCCAGTGTCGTTGTCCTCACGGTGAGCCACAGCCACAGCCACCACCTGCCTCTGCAGGAGACCCTCTAAAAGTAGCGGGTAGTTCTGGTCATTCTCCTACAGGGTCACTGCTCCTTCCCCTGGGTCCTGATGTGCACACTACTTTGTGCGTGCCCTCCAAGAGTGGAGTATCTGAGTGGAGTTGAGACTCTGAGACTCTGTGTGGAGTTGCACAGACTCTGGGTCCTGTGAAGCTTCGATGTTTTGTGATTCTAGAAATCCTATAGGAGACGGTCCACAGCAGGTGACGCTAATGTTGTCAGTAGAGGTGTTGAAGCCAAAGATCTGCAGTTCCAACTAGAGGTGCCGATGTACATACAGGACAAAATCATCTCGTGTGAATGTAGTTCAGGCATGTTTAAGATGAATGCAGTCATGTTAATGCCTACCATATTCTATCTTGAGCCTCTCCTCAGGGACCCCCTCCTCAGTTCCTGAGGCTCCTGTAAGTCATGTACAGGGGACTGGAGAGTGGGCTCTGTCCAGTCTGAGCCCTGAGTTACCCTGTGTGTATCTTAGGATACTTTGTATTTCTGTGGTGTCCGTTGTAACATCATCTCTTTCATTTCAGATTTATTTGGGCCCTCTCTTTTTAAAAAAACATACTACTGTTGTCTTTTATTCTTTACAGAAGTTTAATAAGTGTTTGATCTACTATCCTTACCCTATGTATACTTTTTGCAGTGAGATTTTTACTTTTCTTTGTTTCCTTGTTACTATCAATAATTAGTGAGACTTCTTTTAAGCTACCTTCAACATTGCTTATAAAGCTGCTTTATTAGTGATGACAGAGCCTTAATGGAAGTCATGTTCTGGTTGTAAATTAGAATGCAATGTGCCAGCAAATAGCCCCTTAAGTTTATGTCTCATTACTTCTTGTTCTTTTTTTAATTTAATTTTTATTTTTTGTCAGAGCAAATTTAATTAAAATGTTTTGTTTCTTCTAGGTGTGAAAGATGTGGTTCTTTTAAACATATACATATATCTATTCTTCTTTGGATCATTTTCCCATGTAGGTTATGACACGATGTTGAGTAGTCTTGTCTTGGTATTACGTAGGTCTTTGGTGATTACATATTTCACATGTGTTTCTATATCTATCTTAACCCCAATATCCTAATGTATCCAATCCTCACACCTTTCCATTTGGTGAACCATAAGTTTGTTTAATGAATCTGTGATTGCATTTCTCTGTGGAAATATCTTCATTGGTATCAATTTTTAGCTAAGACCTATAAGTGATATTATAGGATATGTGTCTTTTGCTTTCTGACTTAGTACAATTTGCCTGATTACCTCAAGAATCATACATGGTGCTGCAAATGGCATTGTTTCATTTTTTTCCCTGGCTAATATTCCATCTGTACGTGTACCAGTTCTTCTTTGGCCACGCACCTCTTGATGGACTTTCTGGTTGCCTCCATGTCTTGGCTATTGTAATACTGCTGCAATGCACATTTGCTTGCCTGTGTCTTTCCAGTTATATCTTCTTATGTTATAGGCCAAGGAGTGGGCTTGCTGTATCATATGGTAGCTCAGTGTGTATGTTTTAAAGGCACCACCATTCAGTTCTCATTAGTGGCTCTTTCCAGGTTATGTCCCACTTAAAATTGAGGGTATGCATTTCTCCAAAACACCTTCAATATTTATTGTTTGTAGTTTTCTTGCTGATGGTCATTCTAACAGGTGCGAGCTGATACCTATCTGTGGTTGAATTTGCATGTGTCCCATAATCTGTTGAAATTGAGCTTTAAAGCATGCCCTTTTATTTATCAAACTGTGATTACAGCTTAGTTCTTCAAAGTGTTTTCTTAAAGTAAGTGTCACATTTTGAAAATTTTTGGCCATTACCTCCCTCAAGACATTTGGAGGGCACGTTTCATTTACAGCCCTGAAGTACTTGTTCATATGAAGTGACCATTAGCACAGGTTTTAAAGCTGCTTTTGCAGGTAACGGCCAGAGGGTGGCAGCCTTTCTACGTTCCCAATCTGGTAAATAGGGAAAGAGACCTTCAGCCCCAAGAGTGTCCAGCTTTATTTCTCATCCAGCTGTGGGTCTAGATATGGTCACACCAGGTTGCATCACAGCCCCGGAACGAATTATGTAAAAATTTCTCCCTCTATCACTGTCTTTGTTTTTTGGGATTTTAAAGTAATTTATTTTTATAATGGGGTTTACCTGATTTTCACTGCTGTGTTTATGCCCCTTTACACCCACTTGATTCACTTACAGAGAGAAATCAATACATAGGTTTTAAGATTTTTACTAGTCAGATATATTCTTGTTCGTTGAATAGGGGGTGTTGCATCCACTTCACTGAGCAAGGAGTAGGTCTTGTCTATTACATATTGGGTTTATGGATCGGTATTTGAGCTAATATGAAACCCTCGTTTTATGCATCACCCCACCTCACCTTTCCCGTTAAGCAGCCATAGTGTGTTTTCTAAATGTGTGACTCTGTTCTGTTTTGTAATTCAGTTCAAGTGTAACGGTTTTTACATTCCCTCTACAAGTGATATCTTATGATAAGTGTCTTTTTCTGTGTGACTTATTTCACTTAGAATCGTCGAACATAAATCCACTCATCATGCGGCTAATAGCCTTATGACATTGATTTCATGGCTGAGTGATATTCCATTGTACATAAGGACCACAACATCGTTATCCATTTTCCTATTTCCTGGGATATTTAAGGTGTAATGAAGAGGAGGTTCTTGTCAACAGAGCAGCCCTAAACTTTGGTGTGCCTGTGTCTAGCTGATTTTTAGTTTTCCCAATTCATAACCCCATAAGTGGAAATGCCCTATGCTCTCTAAGCTGTGTTTTTTAGATGTTTCAGGACTCACCGTACACTTCTCCAGAGTGGCTGTTGGCAATTTACATCCCGCCCATCAGTGTAGCAAGGCTCCCATTTCTCCATGGCCTGTCCTGCATTTCTGGTTTTGACACTTTTTTCAGCATGGCCCTTTTGACGGATGGGAAGCGAGACTTCTTTGTAGCGCTGATTTGCCTTTCCAGGTTGCTTGGTTGGCCAAAAAGGGCGTATGCGTTTTTTCCTGAATATATTCAGGAAAAAACGCATACGCCCTTTTTGGCCAAGGGCATCATTGTCAACGTTTTGCCGCTTTTCATGTGCTTTAAAGGAGATTCGAATCTACCTCCTGAAATCTGTTTCCTGCAATTCTGCCTTGATTTCAAATCCTCTTCTTTGCCTTCCCTCAATATATTTGTGGACGAGAGTTATCATTTATAACTCTGCAGGTTTGTGAATTGCAGTGCCCTGAAGCTCCATTTTACAACTCGCTTTTTTGGGAGCTGGCCGCAAAAGCACTGGATGGCTTCAGGCCCTGTTCTGGTTCCGGGGGTATGATGAGCCTGTGGTTAATTCTTCTTCCTGATGGGAAAATAGAGTGACCTGTGCCTGTCCCAACACCAAGAGCCAGTCTCTCATTGGTTCCCCGTCTTCCCGTTCATCCTCAGGAAAAATTGCAACCTGTACGGAACAGGAGGTTAAAGGTGCTGATGCTCCAAGTAGGGAGATTGCTAGTAAAGTGGCTGGAATGGCGAACCCGGGCACAAGGAGATGAGAAATGAGGTGCGTTTTAGAAACCTTTCCCCATCACACGGTGTACCATCTTCTGGGTTTCTCATGCATGTTTTCGATGTAGGAAGATGCCCTTGAACCTGGAGATTTGGGACCCATGCGATGGGTACCACGCAGTATTACTTTAAATGGTCTGCGTTTGCTCACCCAACCTCACCAAACCTCTCAGCCCCAAGAGTGTCCACCCTTATGTCTCATCCAGCTGTGGGTCTAGATATGGTCAATCCAGGTTGCATCACAGCCCCTGAACGCATTGTGTAAGAATGTCTCTCTCTTTCACTGTCTTTCTTTCATGGGTTTTTCAAAGTAATTTATTTTCATAATGGGGTTTAGCTGCTTTTCACTGCTGTGTTTATGCCGCTTTACACCCACTTGACACACTAACAGAGAGATATCAATACATAGGTTTTAAGATTATTACTAGTCAGATATATTCTTGTGCGGTGAATAGGGCGTGTTGAGTCCAGTTCTCTGAGCAAGGAGTAGGTCTTGTCTATTACATATTGGGTTTATGGAACGGTATCTGAGCTAATTTGAAACCCTTGTTTTATGTATCACCCCACCTCACCTTTCCCGTTAAGCAGCCATAGTGTGTTTTCTGCATGTGTGACTCTGTTCTGTTTTGTAATTCAGTTCATGTGTAACGGTTTTTACATTCCCTCTATCAGTGATACCTTATGAGAAGTGTCCTTTTCTGTGTGACTTATTTCACTTAGAATCGTCGTACCTAAATCCACTCTTCATGCTGCTACTAGCCTTAGGACATCGATTTCATGGCTGAGTGATATTCCATTGTACATAAGGACCACAACTTCTTTACCCATTTTTCTCTTTCCTGGGATATTTAAGGTGGAATGAAGTGGAGGTCCTTGTCAACAGAGCAGCCCTAAACTTTGGGGTGCTTGTGTCTTGCTGATTTTTAATTTTCCCAATTTATACCCCCATGAGCGGAAGTGCCCTATGCTCTCTAAGCTGTGTTTTTTAGATGTTTCACGACTCACCGTACACTTCTCCAGAGTGGCTGTTGGCAATTTACATCCCGCCCATCAGTGTAGCAAGGCTCCCATTTCTCCATGGCCTGTCCTGCATTTCTGGTTTTGACACTTTTTTCAGCATGGCCCTTTTGACCGATGGGAAGCGAGACTTCTTTGTAGCGCTGATTTGCCTTTCCAGGTTGCTTGGTTGGCCAAAAAGGGCGTATGCGTTTTTTCCTGAATATATTCAGGAAAAAACGCATACGCCCTTTTTGGCCAAGGGCATCATTGTCAACGTTTTGCCGCTTTTCATGTGCTTTAAAGGAGATTCGAATCTACCTCCTGAAATCTGTTTCCTGCAATTCTGCCTTGATTTCAAATCCTCTTCTTTGCCTTCCCTCAATATATTTGTGGACGAGAGTTATCATTTATAACTCTGCAGGTTTGTGAATTGCAGTGCCCTGAAGCTCGATTTTACAACTCGCGTTTTTGGGAGCTGGCCGCAAGAGCGCAGGATGGCTTCAGGCCCTGTTCTGGTTCCGGGGTCAGGCTGAGCCTGTGGTTAATTCTTCTTCCTGATGGGAAAATAGAGTGACCTGTGCCTGTCCCAACACCAAGAGCCAGTCTCTCATTGGTTCCCCGTCTTCCCGTTCATCCTCAGGAAAAATTGCAACCTGTAGGGAACAGGAGGTTAAAGGTGCTGATGCTCCAAGTAGGGAGATTGCTAGTAAAGTGGCTGGGATGGCGAACCCGGGCACAAGGAAATGAGAAATGAGGTGCGTTTTAGAAACCTTTCCCCATCACACGGTGTACCATCTTCTGGGTTTCTCATGCATGTTTTTGATGTAGGAAGATGCCCTTGAACATGGAGATTTGGGACCCATGCGATGGGTACCACGCAGTATTACTTTAAAGGGTCTGCGTTTGCTCACCCAACCTCACCAAACCTCTCAGCCCCAAGAGTGTCCACCCTTAGGTCTCATCCAGCTGTGGGTCTAGATATGGTCAATCCAGGTTGCATCACAGCCCCTGAACGCATTGTGTAAGAATTTCTCTCTTTCACTGTCTTTGTTTCATGGGTTTTTAAAAGTAATTTATTTTCATAATGCGGTTTAGCTGCTTTTCACTGCTGTGTTTATGCCGCTTTACACCCACTTGACACACTAACAGAGAGATATCAATACATAGGTTTTAAGATTATTACTAGTCAGATATATTCTTGTGCGTTGAATAGGGCGTTTTGAGTCCAATTCTCTGAGCAAGGAGTAGGTCTTGTCTATTACATATTGGGTTTATGGAACGGTATCTGAGCTAATTTGAAACCCTTGTTTTATGTATCACCCCACCTCACCTTTCCCGTTAAGCAGCCATAGTGTGTTTTTGCATGTGTGACTCTGTTCTGTTTTGTAATTCAGTTCAAGTGTAACGGTTTTTACATTCCCTCTATCAGTGATACCTTATGAGAAGTGTCCTTTTCTGTGTGACTTATTTCACTTAGAATCGTCATACCTAAATCCACTCATCATGCTGCTACTAGCCTTATGACATTGATTTCATGGCTGAGTGATATTCCATTGTACATAAGGACCAGAACTTCTTTACCCATTTTTCTCTTTCCTGGGATATTTAAGGTGGAATGAAGTGGAGGTCCTTGTCAACAGAGCAGCCCTAAACTTTGGGGTGCTTGTGTCTTGCTGATTTTTCATTTTCCCAATTTATACCCCCATGAGTGGAAGTGCCCTATGCTCTCTAAGCTGTGTTTTTTAGATGTTTCAGGACTCACCGTACACTTCTCCAGAGTGGCTGTTGGCAATTTACATCCCGCCCATCAGTGTAGCAAGGCTCCCATTTCTCCATGGCCTGTCCTGCATTTCTGGTTTTGACACTTTTTTCAGCATGGCCCTTTTGACCGATGGGAAGCGAGACTTCTTTGTAGCGCTGATTTGCCTTTCCAGGTTGCTTGGTTGGCCAAAAAGGGCGTATGCGTTTTTTCCTGAATATATTCAGGAAAAAACGCATACGCCCTTTTTGGCCAAGGGCATCATTGTCAACGTTTTGCCGCTTTTCATGTGCTTTAAAGGAGATTCGAATCTACCTCCTGAAATCTGTTTCCTGCAATTCTGCCTTGATTTCAAATCCTCTTCTTTGCCTTCCCTCAATATATTTGTGGACGAGAGTTATCATTTATAACTCTGCAGGTTTGTGAATTGCAGTGCCCTGAAGCTCGATTTTACAACTCGCGTTTTTGGGAGCTGGCCGCAAGAGCGCAGGATGGCTTCAGGCCCTGTTCTGGTTCCGGGGTCAGGCTGAGCCTGTGGTTAATTCTTCTTCCTGATGGGAAAATAGAGTGACCTGTGCCTGTCCCAACACCAAGAGCCAGTCTCTCATTGGTTCCCCGTCTTCCCGTTCATCCTCAGGAAAAATTGCAACCTGTAGGGAACAGGAGGTTAAAGGTGCTTATGCTCCAAGTAGGGAGATTGCTAGTAAAGCGGCTGGGATGGCGAACCCGGGCACAAGGAGATGAGAAATGAGGTGCGTTTTAGAAACCTTTCCCCATCACACAGTGTACCATCTTCTGGGTTTCTCATGCATGTTTTTGATGTAGGAAGATGCCCTTGAACATGAAGATTTGGGACCCATGCGATGGGTACCACGCAGTATTACTTTAAAGGGTCTGCGTTTGCTCACCCAACCTCACCAAACCTCTCAGCCCCAAGAGTGTCCACCCTTAGGTCTCATCCAGCTGTGGGTCTAGATATGGTCAATCCAGGTTGCATCACAGCCCCTGAACGCATTGTGTAAGAATTTCTCTCTTTCACTGTCTTTGTTTCATGGGTTTTTAAAAGTAATTTATTTTCATAATGCGGTTTAGCTGCTTTTCACTGCTGTGTTTATGCCGCTTTACACCCACTTGACACACTAACAGAGAGATATCAATACATAGGTTTTAAGATTATTACTAGTCAGATATATTCTTGTGCGGTGAATAGGGCGTTTTGAGTCCAATTCTCTGAGCAAGGAGTAGGTCTTCTCTATTACATATTGGGTTTATGGAACGGTATCTGAGCTAATTTGAAACCCTTATTTTATGTATCACCCCACCTCACCTTTCCCGTTAAACAGCCATAGTGTGTTTTCTGCATGTGTGACTCTGTTCTGTTTTGTAATTCAGTTCAAGTGTAACGGTTTTTACATTCCCTCTATCAGTGATACCTTATGAGAAGTGTCCTTTTCTGTGTCACTTATTTCACTTAGAATCGTTGTACCTAAATCCACTCATCATGCTGCTACTAGCCTTATGACATTGATTTCATGGCTGAGTGATATTCCATTGTACAAAAGGACCACAACTTCTTTACCCATTTTTCTCTTTCCTGGGATATTTAAGGTGGAATGAAGTGGAGGTCCTTGTCAACAGAGCAGCCCTAAACTTTGGGGTGCTTGTGTCTTGCTGATTTTTAATTTTCCCAATTTATACCCCCATGAGTGGAAGTGCCCTATGCTCTCTAAGCTGTGTTTCTTAGATGTTTCACGACTCACCGTACACTTCTCCAGAGTGGCTGTTGGCAATTTACATCCCGCCCATCAGTGTAGCAAGGCTCCCATTTCTCCATGGCCTGTCCTGCATTTCTGGTTTTGACACTTTTTTCAGCATGGCCCTTTTGACCGATGGGAAGCGAGACTTCTTTGTAGCGCTGATTTGCCTTTCCAGGTTGCTTGGTTGGCCAAAAAGGGCGTATGCGTTTTTTCCTGAATATATTCAGGAAAAAACGCATATGCCCTTTTTGGCCAAGGGCATCATTGTCAACGTTTTGCCGCTTTTCATGTGCTTTAAAGGAGATTCGAATCTACCTCCTGAAATCTGTTTCCTGCAATTCTGCCTTGATTTCAAATCCTCTTCTTTGCCTTCCCTCAATATATTTGTGGACGAGAGTTATCATTTATAACTCTGCAGGTTTGTGAATTGCAGTGCCATGAAGCTTGATTTTACACCTCGCGTTTTTGGGAGCTGGCCGCAAAAGCGCAGGATGGCTTCAGGCCCTGTTCTGGTTCCGGGGGGCAGGCTGAGCCTGTGGTTAATTCTTCTTCCTGATGGGAAAATAGAGTGACCTGTGCCTGTCCCAACACCAAGAGCCAGTCTCTCATTGGTTCCCCGTCTTCCCGTTCATCCTCAGGAAAAATTGCAACCTGTACGGAACAGGAGGTTAAAGGTGCTGATGCTCCAAGTAGGGAGATTGCTAGTAAAGCGGCTGGGATGGCGAACCCGGGCACAAGGAGATGAGAAATTAGGTGCGTTTTAGAAACCTTTCCCCATCACACGGTGTACCATCTTCTGGGTTTCTCATGCATGTTTTTGATGTAGGAAGATGCCCTTGAACCTGGAGATTTGGGACCCATGCGATGGGTACCACGCAGTATTACTTTAAAGGGTCTGCGTTTGCTCACCCAACCTCACCAAACCTCTCAGCCCCAAGAGTGTCCACCCTTAGGTCTCATCCAGCTGTGGGTCTAGATATGGTCAATCCAGGTTGCATCACAGCCCCTGAACGCATTGTGTAAGCATTTCTCTCTTTCACTGTCTTTGTTTCATGGGTTTTTAAAAGTAATTTATTTTCATAATGCGGTTTAGCTGCTTTTCACTGCTGTGTTTATGCCGCTTTACACCCACTTGACACACTAACAGAGAGATATCAATACATAGGTTTTAAGATTATTAGTAGTCAGATATATTCTTGTGCGGTGAATAGGGCGTGTTGAGTCCAGTTCTCTGAGCAAGGAGTAGGTCTTGTCTATTACATATTGGGTTTATGGAACGGTATCTGAGCTAATTTGAAACCCTTGTTTTATGTATCACCCCACCTCACCTTTCCCGTTAAACAGCCATAGTGTGTTTTCTGCAGGTGTGACTCTGTTCTGTTTTGTAATTCAGTTCAAGTGTAACGGTTTTTACATTCCCTCTATCAGTGATACCTTATGAGAAGTGTCCTTTTCTGTGTGACTTATTTCACTTAGAATCGTCGTACCTAAATCCACTCATCATGCTGCTACTAACCTTACGACATTGATTTCATGGCTGAGTGATATTCCATTGTACATAAGGACCACAACTTCTTTATCCATTTTTCTCTTTCCTGGGATATTTAAGGTGGAATGAAGTGGAGGTCCTTGTCAACAGAGCAGCCCTAAACTTTGGGGTGCTTGTGTCTTGCTGATTTTTAATTTTCCCAATTTATACCCCCATGAGTGGAAGTGCCCAATGCTCTCTAAGCTGTGTTTTTCAGATGTTTCAGGACTCACCGGACACTTCTCCAGAGTGGCTCTTGGCAATTTACATCCCGCCCATCAGTGTAGCAAGGCTCCCATTTCTCCATGGCCTGTCCTGCATTTCTGGTGTTTACACTTTTTTCAGCATGGCCCTTTTGACCGATGGGAAGCGAGACTTCTTTGTAGCGCTGATTTGCCTTTCCAGGTTGCTTGGTTGGCCAAAAAGGGCGTATGCGTTTTTTCCTGAATATATTCAGAAAAAAACGCATACGCCCTTTTTGGCCAAGGGCATCATTGTCAACGTTTTGCCGCTTTTCATGTGCTTTAAAGGCGATTCGTATCTACCTCCTGAAATCTGTTTCCTGCAATTCTGCCATGATTTCAAATCCTTTTCTTTGCCTTCCCTCAATATATTTGTGGACGAGAGTTATCATTTATAACTCTGCAGGTTTGTGAATTGCAGTGCCCTGAACCTCCATTTTACAACTCGCTTTTTTGGTAGCTGGCCGCAAAATCGCAGAATGGCTTCAGGCCCTGTTCTGGTTCCGGGGGGCAGGATGAGCCTGTGGTTAATTCTTCTTTCTGATGGGAATATAGAGTGACCTGTGCCTGTCCCAACACCAAGAGCTAGTCTCTCGTTGGTTCCACGTCTTCCCGTTTATCCTCAGGACAGATTGCAACCTGTATGGAACAGGAGGTTAAAGGTGCTGATGCTCCAAGTAGGGAGCTTGCTAGTAAAGTGGCTGGAATTGCGAACCCAGGCACAAGGAGATGAGAAATGAGGTGCGTTTTAGAAACCTTTCCCCATCACACGGTGTACCATCTTCTGGGTTTCTCATGCATGTTTTTGATGTAGGAAGATGCCATTGAACCTGGAGATTTGGGACCCATGCGATGGGTACCACGCAGTATTACTTTAAAGGGTCTGTGTTTGCTCACCCAACCTCACCAAACGTCTCAGCCCCAAGAGTGTACACCCTTATGTCTCATCCAGCTGTGCGTCTAGATATGGTCAATCCAGGTTGCATCACAGCCCCTGAACGCATTGTCTAAGAATTTCTCTCTCTTTCACTGTCTTTGTTTCATGGGTGTTTCAAAGTAATTTATTTTTATAATGGGGTTTAGCTGCTTTTCACTGCTGTGTTTATGCCGCTTTACACCCACTTGACACACTAACAGAGAGACATCAATACATAGGTTTTACGATTATTATTAGTCAGATATATTCTTGTGCGGTGAATAGGGCGTGTTGTGTCCACTTCTCTGAGCAAGGAGTAGGTCTTGTCTATTACATATTGGGTTTATGGAACGGTATCTGAGCTAATTTGATACCCTTGTTTTATGTATCACCCCACCTCACATTTCCCGTTAAGCAGCCATAGTGTGTTTTCTGCATGTGTGACTCTGTTCTGTTTTGTAATTCAGTTCAAGTGTAACGGTTTTTACATTCCCTCTATCAGTGATACCTTATGAGAAGTGTCCTTTTCTGTGTGACTTATTTCACTTAGAATCGTCGTACCTAAATCCACTCTTCATGCTGCTACTAACCTTACGACATTGATTTCATGGCTGAGTGATATTCCACTGTACATAAGGACCACCATTTCTTTATCCATTTTTCTCTTTCCTGGGATATTGAAGGTGGAATGAAGTGGAGGTCCTGGTCAACAGAGCAGCCCTAAACTTTGGGGTGCTTGTGTCTTGCTGATTTTTAATTTTCCCAATTTATACCCCCATGAGTGGAAGTGCCCTATGCTCTCTAAGCTGTGTTTTTCAGATGTTTCAGGACTCACCGGACACTTCTCCAGAGTGGCTCTTGGCAATTTACATCCCGCCCATCAGTGTAGCAAGGCTCCCATTTCTCCATGGCCTGTCCTGCATTTCTGGTTTTGACACTTTTTTCAGCATGGCCCTTTTGACCGATGGGAAGCGAGACTTCTTTGTAGCGCTGATTTGCCTTTCCAGGTTGCTTGGTTGGCCAAAATGGGCGTATGCGTTTTTTCCTGAATATATTCAGGAAAAAACGCATACGCCCTTTTTGGCCAAGGGCATCATTGTCAACGTTTTGCCGCTTTTCATGTGCTTTAAATGCGATTCGAATCTACCTCCTGAAATCTGTTTCCTGCAATTCTGCCTTGATTTCAAGTCCTCTTCTTTGCCTTCCCTCAATATATTTGTGGACGAGAGTTATCATTTATAACTCTGCAGGTTTGTGAATTGCAGTGCCCTGAACCTCCATTTTACAACTCGTTTTTAAGGGAGCTGGCCGCAAAATCGCAGAATGGCTTCAGGCCCTGTTCTGGTTCCGGGGGGCAGGCTGAGCCTGTGGTTAATTCTTCTTTCTGATGGGAATATAGAGTGACCTGTGCCTGTCCCAACACCAAGAGCTAGTCTCTCGCTGGTTCCACGTCTTCCCGTTTATCCTCAGGACAGATTGCAACCTGTATGGAACAGGAGGTTAAAGGTGCTGATGCTCCAAGTAGGGAGCTTTCTAGTAAAGCGGCTGGAATGGCGAACCCGGGCACAAGGAGATGAGAAATGAGGTGCCTTTTAGAAACATTTCCCCATCACACGGTGTACCATCTTCTGGGTTTCTCATGCATGTTTTCGATGTAGGAAGATGCCCTTGAACCTGGAGATTTGGGACCCATGCGATGGGTACCACGCAGTATTACTTTAAAGGGTCTGTGTTTGCTCACCCAACCTCACCAAACGTCTCAGCCCCAAGAGTGTCCACCCTTATGTCTCATCCAGCTGTGGGTCTAGATATGGTCAATCCAGGTTGCATCACAGCCCCTGAACGCATTGTCTAAGAATTTCTCTCTCTTTCACTGTCTTTGTTTCATGGGTGTTTCAAAGTAATTTATTTTTATAATGGGGTTTAGCTGCTTTTCACTGCTGTGTTTATGCCGCTTTACACCCACTTGACACACTAACAGAGAGATATCAATACATAGGTTTTACGATTATTATTAGTCAGATATATTCTTGTGCGGTGAATAGGGCGTGTTGTGTCCACTTCGCTGAGCAAGGAGTAGGTCTTGTCTATTACATATTGGGTTTATGGAACGGTATCTGAGCTAATTTGATACCCTTGTTTTATGTATCACCTCACCTCACCTTTTCCGTTAAGCAGCCATAGTGTGTTTTCTGCATGTGTGACTCTGTTCTGTTTTGTAATTCAGTTCAAGTGTAACGGTTTTTACATTGCCTCTATCAGTGATACCTTATGAGAAGTGTCCTTTTCTGTGTGACTTATTTCACTTAGAATCGTCGTAACTAAATCCACTCATCATGCTGCTACTAACCTTACAACATTGATTTCATGGCTGAGTGATATTCCATTGTACATAAGGACCACAACTTCTTTATCCATTTTTCGCTTTCCTGGGATATTTAAAGTGGAATGAAGTGGAGGTCATTGTCAACAGAGCAGCCCTAAACTTTGGGGTGCTTGTGTCTTGCTGATTTTTCATTTTCCCAATTTATACCCCCATGAGTGGAAGTGCCCTATGCTCTCTAAGCTGTGTTTTTCAGATGTTTCAGGACTCACCGGACACTTCTCCAGAGTGGCTCTTGGCAATTTACATCCTGCCCATCAGTGTAGCAAGGCTCCCATTTCTCCATGGCCTGTCCTGCATTTCTGGTTTTGACACTTTTTTCAGCATGGCCCTTTTGACCGATGGGAAGCGAGACTTCTTTGTAGCGCTGATTTGCCTTTCCTGGTTGCTTGGTTGGCCAAAAAGGGCGTATGCGTTTTTTCCTGAATATATTCAGGAAAAAACGCATACGCCCTTTTTGGCCAAGGGCATCATTGTCAACGTTTTGCCGCTTTTCATGTGCTTTAAAGGCGATTCGTATCTACCTCCTGAAATCTGTTTCCTGCAATTCTGCCTTGATTTCAAGTCCTCTTCTTTGCCTTCCCTCAATATATTTGTGGACGAGAGTTATCATTTATAACTCTGCAGGTTTGTGAATTGCAGTGCCCTGAACCTCCATTTTACAACTCGCTTTTTTGGGAGCTGGCCGCAAAAGCGCAGGATGGCTTCAGGCCCTGTTCTGGTTCTGGGGGGCAGGCTGAGCCTGTGGTTAATTCTTTTTCCTGATGGGAAAATAGAGTGACCTGTGCCTGTCCCAACACCAAGAGCTAGTCTCTCATTGGTTCCCCGTCTTCCCGTTCATCCTCAGGAAAAATTGCAACCAGTACGGAACAGGAGGTTAAAGGTGCTGATGCTCCAAGTAGGGAGATTGCTAGTAAAGTGGCTGGAATCGCAAACCCGAGCACAAGGAGATGAGAAATGAGGTGCGTTTTAGAAACCTCTCCCCATCACACAGTGTACCATCTTCTGGGTTTCTCATGCATGATTTCGATGTAGGAAGATGCCCTTGAACCTGGAGATTTGGGACCCATGCGATGGGTACCACGCAGTATTACTTTAAAGGGTCTGCATTTGCTCACCCAACCTCACCAAACCTCTCAGCCCCAAGAGTGTCCACCCTTATGTCTCATCCAACTGTGCGTCTAGATATGGTCAATCCAGTTTGCATCACAGCCCCTGAACGAATTGTGTAAGAATTTCTCTCTCTTTCACTGTCTTTGTTTCATGGGTTTTTCAAAGTAATTTATTTTCATAATGGGGTTTAGCTGCTTTTCACTGCTGTGTTTATGCCGCTTTACACCCACTTGACACACTAACAGAGAGATATCAATACATAGGTTTTACGATTATTACTAGTCAGATATATTCTTGTGCGGTGAATAGGGCGTGTTGAGTCCAGTTCTCTGAGCAAGGAGTAGGTCTTGTCTATTACATATTGGGTTTATGGAACGGTATCTGAGCTAGTTTGAAACCCTTTTTTTATGTATCACCCCACCTCACCTTTCCCGTTAAGCAGCCATAGTGTGTTTTCTGCATGTGTGACTCTGTTCTGTTTTGTAATTCAGTTCAAGTGTAACGCTTTTTACATTCCCTCTATAAGTGATACCTTATGAGAAGTGTCTTTTTCTGTGTGACTTATTTCACTTAGAATCGTCGTACCTAAATCCACTCATCATGCTGCTACTAACCTTAGGACATTGATTTCATGGCTGAGTGATATTCCATTGTACATAAGGACCACAACTTCTTTATCCATTTTTCTCTTTCCTTGGATATTTAAGGTGGAATTAAGTGGAGGTTCTTGTCAACAGAGTAGCCCTAAAGTTTGGGGTGCCTGTGTCTTGCTGATTTTTAGTTTTCCCAATTTATACGCCCATGAGTCGATGTGCCCCTTTCTCTCTAGCTGTGTTTTTTAGATGTTTTAGGAAACACCATACCCTTCTCCAGAGTCATCATTGGCAATTTACACCCCACCCATCAGTGTAACAAAGCTCCCTTTACTCCCTGGCCTCTCCTGCTTTTCTTGTTTTTACACTTTTGTAGGAAAGCCATTTTGACCGATGGGATGTCAGACTTCTTTGTAGAGCTGAATTGCATATCCGGCTTGCTTGGTTGGCCAAAAAGGGCCTATGGGTTTTTTCCTGAATTCATTCAGAAAAAAACGCATATGCTCTTTTTGGCCAAGTGCATCATTGTCGACGTTTTGACGCTTTTCATGTGCTTTAGGGGTGATTCGAATCTAACTCCTGAAATCTGTTTCCTGCAATTCTGCCTTGATTTCAAATCCTCTTCGTTGCCTTCCCTCAATATATTTGTGGACGAGAGTTATCATTTATAACTCTGCAGATTTGTTAATTGCAGTGCCCATGAGCTCCATTTTTCAACTCGCTTTTTTGGGAGCTTTCCGCAGAACCGCTTGTTTGCTTCTGGCCCTACTCTGGTTCCCGGTGGCAGGCTAAGCCTTTGCTTAATTCTTCTTCCTGACTGGAAAATAGAGTGACATGTGCCTCTCCGAATATCTAGGGCTTGGCTCTCCTTGTTTCTCCTCCTTCCCCTTCTTCCTTTGGACAAATTCCGATTTCTGTGCAACTGGATGTTGAAGGTGCTGACATCCTCAAGTGGGGAGATTTTAAGGAAAAAGGCTGGAGGGGTGAACCCAACAACCAGGAAATTAGGCGTTTTGGTGCCTTTTCCAAAATCTTCCTGATCCAACCGTGTTCCATCTTCTGGGTGTCACAGGCATGTTTTAGCTGTAGGAAAGGTCCCGTGTATGTAAGGAGAACACAAGGGATTTTTCCAAATTAGTGTCTCCCCGAACTCCAATCTGGGGAATTTTTAAGCTACTGGTACATGTGTGTTCATTAAGGGACTTGGGCCGTAGGCAGAGTCCGAACTTTAGATGATTGAAGTCTTCAGGTTCAGAAACGCTCACCATCGGCCTCCTTTAGTTTCCATTTTATCTGTAGTTGATAGATGATGTCGATATAGATATCTATTGTTTTTCAGATTATTTCCCCTCAGGGGTCATTACAAAATATTGAGTATAGTTCCCTGTGCTATACAGTAGTTCCTTGTTGATGATATATTTTATACATAGCAGTGTGTATATGTTAATCTGAAACTGTTAATTTATCCCTCCTCCCACCTTTCCCCTTTGGTAATAAAAAATATAAGATTTTATACTTCTCAGAAATCTAGGAGCTGAAAGAGAGGTATCATTTTCAATGGAAAATCATTCCAAACAAGGTTGAAACTTCAACCAAGATTATTAGATGTACATCCTTGGAAAGAAATCACTGCATTTCTCTACTCTTGACCTGACAAATAAGACAAACCCCTCCACTGAACTTGCTTATAATAAAGTGATGGAAATATCAAATGGAAGTGTTAGAAACATCTTCTTTTACACGAGCCTTATACACTGCTCTATGTTAATTACAGTTTGGCTCACACATCTGTTCATTGAAGTTACAATGTTCTCAAATTCTGTTACTGATCCTGCAGAGTGGGCCCCAACAAGGGTCTCCCTGCCCAGTGTCATTGGAGCCAACAGATCGAGACTGACTTTGGTTCAGAAGCAAAGGAAAACTTTACATTTTGATCAGAGAATGGAGAGGTGAGAGTGTGTGCTCCCCTGCGGGTTGTGGGCCGGGCTGCTGTGTAGGGATCCTGTCAGCATCAGCGGGAGGGAGGGGGCGGAGCTCTCGAGGGCCAGGTTGGCTGGAGCTCAGGCTCTATGTCGCAGAGTCTGCACGGGGCCCCACGAGCTGAGGTGTCGGCCCAGCCATTTTGCACGAGGAAATCGGGTCTGAAGTGTCGGGTGTGGGACCTCTGCATGTGGAAACCTAGGAGCAAGTGAAATTAGACAAAGCACAAAGGAAAAAATGGTTAGACTTTATTTTATTGCCCAGATTCTATTTTTATCTCCCAGGAATTTTTAATGGGCTTTGCCAGTGACAAAGCCCTCCTCTGCCTTTTGTCCCATTCCTCATTCTTGGGGCGCTGAGGGTGCAGACACGTCTTCTGTAAATGCTTCATGCTGAGTTGGGTGTCCTCATACCCGGGGGGAGGGGCAGGACTTCTCCCCAGCAGCCTCCAGGTGAGGTTGATTGTCCGCAGGCCTCCTCCCTCACTGCTCGTCTGCCTGAGCACCAGCATTGGAAGTTTTATAGATTCTAATGACCTTTAAGGGTCCAGGAAAGAGATGTGCAGAGACGCTGGGGGGGTGGGCGGTTTTACCCTGCTCCACATTGGTTCGGCCCCCTTAGGCTGAACGGTTTCTGCCAGCCTAGATGCTCTGACCAGTAGTCTGTGCTTTCTTCAGTTAGGCCACTGAATTAACGTACAAACAGGACCAGGTGTCAGAGCCCTGCTTGCTCAACTCCCAGACAGTCCAGGGCCGGTGGTGATCCAGGACCATGACGGCCACTCAGTCAACGGCCTTTTGAAGTAGCCAGGAGTACAGCCGGTCTCACTGGCCGCCGTCACCGCGGTGTCTGTAGGCTTTTCTATGGTGGCAGCGTTATTTACGGTTCCCCTGCCAAGTTTATTAGCTCCGCTCTGGGTGCAGTAAGTCCTGTAAGCAATAGTCTGCTCTTTTGGGGCACACTCTTGTTGTTTTCTGAGAGAAGCTCCAGGTCAAGTGATGGTCACACGAGTCGTCATGGGGGCCCATTGCCCCAGGTTGTCTCTCTGGAGGTTGGCGTTGGAGGGCCTCCTCACTCGAGGTCATTGTGCCAAGGAGCAATCCCTGCAACTTCAGGGCATGGTGGGTGGTTAGGATCACCAAGTGGCGTCCTTTTCCCTTAGGAGGGAGCTGGCATTGCGGGCTGTTGATTTCCAGATTTTTAGATACCCCCAGTATCCTGGTCGGATGGGGTGGCTGGCCAATGCCTGGAGGGCATTCTTGCATTGTTCCATTTCAAGTGGTCCCAGTTTTTGCACTAATACTCCAAGGGCGATTCGCCTTGGACCAGGATTGTAAAGGTCAAAGGGTTTAGCTAAATTAGGGAGGTCCAGGGCCAGGGTCTGAATTGACTGCTCTTTCCATTCTTGAAAGGCTGCTTCTGGATTCTATTCAAAAGGATCATCATCTTTTCCTTTCAGTGTTTCATATAGAGGCCCAGCTATTAGACTGTAGTTAGGGATCCAGATGCAGCAAACCCCGGTCTCCCCAGGAACCCCTAAGCTGTCTTCTAGTTTCAGGAAAGGTGAGGCTGCAAATGGCTTCTTCCCTTTCCTGGGGTGGGCTTCTCCGACCTTCTGTGCGAACGAAGCCCAGGAAGGCCACCTTAGTTTGTGATATTTGAGCCTTTTCCTTGGACACCTTCTATCTTTTATTGGCTAGGTAGTTCAGAGGCCTCCTTAGTCGGGCTGGTGATCAGAATGTCATCTGCATATTGAAGGAGGGTTCCCTTCTCCAGAGGTAGATCTTTTAGGTCTTTAGCTAACGTTTCCCCAAAGATGGTGTGGGAATTTTTGAACCCCTGGGGCAGGACGGCCCAGCAGTATTGTTTTTGTTGTAGGTTGAGTCCTGCCACTCACAGCCAAAATTTCTTGTGACTCTGGGACTAATGGAATACAGAAGAAGGCATCATTGAAGTCTAATACAGAATGCCATGTCCTGGTGGATGGTAGAATGACCAGCAGGGTGTAGGAATTAGGAACTACTAGATGTATATCCTCTGTGGCTTCACTGACTGTCCTGGCGTCCTCTACCAGGTCCCCAGCAGCCCACGGGGCTCTTGTGGTCAGGCCCCTCCCAGGATATGGAGCTCACCTGGGCAGGTACGCAGCAGCCCACGGGGCTCTCGTGGGCAGGCCCCTCCCTGGATATGGAGCTCCCGTGGACAGGTACCCCGGCAGGGCTGGGCACACAGGAACCGTGCACGTAGCCCTCATTGCAGAGCACCCCCAGCACCCCTGTCACTCAGAGCTGACACAGAGCACCTCAGAGCAGAGCTTGAACTAACAAACAGCAGCTCCAACAGGTCTGTGACCCTAGGCTTCACTCTGTGCGGCCTCCCTCTGCCTGGTCTTCCAGGGGCTTCCACTGCAGCCGGGGCACCAGGCCTCTGTCTCCACCCACCACCCCTCCTCTCCCTGACTCCTGGGTTCCTCTCATTAGCAGAGGGTCTTCTTGAAGTTGTCTCCCACTCATGGACCAGATAAAATGATTCGAAAACAAGCCAGGGCTGCCGCCCCTTATCTATCCTGACTCTCGGGACCCTACACCTGTTCCTTGGATCTGGCCGGTGCAGCAAGGCCCATTTTCTGCAACTCTGAGCCCCTGAGGGGCGAGGATTGGCTGACCTGGGCAGCCTGACCCGGCCGGCCAGCCCTTCCCAGGTGTGCCTGGGTTGAGGTCAATATAAACACCCCTCCAGGCAGCAAAAGCCTCTGCAGCTGTGCCTGACGCCATATTCTCTGCCCCGTCAGCAGTCTCGGGGTTGGGCTGGTGGGAGGGAGTAGGGCCCACGGCTCTATGAGTGGCCCAGTGTGACTGGGGCTCTGCTGGACTTTCTGCAGGAGTTGCCGGGCTGCCACCTGCTAAAGAAGAGGATGTGTCACCCATACTTGCTGCTGGAATTTCTCCCCGGGCAGAGGTGAGGAAGGAAAAAAGCAGTGGGGGCCGGGACAGGAGGGGTACCTCAGGCAGGGAAATGGAAAGCTTCCAGACGAGCGCCCGGGGCCAGGACCATCCTGGCTGGCCTGCAGGCACCAAGTCGGCCTGCGTGCTGTCGCTGGTGTGACTCCAAGCCCCTTCCTCTAGTTTTTAAAGTCTTTGCACACATTCAGGTGTTTTACCTGGGAAGGGTGGGAAAAGTTCAGCAGCAGCTGGCCTGGGGCTCAGCTCACGTTTACTCAGAGACGCCTCCTCACGGTCCCCCAGCTTTGCAATGAGGACGCTCCTCGTGTGGGGGCTGCTGGCTGCATGGGAGATGATTCCCCACCTGTGACCAACTTCAGAATTGTTTACCCCTGGAGCAAGTGCCCTGATAGGGTTTTCCTCTGTATGACCAGTGGGTTCTGTTTTTTTTTTTTTTCTTTTTTGGTTCAAGGTAAGTTTTATTCCTCTTTTTGTATTTATGGATATAAGCATGGAAATAATTCATTCATATAAATACGTCTATGGGAAGGGCAGAACTTTTTTTTCTGTTTTATTTTTTTAAGTATTACTTATTTTTTAATTTTTGAATTTATTTTATTCATTTTTTTATACAGCAGGCTCTTATTGGTAACCTATTTTATACATATAAGTGTATATATGTCAATCCCAGGCTCGCAATTCATCCCACCACCACCACCCTGCCACTTTCCCCCCTTGGTGTCCATACATTTGTTCTCTACATCTGTGTCTCTATTTCTGCCTTGCAAACCGGTTCATCTTTACCATTTTTCTAGGTTCCACATGTATGCGTTAATATACGATATTTGTTTTTCTCTTTCTGACTTACTTCACTCTGTATGACAGTCTCTAGATCTATCCACGTCTCTACAAATGACCCAATTTCATTCCTTTTTATGGCTGAGTAATATTCCATTTTATATATGTAGCACATCTTTTCTGTTCGTCTGTCTATGGGCATTTAGGTTGCTTCCATGACCTGGCTATTGTAAATAGTGCTGCAATGAATATTGTGGTGAATATGTCTTTTTGAATTATGGTTTTCTCTGGGTATATGGCCAGTAGTGGGATTGCTGGGTCATATGGTAATTCTATTTTTAGTTTTTTAAGGAACCTCCATACTGTTCTCCATCGTGACTGTATCAATTTACATTCCCACAAATAGTGTAAGAGGGTTCCCTTTTCTCCACACCCTCTCCAGCATTTGTTGCTTGTAGATTTTCTGATGATGCCCATTCTAACTCGTGTGAGGCGATACCTCATTGTAGTTTTGGTTTATATTTCTCTAATAATTAGTGATGTTGAGCAGCTTTTCATGTGCTTCTTGGTCATCTGTATGTCTTCTTGGGACAAATGTCTATTTACGTCATCTGCCCATTTTTGGATTGGGTTGTTTGTTTTTTTACTGTTGAGCTGCATGAGCTGTTTATATACATTGGAGATTAATCCTTTGTCCATTGATTCGTTTGCAAATATTTTCTCCCATTGTGAGGGTTGTCTTTTCGTCTTGTTTGTAGTTTCCTTTGCTTTGCAAAAGCTTTTAGGTTTCATTTGCTCCCATATGTTTATTTTTTTTTATTCCATTACTCTAGGAGGTGGATCAAAAAAGATCTTGCTGTGATTTATGTCAAAGAGTATTCTTCCTATGTTTTCCTCTAAGAGTTTTATAGTGTCCGGTCTTACATTTTGGTCTCTAATCCATTTTGAGTTTATTTTTTGTGTATGGTGTTAGGGAGTGTTCTAATTTCATTCTTTTACATGTAGCTGTCCATTTTTCCCAGCACCACTTATTGAAGAGACTGTCTTTTCTCCTTTGTATACCCTTGCCTCCTTTGTCATAGATTAGTGGGCCATAGGTGTGTAGGTTTATCTCTGGGCTTTTTTTTTCTTTTACATCTTTATTGGAGTATAATTGCTTTACAATTGTGTGTTAGTTTCTGCTGTATAAAAAAGTGAATCAGCTGTGCGTATACATATAACACCATATCCCCTCCCTCTTGCACCTCCCTCTCACTCCCTTATCCCACCCTTTTAGGTGGTCACAAAGCACAGAGCTGATCTCCCTGTGCTATGTGGCTGCTTCCCAGTAGCTATCAATTTTACATTTGGTAGTGTATATATGTCCATACCACTCTCTCACTTTGTCCCAGCTTACCCTTCCCTCTCCCCATGTCCTCAAGTCCTTTCTCTACGTCTGTGTCCTTAATCCTTTCCTGCCCCTAGGTTCTTCATAAACTTTTTTTTTAAGATTCCATATATATGTGTTAGCATACGGTATTTGTTTTTCTCTTTCTGACTTACTTCACTCTGTAGGACAGACTCTAGATCCATCCACCTCACTAAAAGTAACTCAATTTCGTTTCTTTTTATGGCTGAATAATGTTCCATTGTATATTTGTGCCACATCTTCCTTATCCATTTATCTGTTGATGGACACTTAGGTTGCTTCCATGTCCTGGCTATTGTAAATAGAGCTACAGTGAACATTGTGGTACATGACTCTTTTTGAATTATGGTTTTCTCAGGGTAAATGTCCAGGAGTGGGTTTGCTGGGTTGTATGGTAGTTCTATTTTTAGTTTTTAAGGAACCCCCATACCGTTCTCCCTAGTGGCTATATCAATTTACATTCCCACCAACAGTGCAAGAGGGTTCCCTTTGCTCCAATAAATGCCTCTCCAGCATTTATTGTTGGTAGATTTTTTGATGATGGCCATTCTGACTGGTGTGAGGTGATACCTCACTGTAGTTTTGATTTGCATTTCTCTAATGATTAGTGATGTTCAGCATCCTTTCATGTGTTTGTTGGCAACCTGTATATCTTCTTTGGAGAAATGTCTATTTAGGTCTTCTGCCCATTTTTGGATTGGGTTGTTTGGTTTTGTGATATTGAGCTACATGAGCTGCTTTTTGGAGATTAATCCTTTGCCATTTGCTTCATTTGAAAATATTTTCTCCCATTCTGATGGTTGTCTTTTCATCTTGCTTATGTTTTCCTTTGCTGTGCAAAAGAATTTATGTTTCATTCGGTCCCATTTTTTTATTTTTGTTTTTATTTCCATTTCTCTAGGAGGTGGGTCAAAAAGGATCTTGCTGTGATTTATGTCATAGACTGTTCTGCTTATGTTTTCCTCTAAGAGTTTTATAGTGGCTGGTCTTATATTTAGGTCTCTAATCCATTTTGAGTTTATTTTTGTGTATGGTGTTAGGGAGTGTACTAATTTCATTCTTTTACATGTAACTGTCCAGTT
Organism: Balaenoptera borealis; assembly: GCF_965194805.1. Classification (NCBI taxonomy): domain Eukaryota; kingdom Metazoa; phylum Chordata; class Mammalia; order Artiodactyla; family Balaenopteridae; genus Balaenoptera; species Balaenoptera borealis. The sequence continues at coordinate 376,479 of NW_028123685.1, forward strand.
TTCCCAGCACCACTTGCTGAAGACACTGTCTTTTCTCCATTGTATACCCTTGCCTCCTTTGTCATAGATTAGTGAACCATAGGTACGTGGGTTTATCTCTGTGCTTTCTATCCTGTTCTATTGACCTATATTTCTGTTCTTGTGTCAGTACCATATTATCTTGATTACTGTAGCTTTGCAATATAGTCTGAAGTCTGGAAGTCTGATTCCTCCAGCTCTTTTTTTTTCCCCCCTCAAGACTGCTTTGGCTATCCAGGGTCTTTTGTGTCTCCCTACAAATTTTAAGATTTTTTTTTCTTGTTCTGTAGAAAATGCCAAAGGTATTTTGATCGGGATTGCATTGAATCTGTAGATTGCTTTGGGTAGTATAGTCATTTTCACAATATTGATTCTTCTAATCCGAGAACATGGTATATGTCTCCATCTGTTTATATCATCTTTGATTTCTTTCATCAGTGTCTTATAGTTTTCTGAGTACAGGTCTTTTACTTCCTTAGGTAGGTTTATTCCTAGGTATTTTATTCTTTTTGTTGCAGTGGTAATGGGATTGTTTCCTTAATTTCTCTTTCTGATCTTTCATTGTTAGTGTATAGGAATGCAAGCAATTTCTGTGCATTAATTTTGTATCCTGCAACTTTACCAAATTCATTGATTAGCTCCAGTGGTTTTCTGGTGGCATCTTTAGGATTCTCTATCTATGATATCATGTCATCTGCAAACAGTGACAATTTTACTTCTTCTTTTCCTTTTTGTATTCCTTTTATTTCTTTTTCTTCTCTGATTGCCATGGCTAGGACTTCCAAAACTATGTTGAATAGCAGTGGTGAGAGTGGACATCCTCGTCTTGTTCCTGATCTTAGAGGAAACGCTTTCAGTTTTTCACCATTGAGAATGTTGTTTTCTGTGGGTTTGTCATATATGGCCTTTATTATGTTGAGGTAGTTTCCCTCTATGCCCACACTCTGCAGAGTTTTTATCGTAAATGAGTGTTGAATTTTCTCAAAATCTTTTCCTTCCTCTATTGAGATGATCATATGCTTTTATTCTACAATTTGTTAATATGGTGTATCACATTGATTTGTGTATATTGAAGAATCCTCGCATCCCTGGGATAAACCCCACTTGATCATGGTGTATGATCCTTTTCATGTGTTGTTCGATTCTGTTTGCTAGTATTTTGTTGAGGATTTTTACATCTATATTCATCAGTGATATTGGTCTATAATTTTCTTTCCTTGTAGTATCTCTGTCTGATTTTGGTATCAGGGTGATGGTGGTCTCATAGAATGAGTTTGGGAGTGTTCCTTCCGCTGCAATTGTTTTGAAGAATTTGAGAAGGTTGGGTGTTAGCTCTGCTCTAAATGTTTGATAGAATTCACCTGTGATGCCATCTGGTTCTGGACTTTTGTTTGTTGGAAGATTTTTAATCACAGTTTCAATTTCATTGCTTGTGATAGGTTTGTTCATATTTTCTATTTCTTCCTGGTTCAGTCTTAGAAGGTTATCCCTTTCTAAGAATTTGTCCATTTCTTCCAGATTGTCCATTTTATTGGCCTAGAGTTGCTTGTAGTAGTCTCTTAGGATGCTTTGTATTCCTGTGGTGTCTGTTATAACTTCTGCTTTTTCACTTCTAATTTTGTTGATTTGCGTCCTCTCCCTCTTTTTCTGGAGTCCGGCTAAAGGTTGATCATTTTTGCTTATCTTCTCAAAGAACCAGCTTTTAGTTTTATTGATCTTTGCTTTCGTTTTCTTTGTTTCTATTTCATTTATTTCTGCTCTGATCTTTATGATTTCTTTCCTTCTACTAACTTTGGGTTTTGTTCTTCTTTCTCTAGTTCCTCTAGGTGTAAGGTTAGATTGTTTATTTGAGATTTTTCTTGTTTCTTGAGGTAGGCTTGTATTGCTATAAACTTCCCTCTTAGAACTCCTTTTGCTGCATCCCATAGGTTTTGGATCATCGTGTTTTTGTTGTCATTTGTCTCTAGGTAGTTTTTGATTTCCTCTTTGATTTCTTCAGTGATCGCTTGGTTATTTAGTAACGTGTTGTTTAGCCTCCATGTGTTTGTGTTTTTTACGGTTTTTTCCGTGTAATTGATTTCTAATCTCATAGCATTGTGGTCGGAACAGCTGCTTGATATGATTTCAGTTTTCTTAAATTTACTGAGGCTTTATCTGTGACCCAAGATGTGATCTATCCTGGAGAATGTTCCGTGTGCAGTTGAGAAGAACGTGTAATCTGCTGTTTTTGGATGGAATGTCCTATAAATATCAATTAACTCTATCTGGTCTATTGTGTCATTTAAAGCTTGTGTTTCCTTATTAATTTTCTGTCTGGCTGATCTCCACTGGTGTAAGTGAGCTGTTAAAGTCCCCCGCTATTATTGTGTTACTGTCGATTTCCTCTTTTATAGCTGTTAGCAGTTGCCTTATACATTGAGCTGCTCCTATTTTGGGTACATATATATTTATAATTGTTATATCTTCTTCTTGGATTGATCCCCTGACCATTATGTAGTGCCTTTCCTTGTCTCTTGTAACATTCTTTATTTTAAAGTCTATTTTATCTGATATGAGTATTGCTACTCCAGCTTTCTTTTGATTTTCATTTGCATAGAATATATTTTTCCATCGCCTCACTTTGAGTCTGTATGTGTCCCTAGGTCTGAAATGGATCTCTTGTAGACAGCATATATATGGGTCTTGTTTTTGTATCCATTCAGCGAGCCTGTGTCTTTTGGTTGGAACATGTAGTGCATTCACGTTTAAGGTAATTATCGATATGTATGTTCCTACTACTATTTTCTTAATTGTTATGGGTTTGTCTTGGTGGGTCCTTTTCTTCTCTTGTGTTTCCCACTTAGAGAAGTTCCTTTAGCATTTGGTGTAGAGCTGGTTTCATGGTGCTGAATTCTCTTAGCTTTTGCTTGTCTGTAAGGCTTTTGATTTCTCCATCAAATCTGAATGAGCTCTTTGCAGGGTGGAGTACTCTTGGTTGTAGGTTCTTCCCTTTCATCACTTTAAATTTATCATGCCACTTCCTTCTGGCTTGTAGATTTTCTGCTGAGAAATCAGTTGTTATCCTTATGGGAGTTCCCTTGTATGTTATTTGTCATTTTTCCCTTGCTGCTTTCAATCATTTTTCTTTGTCGTTAATTTTTGTCAATTTGATTACTATGTGTCTTGTCATTTTTCTCCTTTGGTTTATCCTGCCTGGGACACTCTGTGCTTCTGGACTTGGGTGGCTATTTCTTTTCCCATGCTAGGGAAGTTTTTGACCATTATCTCTTTAAATATATTCTCGGGTCCTTTCTCTCTCTCTTCTCCTTCTGGGACCCCTATAATGCGAATGTTGTTGCGTTTAATGTTGTCCCAGAGGACTCTTGGGGTGTCTTCGTTTATTTTCATTCTTTTTCTTTATTCTGTTCCATGGCAGTGATTTCCACCTTTCTGTCTTCCAGGTCACTTATCCGTTCTTCTGCCACAGTTATTCTGCTACTGATTCCTTCTAGTGTATTTTTCATTTCAGTTATTCCATTGTTCACCTCTGTTTGTTTGTTCTTTAATTCTTCTAGGTGTTTGTTCCTTAATTCTTCTAGGTCTTTGTTAAACATTTCTTGCATCTTCTCGATCTTTGCCTCCTTTCTTTTTCCAAGGTCTTGGCTCAACTTCACTATCATTATTCTGAATTTTTTTTCTGGAAGGTTCCCTATCTCCACCTCATTTTGTTTTTTTTTCTGGGGTTTTATCTTGTTCCTTGATCTGGTATAAAGTCCTCTGCCTTTTCATTTTGTCTATCTTTCTGTGAATGTGGTTTTCCTTCCACAGGCTGCAGAATTGTAGTTCTTCTTGCTTCTGCTGTCTGCTCTCCGGTGGATGAGTCTATCTTAGAGGCTTGTGCAAGCTTCCTGATGGGAAGGACTGGTGGTGGGTAGAGCTGGGTGTTGCTTTGGTGGGCATAGCTTTAATCCGCTTGCCTACGGATTAAATAAAACTTTAATAAAAAGTTTAATCCGCTTGTCTGCTGATGCATGGGGCTGGGTTCCCTCCCTGTTGGTTGTTTGGCCTGAGGCGACCCAGCCCTGGAGCCTACCTTGCTCTTGGTGGGGCTAATGGCGGACTCTGGGAGGGCTCACACCAAGGAGTATTTCCCAGAACTTCTGCTGCCAGTGTCGTTGTCCTCACGGTGAGCCACAGCCACAGCCACCACCTGCCTCTGCAGGAGACCCTCTAAAAGTAGCGGGTAGTTCTGGTCATTCTCCTACAGGGTCACTGCTCCTTCCCCTGGGTCCTGATGTGCACACTACTTTGTGCGTGCCCTCCAAGAGTGGAGTATCTGAGTGGAGTTGAGACTCTGAGACTCTGTGTGGAGTTGCACAGACTCTGGGTCCTGTGAAGCTTCGATGTTTTGTGATTCTAGAAATCCTATAGGAGACGGTCCACAGCAGGTGACGCTAATGTTGTCAGTAGAGGTGTTGAAGCCAAAGATCTGCAGTTCCAACTAGAGGTGCCGATGTACATACAGGACAAAATCATCTCGTGTGAATGTAGTTCAGGCATGTTTAAGATGAATGCAGTCATGTTAATGCCTACCATATTCTATCTTGAGCCTCTCCTCAGGGACCCCCTCCTCAGTTCCTGAGGCTCCTGTAAGTCATGTACAGGGGACTGGAGAGTGGGCTCTGTCCAGTCTGAGCCCTGAGTTACCCTGTGTGTATCTTAGGATACTTTGTATTTCTGTGGTGTCCGTTGTAACATCATCTCTTTCATTTCAGATTTATTTGGGCCCTCTCTTTTTAAAAAAACATACTACTGTTGTCTTTTATTCTTTACAGAAGTTTAATAAGTGTTTGATCTACTATCCTTACCCTATGTATACTTTTTGCAGTGAGATTTTTACTTTTCTTTGTTTCCTTGTTACTATCAATAATTAGTGAGACTTCTTTTAAGCTACCTTCAACATTGCTTATAAAGCTGCTTTATTAGTGATGACAGAGCCTTAATGGAAGTCATGTTCTGGTTGTAAATTAGAATGCAATGTGCCAGCAAATAGCCCCTTAAGTTTATGTCTCATTACTTCTTGTTCTTTTTTTAATTTAATTTTTATTTTTTGTCAGAGCAAATTTAATTAAAATGTTTTGTTTCTTCTAGGTGTGAAAGATGTGGTTCTTTTAAACATATACATATATCTATTCTTCTTTGGATCATTTTCCCATGTAGGTTATGACACGATGTTGAGTAGTCTTGTCTTGGTATTACGTAGGTCTTTGGTGATTACATATTTCACATGTGTTTCTATATCTATCTTAACCCCAATATCCTAATGTATCCAATCCTCACACCTTTCCATTTGGTGAACCATAAGTTTGTTTAATGAATCTGTGATTGCATTTCTCTGTGGAAATATCTTCATTGGTATCAATTTTTAGCTAAGACCTATAAGTGATATTATAGGATATGTGTCTTTTGCTTTCTGACTTAGTACAATTTGCCTGATTACCTCAAGAATCATACATGGTGCTGCAAATGGCATTGTTTCATTTTTTTCCCTGGCTAATATTCCATCTGTACGTGTACCAGTTCTTCTTTGGCCACGCACCTCTTGATGGACTTTCTGGTTGCCTCCATGTCTTGGCTATTGTAATACTGCTGCAATGCACATTTGCTTGCCTGTGTCTTTCCAGTTATATCTTCTTATGTTATAGGCCAAGGAGTGGGCTTGCTGTATCATATGGTAGCTCAGTGTGTATGTTTTATAGGCACCACCATTCAGTTCTCATTAGTGGCTCTTTCCAGGTTACGTCCCACTTAAAATTGAGGGTATGCATTTCTCCAAAACACCTTCAATATTTATTGTTTGTAGTTTTCTTGCTGATGGTTATTCTAACAGGTGCGAGCTGATACCTATCTGTGGTTGAATTTGCATGTGTCCCATAATCTGTTGAAATTGAGCTTTAAAGCATGCCCTTTTTATTTATCAAACTGTGATTACAGCTTAGTTCTTCAAAGTGTTTTCTTAAAGTAAGTGTCACATTTTGAAAATTTTTGGCCATTACCTGCCTCAAGACATTTTGAGGGCACGTTTCATTTACAGCCCTGAAGTACTTGTTCATATGAAGTGACCATTAGCACAGGTTTTAAAGCTGCTTTTGCAGGTAACGGCCAGAGGGTGGCAGCCTTTCTACGTTCCCAATCTGGTAAATAGGGAAAGAGACCTTCAGCCCCAAGAGTGTCCAGCTTTATTTCTCATCCAGCTGTGGGTCTAGATATGGTCACACCAGGTTGCATCACAGCCCCGGAACGAATTATGTAAAAATTTCTCCCTCTATCACTGTCTTTGTTTTTTGGGATTTTAAAGTAATTTATTTTTATAATGGGGTTTACCTGATTTTCACTGCTGTGTTTATGCCCCTTTACACCCACTTGATTCACTTACAGAGAGAAATCAATACATAGGTTTTAAGATTTTTACTAGTCAGATATATTCTTGTTCGTTGAATAGGGGGTGTTGCATCCACTTCACTGAGCAAGGAGTAGGTCTTGTCTATTACATATTGGGTTTATGGATCGGTATTTGAGCTAATATGAAACCCTTGTTTTATGCATCACCCCACCTCACCTTTCCCGTTAAGCAGCCATAGTGTGTTTTCTGCATGTGTGACTCTGTTCTGTTTTGTAATTCAGTTCAAGTGTAACGGTTTTTACATTCCCTCTACAAGTGATACCTTATGAGAAGTGTCTTTTTCTGTGTGACTTATTTCACTTAGAATCGTCGAACATAAATCCACTCATCATGCTGCTAATAGCCTTATGACATTGATTTCATGGCTGAGTGATATTCCATTCTACATAAGGACCACAACATCGTTATCCATTTTCCTATTTCCTGGGATATTTAAGGTGTAATGAAGAGAAGGTTCTTGTCAAAAGAGCAGCCCTAAACTTTGGTGTGCCTGTGTCTTGCTGATTTTTAGTTTTCCCAATTTATACGCCCATGAGTGGAAATGCCCTATGCTCTCTAAGCTGTGTTTTTTCGATGTTTCAGGACACACCGTACACTTCTCCAGAGTGGCTGTTGGCAATTTACATCCCGCCCATCAGTGTAGCAAGGCTCCCATTTCTCCATGGCCTGTCCTGCATTTCTGGTTTTGACACTTTTTTCAGCATGGCCCTTTTGACCGATGGGAAGCGAGACTTCTTTGTAGCGCTGATTTGCCTTTCCAGGTTGCTTGGTTGGCCAAAAAGGGCGTATGCGTTTTTTCCTGAATATATTCAGGAAAAAACGCATACGCCCTTTTTGGCCAAGGGCATCATTGTCAACGTTTTGCCGCTTTTCATGTGCTTTAAAGGCGATTCGTATCTACCTCCTGAAATCTGTTTCCTGCAATTCTGCCTTGATTTCAAATCCTCTTCTTTGCCTTCCCTCAATATATTTGTGGACGGGAGTTATCATTTATAACTCTGCAGGTTTGTGAATTGCAGTGCCCTGAACCTCCATTTTACAACTCGTTTTTATGGGAGCTGGCCGCAAAATCGCAGAATGGCTTCAGGCCCTGTTCTGGTTCCGGGGGGCAGGCTGAGCCTGTGGTTAATTCTTCTTTCTGATGGGAAAATAGAGTGACCTGTGCCTGTCCCAACACCAAGAGCTAGTCTCTCGTTGGTTCCACGTCTTCCCGTTTATCCTCAGGACAAATTGCAACCTGTATGGAACAGGAGGTTAAAGGTGCTGATGCTCCAAGTAGGGAGCTTGCTAGTAAAGCGGCTGGAATGGCGAACCCAGGCACAAGGATATGAGAAATGAGGTGCGTTTTAGAAACCTTTCCCCATCACACGGTGTACCATCTTCTGGGTTTCTCATGCATGTTTTTGATGTAGGAAGATGCCCTTGAACCTGGAGATTTGGGACCCATGCGATGGGTACCACGCAGTATTCCTTTAAAGGGTCTGCGTTTGCTCACCCAACCTCACCAAACCTCTCAGCCCCAAGAGTGTCCACCCTTATGTCTCATCCAGCTGTGCATCTAGATATGGTCAATCCAGGTTGCATCACAGCCCCTGAACGCATTGTGTAAGAATTTCTCTCTCTTTCACTGTCTTTGTTTCATGGGTGTTTCAAAGTAATTTATTTTTATAATGGGGTTTAGCTGCTTTTCACTGCTGTGTTTATGCCCCTTTACACCCACTTGACACACTAACAGAGAGATATCAATACATAGGTTTTAAGTTTATTATTAGTCAGATATATTCTTGTGCGGTGAATAGGGCGTGTTGAGTCCAGTTCTCTGAGCAAGGAGTAGGTCTTGTCTATTACATATTGGGTTTATGGAACGGTATCTGAGCTAATTTGATACCCTTGTTTTATGTATCACCCCACCTCACCTTTCCCGTTAAGCAGCCATAGTGTGTTTTCTGCATGTGTGACTCTGTTCTGTTTTGTAATTCAGTTCAAGTGTAACGGTTTTTACATTCCCTCTATCAGTGATACCTTATGAGAAGTGTCCTTTTCTGTGTGACTTATTTCACTTAGAATCGTCGTACCTAAATCCACTCATCATGCTGCTACTAACCTTACGACATTGATTTCATGGCTGAGTGATATTCCATTGTACATAAGGACCACAACTTCTTTATCCATTTTTCTCTTTCCTGGGATATTTAAGGTGGAATGAAGTGGAGGTCCTGGTCAACAGAGCAGCCCTAAACTTTGGGGTGCTTGTGTCTTGCTGATTTTTAATTTTCCCAATTTATACCCCCATGAGTGGAAGTGCCCTATGCTCTCTAAGCTGTGTTTTTCAGATGTTTCAGGACTCACCGGACACTTTTCCGGAGTGGCTCTTGGCAATTTACATCCCGCCCATCAGTGTAGCAAGGCTCCCATTTCTCCATGGCCTGTCCTGCATTTCTGGTTTTGACACTTTTTTCAGCATGGCCCTTTTGACCGATGGGAAGCGAGACTTCTTTGTAGCGCTGATTTGCCTTTCCAGGTTGCTTGGTTGGCCAAAAAGGGCGTATGCGTTTTTTCCTGAATATATTCAGGAAAAAACGCATACGCCCTTTTTGGCCAAGGGCATCATTGTCAACGTTTTGCCGCTTTTCATGTGCTTTAAAGGCGATTCGTATCTACCTCCTGAAATCTGTTTCCTGCAATTCTGCCTTGATTTCAAATCCTCTTCTTTGCCTTCCCTCAATATATTTGTGGACGAGAGTTATCATTTATAACTCTGCAGGTTTGTGAATTGCAGTGCCCTGAACCTCCATTTTACAACTCGTTTTTATGGGAGCTGGCCGCAAAATCGCAGAATGGCTTCAGGCCCTGTTCTGGTTCCGGGGGTCAGGCTGAGCCTGTGATTAATTCTTCTTTCTGATGGGAAAATAGAGTGACCTGTGCCTGTCCCAACACCAAGAGCTAGTCTCTCGTTGGTTCCACGTCTTCCCGTTTATCCTCAGGACAAATTGCAACCTGTATGGAACAGGAGGTTAAAGGTGCTGATGCTCCAAGTAGGGAGCTTGCTAGTAAAGCGGCTGGAATGGCGAACCCGGGCACAAGGAGATGAGAAATGAGGTGCGTTTTAGAAACCTTTCCCCATCACACGGTGTACCATCTTCTGGGTTTCTCATGCATGTTTTCGATGTAGGAAGATGCCCTTGAACCTGGAGATTTGGGACCCATGCGATGGGTACCACGCAGTATTACTTTAAAGGGTCTGCGTTTGCTCACCCAACCTCACCAAACCTCTCAGCCCCAAGAGTGTCCACCCTTATGTCTCATCCAGCTGTGCGTCTAGATATGGTCAATCCAGGTTGCATCACAGCCCCTGAACGCATTGTGTAAGAATTTCTCTCTCTTTCACTGTCTTTGTTTCATGGGTGTTTCAAAGTAATTTATTTTTATAATGGGGTTTAGCTGCTTTTCACTGCTGTGTTTATGCCGCTTTACACCCACTTGACACACTAACAGAGAGATATCAATACATAGGTTTTACGATTATTATTAGTCAGATATATTCTTGTGCGGTGAATAGGGCGTGTTGAGTCCAGTTCTCTGAGCAAGGAGTAGGTCTTGTCTATTACATATTGGGTTTATGGAACGGTATCTGAGCTAATTTGATACCCTTGTTTTATGTATCACCCCACCTCACCTTTCCCGTTAAGCAGCCATAGTGTGTTTTCTGCATGTGTGACTCTGTTCTGTTTTGTAATTCAGTTCAAGTGTAACGGTTTTTACATTCCCTCTATCAGTGATACCTTATGAGAAGTGTCCTTTTCTGTGTGACTTATTTCACTTAGAATCGTCGTACCTAATTCCACTCATCATGCTGCTACTAACCTTACGACATTGATTTCATGGCTGAGTGATATTCCATTGTACATAAGGACCACAACTTCTTTATCCATTTTTCTCTTTCCTGGGATATTTAAGGTGGAATGAAGTGGAGGTCCTGGTCAACAGAGCAGCCCTAAACTTTGGGGTGCTTGTGTCTTGCTGATTTTTAATTTTCCCAATTTATACCCCCATGAGTGGAAGTGCCCTATGCTCTCTAAGCTGTGTTTTTCAGATGTTTCAGGACTCACCGGACACTTCTCCGGAGTGGCTCTTGGCAATTTACATCCCGCCCATCAGTGTAGCAAGGCTCCCATTTCTCCATGGCCTGTCCTGCATTTCTGGTTTTGACACTTTTTTCAGCATGGCCCTTTTGACCGATGGGAAGCGAGACTTCTTTGTAGCGCTGATTTGCCTTTCCAGGTTGCTTGGTTGGCCAAAAAGGGCGTATGCGTTTTTTCCTGAATATATTCAGGAAAAAACGCATACGCCCTTTTTGGCCAAGGGCATCATTGTCAACGTTTTGCCGCTTTTCATGTGCTTTAAAGGCGATTCGTATCTACCTCCTGAAATCTGTTTCCTGCAATTCTGCCTTGATTTCAAATCCTCTTCTTTGCCTTCCCTCAATATATTTGTGGACGGTAGTTATCATTAATAACTCTGCAGGTTTGTGAATTGCAGTGACCTGAACCTCCATTTTACAACTCGTTTTTATGGGAGCTGGCCGCAAAATCGCAGAATGGCTTCAGGCCCTGTTCTGGTTCCGGGGGGCAGGCTGAGCCTGTGGTTAATTCTTCTTTCTGATGGGAAAATAGAGTGACCTGTGCCTGTCCCAACACCAAGAGCTAGTCTCTCGTTGGTTCCACGTCTTCCCGTTTATCCTCAGGACAAATTGCAACCTGTATGGAACAGGAGGTTAAAGGTGCTGATGCTCCAAGTAGGGAGCTTGCTAGTAAAGCGGCTGGAATGGCGAACCCGGGCACAAGGAGATGAGAAATGAGGTGCGTTTTAGAAACCTTTCCCCATCACACGGTGTACCATCTTCTGGGTTTCTCATGCATGTTTTTGATGTAGGAAGATGCCCTTGAACCTGGAGATTTGGGACCCATGCGATGGGTACCACGCAGTATTACTTTAAAGGGTCTGCGTTTGCTCACCCAACCTCACCAAACCTCTCAGCCCCAAGAGTGTCCACCTTTATGTCTCATCCAGCTGTGCGTCTAGATATGGTCAATCCAGGTTGCATCACAGCCCCTGAACGCATTGTGTAAGAATTTCTCTCTCTTTCACTGTCTTTGTTTCATGGGTGTTTCAAAGTAATTTATTTCTATAATGGGGTTTAGCTGCTTTTCACTGCTGTGTTTATGCCGCTTTACACCCACTTGACACACTAACAGAGAGATATCAATACATAGGTTTTACGATTATTATTAGTCAGATATATTCTTGTGCGGTGAATAGGGCGTGTTGAGTCCAGTTCTCTGAGCAAGGAGTAGGTCTTGTCTATTACATATTGGGTTTATGGAACGGTATCTGAGCTAATTTGATACCCTTGTTTTATGTATCACCCCACCTCACCTTTCCCGTTAAGCAGCCATAGTGTGTTTTCTGCATGTGTGACTCTGTTCTGTTTTGTAATTCAGTTCAAGTGTAACGGTTTTTACATTCCCTCTATCAGTGATACCTTATGAGAAGTGTCCTTTTCTGTGTGACTTATTTCACTTAGAATCGTCGTACCTAAATCCACTCATCATGCTGCTACTAACCTTATGACATTGATTTCATGGCTGAGTGATATTCCATTGTACATAAGGACCACAGCTTCTTTATCCATTTTTCTCTTTCCTGGGATATTTAAGGTGGAATGAAGTGGAGGTCCTGGTCAACAGAGCAGCCCTAAACTTTGGGGTGCTTGTGTCTTGCTGATTTTTAATTTTCCCAATTTATACCCCCATGAGTGGAAGTGCCCTATGCTCTCTAAGCTGTGTTTTTCAGATGTTTCAGGACTCACCGGACACTTTTCCGGAGTGGCTCTTGGCAATTTACATCCCGCCCATCAGTGTAGCAAGGCTCCCATTTCTCCATGGCCTGTCCTGCATTTCTGGTTTTGACACTTTTTTCAGCATGGCCCTTTTGACCGATGGGAAGCGAGACTTCTTTGTAGCGCTGATTTGCCTTTCCAGGTTGCTTGGTTGGCCAAAAAGGGCGTATGCGTTTTTTCCTGAATATATTCAGGAAAAAACGCATACGCCCTTTTTGGCCAAGGGCATCATTGTCAACGTTTTGCCGCTTTTCATGTGCTTTAAAGGCGATTCGTATCTACCTCCTGAAATCTGTTTCCTGCAATTCTGCCTTGATTTCAAATCCTCTTCTTTGCCTTCCCTCAATATATTTGTGGACGGTAGTTATCATTAATAACTCTGCAGGTTTGTGAATTGCAGTGACCTGAACCTCCATTTTACAACTCGTTTTTATGGGAGCTGGCCGCAAAATCGCAGAATGGCTTCAGGCCCTGTTCTGGTTCCGGGGGGCAGGCTGAGCCTGTGGTTAATTCTTCTTTCTGATGGGAAAATAGAGTGACCTGTGCCTGTCCCAACACCAAGAGCTAGTCTCTCGTTGGTTCCACGTCTTCCCGTTTATCCTCAGGACAAATTGCAACCTGTATGGAACAGGAGGTTAAAGGTGCTGATGCTCCAAGTAGGGAGCTTGCTAGTAAAGCGGCTGGAATGGCGAACCCGGGCACAAGGAGATGAGAAATGAGGTGCGTTTTAGAAACCTTTCCCCATCACACGGTGTACCATCTTCTGGGTTTCTCATGCATGTTTTTGATGTAGGAAGATGCCCTTGAACCTGGAGATTTGGGACCCATGCGATGGGTACCACGCAGTATTACTTTAAAGGGTCTGCGTTTGCTCACCCAACCTCACCAAACCTCTCAGCCCCAAGAGTGTCCACCTTTATGTCTCATCCAGCTGTGCGTCTAGATATGGTCAATCCAGGTTGCATCACAGCCCCTGAACGCATTGTGTAAGAATTTCTCTCTCTTTCACTGTCTTTGTTTCATGGGTGTTTCAAAGTAATTTATTTCTATAATGGGGTTTAGCTGCTTTTCACTGCTGTGTTTATGCCGCTTTACACCCACTTGACACACTAACAGAGAGATATCAATACATAGGTTTTACGATTATTATTAGTCAGATATATTCTTGTGCGGTGAATAGGGCGTGTTGAGTCCAGTTCTCTGAGCAAGGAGTAGGTCTTGTCTATTACATATTGGGTTTATGGAACGGTATCTGAGCTAATTTGATACCCTTGTTTTATGTATCACCCCACCTCACCTTTCCCGTTAAGCAGCCATAGTGTGTTTTCTGCATGTGTGACTCTGTTCTGTTTTGTAATTCAGTTCAAGTGTAACGGTTTTTACATTCCCTCTATCAGTGATACCTTATGAGAAGTGTCCTTTTCTGTGTGACTTATTTCACTTAGAATCGTCGTACCTAAATCCACTCATCATGCTGCTACTAACCTTATGACATTGATTTCATGGCTGAGTGATATTCCATTGTACATAAGGACCACAGCTTCTTTATCCATTTTTCTCTTTCCTGGGATATTTAAGGTGGAATGAAGTGGAGGTCCTGGTCAACAGAGCAGCCCTAAACTTTGGGGTGCTTGTGTCTTGCTGATTTTTAATTTTCCCAATTTATACCCCCATGAGTGGAAGTGCCCTATGCTCTCTAAGCTGTGTTTTTCAGATGTTTCAGGACTCACCGGACACTTCTCCGGAGTGGCTCTTGGCAATTTACATCCCGCCCATCAGTGTAGCAAGGCTCCCATTTCTCCATGGCCTGTCCTGCATTTCTGGTTTTGACACTTTTTTCAGCATGGCCCTTTTGACCGATGGGAAGCGAGACTTCTTTGTAGCGCTGATTTGCCTTTCCAGGTTGCTTGGTTGGCCAAAAAGGGCGTATGCGTTTTTTCCTGAATATATTCAGGAAAAAACGCATACGCCCTTTTTGGCCAAGGGCATCATTGTCAACGTTTTGCCGCTTTTCATGTGCTTTAAAGGCGATTCGTATCTACCTCCTGAAATCTGTTTCCTGCAATTCTGCCTTGATTTCAAATCCTCTTCTTTGCCTTCCCTCAATATATTTGTGGACGAGAGTTATCATTTATAACTCTGCAGGTTTGTGAATTGCAGTGCCCTGAACCTCCATTTTACAACTCGTTTTTATGGGAGCTGGCCGCAAAATCGCAGAATGGCTTCAGGCCCTGTTCTGGTTCTGGGGGTCAGGCTGAGCCTGTGGTTAATTCTTCTTTCTGATGGGAAAATAGAGTGACCTGTGCCTGTCCCAACACCAAGAGCTAGTCTCTCGTTGGTTCCACGTCTTCCCGTTTATCCTCAGGACAAATTGCAACCTGTATGGAACAGGAGGTTAAAGGTGCTGATGCTCCAAGTAGGGAGCTTGCTAGTAAAGCGGCTGGAATGGCGAACCCGGGCACAAGGAGATGAGAAATGAGGTGCGTTTTAGAAACCTTTCCCCATCACACGGTGTACCATCTTCTGGGTTTCTCATGCATGTTTTTGATGTAGGAAGATGCCCTTGAACCTGGAGATTTGGGACCCATGCGATGGGTACCACGCAGTATTCCTTTAAAGGGTCTGCGTTTGCTCACCCAACCTCACCAAACCTCTCAGCCCCAAGAGTGTCCACCCTTATGTCTCATCCAGCTGTGCGTCTAGATATGGTCAATCCAGGTTGCATCACAGCCCCTGAACGCATTGTGTAAGAATTTCTCTCTCTTTCACTGTCTTTGTTTCATGGGTGTTTCAAAGTAATTTATTTTTATAATGGGGTTTAGCTGCTTTTCACTGCTGTGTTTATGCCGCTTTACACCCACTTGACACACTAACAGAGAGATATCAATACATAGGTTTTACGATTATTATTAGTCAGATATATTCTTGTGCGGTGAATAGGGCGTGTTGAGTCCAGTTCTCTGAGCAAGGAGTAGGTCTTGTCTATTACATATTGGGTTTATGGAACGGTATCTGAGCTAATTTGATACCCTTGTTTTATGTATCACCCCACCTCACCTTTCCCGTTAAGCAGCCATAGTGTGTTTTCTGCATGTGTGACTCTGTTCTGTTTTGTAATTCAGTTCAAGTGTAACGGTTTTTACATTCCCTCTATCAGTGATACCTTATGAGAAGTGTCCTTTTCTGTGTGACTTATTTCACTTAGAATCGTCGTACCTAAATCCACTCATCATGCTGCTACTAACCTTATGACATTGATTTCATGGCTGAGTGATATTCCATTGTACATAAGGACCACAACTTCTTTATCCATTTTTCTCTTTCCTGGGATATTTAAGGTGGAATGAAGTGGAGGTCCTGGTCAACAGAGCAGCCCTAAACTTTGGGGTGCTTGTGTCTTGCTGATTTTTAATTTTCCCAATTTATACCCCCATGAGTGGAAGTGCCCTATGCTCTCTAAGCTGTGTTTTTCAGATGTTTCAGGACTCACCGGACACTTCTCCGGAGTGGCTCTTGGCAATTTACATCCCGCCCATCAGTGTAGCAAGGCTCCCATTTCTCCATGGCCTGTCCTGCATTTCTGGTTTTGACACTTTTTTCAGCATGGCCCTTTTGACCGATGGGAAGCGAGACTTCTTTGTAGCGCTGATTTGCCTTTCCAGGTTGCTTGGTTGGCCAAAAAGGGCGTATGCGTTTTTTCCTGAATATATTCAGGAAAAAACGCATACGCCCTTTTTGGCCAAGGGCATCATTGTCAACGTTTTGCCGCTTTTCATGTGCTTTAAAGGCGATTCGTATCTACCTCCTGAAATCTGTTTCCTGCAATTCTGCCTTGATTTCAAATCCTCTTCTTTGCCTTCCCTCAATATATTTGTGGACGGGAGTTATCATTAATAACTCTGCAGGTTTGTGAATTGCAGTGACCAGAACCTCCATTTTACAACTCGTTTTTATGGGAGCTGGCCGCAAAATCGCAGAATGGCTTCAGGCCCTGTTCTGGTTCCGGGGGTCAGGCTGAGCCTGTGGTTAATTCTTCTTTCTGATGGGAAAATAGAGTGACCTGTGCCTGTCCCAACACCAAGAGCTAGTCTCTCGTTGGTTCCACGTCTTCCCGTTTATCCTCAGGACAAATTGCAACCTGTATGGAACAGGAGGTTAAAGGTGCTGATGCTCCAAGTAGGGAGCTTGCTAGTAAAGCGGCTGGAATGGCGAACCCGGGCACAAGGAGATGAGAAATGAGGTGCGTTTTAGAAACCTTTCCCCATCACACGGTGTACCATCTTCTGGGTTTCTCATGCATGTTTTTGATGTAGGAAGATGCCCTTGAACCTGGAGATTTGGGACCCATGCGATGGGTACCACGCAGTATTCCTTTAAAGGGTCTGCGTTTGCTCACCCAACCTCACCAAACCTCTCAGCCCCAAGAGTGTCCACCCTTATGTCTCATCCAGCTGTGCGTCTAGATATGGTCAATCCAGGTTGCATCACAGCCCCTGAACGCATTGTGTAAGAATTTCTCTCTCTTTCACTGTCTTTGTTTCATGGGTGTTTCAAAGTAATTTATTTTTATAATGGGGTTTAGCTGCTTTTCACTGCTGTGTTTATGCCGCTTTACACCCACTTGACACACTAACAGAGAGATATCAATACATAGGTTTTACGATTATTATTAGTCAGATATATTCTTGTGCGGTGAATAGGGCGTGTTGAGTCCAGTTCTCTGAG
Source organism: Balaenoptera borealis (assembly GCF_965194805.1). Classification (NCBI taxonomy): domain Eukaryota; kingdom Metazoa; phylum Chordata; class Mammalia; order Artiodactyla; family Balaenopteridae; genus Balaenoptera; species Balaenoptera borealis. Next base: position 393,563 of record NW_028123685.1, read on the forward strand.
CAAGGAGTAGGTCTTGTCTATTACATATTGGGTTTATGGAACGGTATCTGAGCTAATTTGATACCCTTGTTTTATGTATCACCCCACCTCACCTTTCCCGTTAAGCAGCCATAGTGTGTTTTCTGCATGTGTGACTCTGTTCTGTTTTGTAATTCAGTTCAAGTGTAACGGTTTTTACATTCCCTCTATCAGTGATACCTTATGAGAAGTGTCCTTTTCTGTGTGACTTATTTCACTTAGAATCGTCGTACCTAAATCCACTCATCATGCTGCTACTAACCTTACGACATTGATTTCATGGCTGAGTGATATTCCATTGTACATAAGGACCACAACTTCTTTATCCATTTTTCTCTTTCCTGGGATATTTAAGGTGGAATGAAGTGGAGGTCCTGGTCAACAGAGCAGCCCTAAACTTTGGGGTGCTTGTGTCTTGCTGATTTTTAATTTTCCCAATTTATACCCCCATGAGTGGAAGTGCCCTATGCTCTCTAAGCTGTGTTTTTCAGATGTTTCAGGACTCACCGGACACTTTTCCGGAGTGGCTCTTGGCAATTTACATCCCGCCCATCAGTGTAGCAAGGCTCCCATTTCTCCATGGCCTGTCCTGCATTTCTGGTTTTGACACTTTTTTCAGCATGGCCCTTTTGACCGATGGGAAGCGAGACTTCTTTGTAGCGCTGATTTGCCTTTCCAGGTTGCTTGGTTGGCCAAAAAGGGTGTATGCGTTTTTTCCTGAATATGTTCAGGAAAAAATGCATACGCCCTTTTTGGCCAAGGGCATCATTGTCAACGTTTTGCCGCTTTTCATGTGCTTTAAAGGCGATTCGTATCTACCTCCTGAAATCTGTTTCCTGCAATTCTGCCTTGATTTCAAATCCTCTTCTTTGCCTTCCCTCAATATATTTGTGGACGGGAGTTATCATTTATAACTCTGCAGGTTTGTGAATTGCAGTGCCCTGAACCTCCATTTTACAACTCGTTTTTATGGGAGCTGGCCGCAAAATCGCAGAATGGCTTCAGGCCCTGTTCTGGTTCCGGGGGGCAGGCTGAGCCTGTGGTTAATTCTTCTTTCTGATGGGAAAATAGAGTGACCTGTGCCTGTCCCAACACCAAGAGCTAGTCTCTCGTTGGTTCCACGTCTTCCCGTTTATCCTCAGGACAAATTGCAACCTGTATGGAACAGGAGGTTAAAGGTGCTGATGCTCCAAGTAGGGAGCTTGCTAGTAAAGCGGCTGGAATGGCGAACCCGGGCACAAGGAAATGAGAAATGAGGTGCGTTTTAGAAACCTTTCCCCATCACACGGTGTACCATCTTCTGGGTTTCTCATGCATGTTTTTGATGTAGGAAGATGCCCTTGAACCTGGAGATTTGGGACCCATGCGATGGGTACCACGCAGTATTCCTTTAAAGGGTCTGCGTTTGCTCACCGAACCTCACCAAACCTCTCAGCCCCAAGAGTGTCCACCTTTATGTCTCATCCAGCTGTGCGTCTAGATATGGTCAATCCAGGTTGCATCACAGCCCCTGAACGCATTGTGTAAGAATTTCTCTCTCTTTCACTGTCTTTGTTTCATGGGTGTTTCAAAGTAATTTATTTTTATAATGGGGTTTAGCTGCTTTTCACTGCTGTGTTTATGCCGCTTTACACCCACTTGACACACTAACAGAGAGATATCAATACATATGTTTTACGATTATTATTAGTCAGATATATTCTTGTGCGGTGAATAGGGCGTGTTGAGTCCAGTTCTCTGAGCAAGGAGTAGGTCTTGTCTATTACATATTGGGTTTATGGAACGGTATCTGAGCTAATTTGATACCCTTGTTTTATGTATCACCCCACCTCACCTTTCCCGTTAAGCAGCCATAGTGTGTTTTCTGCATGTGTGACTCTGTTCTGTTTTGTAATTCAGTTCAAGTGTAACGGTTTTTACATTCCCTCTATCAGTGATACCTTATGAGAAGTGTCCTTTTCTGTGTGACTTATTTCACTTAGAATCGTCGTACCTAAATCCACTCATCATGCTGCTACTAACATTATGACATTGATTTCATGGCTGAGTGATATTCCATTGTACATAAGGACCACAACTTCTTTATCCATTTTTCTCTTTCCTGGGATATTTAAGGTGGAATGAAGTGGAGGTCCTGGTCAACAGAGCAGCCCTAAACTTTGGGGTGCTTGTGTCTTGCTGATTTTTAATTTTCCCAATTTATACCCCCATGAGTGGAAGTGCCCTATGCTCTCTAAGCTGTGTTTTTCAGATGTTTCAGGACTCACCGGACACTTCTCCGGAGTGGCTCTTGGCAATTTACATCCCGCCCATCAGTGTAGCAAGGCTCCCATTTCTCCATGGCCAGTCCTGCATTTCTGGTTTTGACACTTTTTTCAGCATGGCCCTTTTGACCGATGGGAAGCGAGACTTCTTTGTAGCGCTGATTTGCCTTTCCAGGTTGCTTGGTTGGCCAAAAAGGGCGTATGCGTTTTTTCCTGAATATATTCAGGAAAAAACGCATACGCCCTTTTTGGCCAAGGGCATCATTGTCAACGTTTTGCCGCTTTTCATGTGCTTTAAAGGCGATTCGTATCTACCTCCTGAAATCTGTTTCCTGCAATTCTGCCTTGATTTCAAATCCTCTTCTTTGCCTTCCCTCAATATATTTGTGGACGGTAGTTATCATTAATAACTCTGCAGGTTTGTGAATTGCAGTGACCTGAACCTCCATTTTACAACTCGTTTTTATGGGAGCTGGCCGCAAAATCGCAGAATGGCTTCAGGCCCTGTTCTGGTTCCGGGGGTCAGGCTGAGCCTGTGGTTAATTCTTCTTTCTGATGGGAAAATAGAGTGACCTGTGCCTGTCCCAACACCAAGAGCTAGTCTCTCGTTGGTTCCACGTCTTCCCGTTTATCCTCAGGACAAATTGCAACCTGTATGGAACAGGAGGTTAAAGGTGCTGATGCTCCAAGTAGGGAGCTTGCTAGTAAAGCGGCTGGAATGGCGAACCCGGGCACAAGGAGATGAGAAATGAGGTGCGTTTTAGAAACCTTTCCCCATCACACGGTGTACCATCTTCTGGGTTTCTCATGCATGTTTTTGATGTAGGAAGATGCCCTTGAACCTGGAGATTTGGGACCCATGCGATGGGTACCACGCAGTATTACTTTAAAGGGTCTGCGTTTGCTCACCCAACCTCACCAAACCTCTCAGCCCCAAGAGTGTCCACCTTTATGTCTCATCCAGCTGTGCGTCTAGATATGGTCAATCCAGGTTGCATCACAGCCCCTGAACGCATTGTGTAAGAATTTCTCTCTCTTTCACTGTCTTTGTTTCATGGGTGTTTCAAAGTAATTTATTTCTATAATGGGGTTTAGCTGCTTTTCACTGCTGTGTTTATGCCGCTTTACACCCACTTGACACACTAACAGAGAGATATCAATACATAGGTTTTACGATTATTATTAGTCAGATATATTCTTGTGCGGTGAATAGGGCGTGTTGAGTCCAGTTCTCTGAGCAAGGAGTAGGTCTTGTCTATTACATATTGGGTTTATGGAACGGTATCTGAGCTAATTTGATACCCTTGTTTTATGTATCACCCCACCTCACCTTTCCCGTTAAGCAGCCATAGTGTGTTTTCTGCATGTGTGACTCTGTTCTGTTTTGTAATTCAGTTCAAGTGTAACGGTTTTTACATTCCCTCTATCAGTGATACCTTATGAGAAGTGTCCTTTTCTGTGTGACTTATTTCACTTAGAATCGTCGTACCTAAATCCACTCATCATGCTGCTACTAACCTTATGACATTGATTTCATGGCTGAGTGATATTCCATTGTACATAAGGACCACAGCTTCTTTATCCATTTTTCTCTTTCCTGGGATATTTAAGGTGGAATGAAGTGGAGGTCCTGGTCAACAGAGCAGCCCTAAACTTTGGGGTGCTTGTGTCTTGCTGATTTTTAATTTTCCCAATTTATACCCCCATGAGTGGAAGTGCCCTATGCTCTCTAAGCTGTGTTTTTCAGATGTTTCAGGACTCACCGGACACTTCTCCGGAGTGGCTCTTGGCAATTTACATCCCGCCCATCAGTGTAGCAAGGCTCCCATTTCTCCATGGCCTGTCCTGCATTTCTGGTTTTGACACTTTTTTCAGCATGGCCCTTTTGACCGATGGGAAGCGAGACTTCTTTGTAGCGCTGATTTGCCTTTCCAGGTTGCTTGGTTGGCCAAAAAGGGCGTATGCGTTTTTTCCTGAATATATTCAGGAAAAAACGCATACGCCCTTTTTGGCCAAGGGCATCATTGTCAACGTTTTGCCGCTTTTCATGTGCTTTAAAGGCGATTCGTATCTACCTCCTGAAATCTGTTTCCTGCAATTCTGCCTTGATTTCAAATCCTCTTCTTTGCCTTCCCTCAATATATTTGTGGACGAGAGTTATCATTTATAACTCTGCAGGTTTGTGAATTGCAGTGCCCTGAACCTCCATTTTACAACTCGTTTTTATGGGAGCTGGCCGCAAAATCGCAGAATGGCTTCAGGCCCTGTTCTGGTTCTGGGGGTCAGGCTGAGCCTGTGGTTAATTCTTCTTTCTGATGGGAAAATAGAGTGACCTGTGCCTGTCCCAACACCAAGAGCTAGTCTCTCGTTGGTTCCACGTCTTCCCGTTTATCCTCAGGACAAATTGCAACCTGTATGGAACAGGAGGTTAAAGGTGCTGATGCTCCAAGTAGGGAGCTTGCTAGTAAAGCGGCTGGAATGGCGAACCCGGGCACAAGGAGATGAGAAATGAGGTGCGTTTTAGAAACCTTTCCCCATCACACGGTGTACCATCTTCTGGGTTTCTCATGCATGTTTTTGATGTAGGAAGATGCCCTTGAACCTGGAGATTTGGGACCCATGTGATGGGTACCACGCAGTATTCCTTTAAAGGGTCTGCGTTTGCTCACCCAACCTCACCAAACCTCTCAGCCCCAAGAGTGTCCACCCTTATGTCTCATCCAGCTGTGCGTCTAGATATGGTCAATCCAGGTTGCATCACAGCCCCTGAACGCATTGTGTAAGAATTTCTCTCTCTTTCACTGTCTTTGTTTCATGGGTGTTTCAAAGTAATTTATTTTTATAATGGGGTTTAGCTGCTTTTCACTGCTGTGTTTATGCCGCTTTACACCCACTTGACACACTAACAGAGAGATATCAATACATAGGTTTTACGATTATTATTAGTCAGATATATTCTTGTGCGGTGAATAGGGCGTGTTGAGTCCAGTTCTCTGAGCAAGGAGTAGGTCTTGTCTATTACATATTGGGTTTATGGAACGGTATCTGAGCTAATTTGATACCCTTGTTTTATGTATCACCCCACCTCACCTTTCCCGTTAAGCAGCCATAGTGTGTTTTCTGCATGTGTGACTCTGTTCTGTTTTGTAATTCAGTTCAAGTGTAACGGTTTTTACATTCCCTCTATCAGTGATACCTTATGAGAAGTGTCCTTTTCTGTGTGACTTATTTCACTTAGAATCGTCGTACCTAAATCCACTCATCATGCTGCTACTAACCTTATGACATTGATTTCATGGCTGAGTGATATTCCATTGTACATAAGGACCACAACTTCTTTATCCATTTTTCTCTTTCCTGGGATATTTAAGGTGGAATGAAGTGGAGGTCCTGGTCAACAGAGCAGCCCTAAACTTTGGGGTGCTTGTGTCTTGCTGATTTTTAATTTTCCCAATTTATACCCCCATGAGTGGAAGTGCCCTATGCTCTCTAAGCTGTGTTTTTCAGATGTTTCAGGACTCACCGGACACTTCTCCGGAGTGGCTCTTGGCAATTTACATCCCGCCCATCAGTGTAGCAAGGCTCCCATTTCTCCATGGCCTGTCCTGCATTTCTGGTTTTGACACTTTTTTCAGCATGGCCCTTTTGACCGATGGGAAGCGAGACTTCTTTGTAGCGCTGATTTGCCTTTCCAGGTTGCTTGGTTGGCCAAAAAGGGCGTATGCGTTTTTTCCTGAATATATTCAGGAAAAAACGCATACGCCCTTTTTGGCCAAGGGCATCATTGTCAACGTTTTGCCGCTTTTCATGTGCTTTAAAGGCGATTCGTATCTACCTCCTGAAATCTGTTTCCTGCAATTCTGCCTTGATTTCAAATCCTCTTCTTTGCCTTCCCTCAATATATTTGTGGACGGGAGTTATCATTAATAACTCTGCAGGTTTGTGAATTGCAGTGACCAGAACCTCCATTTTACAACTCGTTTTTATGGGAGCTGGCCGCAAAATCGCAGAATGGCTTCAGGCCCTGTTCTGGTTCCGGGGGTCAGGCTGAGCCTGTGGTTAATTCTTCTTTCTGATGGGAAAATAGAGTGACCTGTGCCTGTCCCAACACCAAGAGCTAGTCTCTCGTTGGTTCCACGTCTTCCCGTTTATCCTCAGGACAAATTGCAACCTGTATGGAACAGGAGGTTAAAGGTGCTGATGCTCCAAGTAGGGAGCTTGCTAGTAAAGCGGCTGGAATGGCGAACCCGGGCACAAGGAGATGAGAAATGAGGTGCGTTTTAGAAACCTTTCCCCATCACACGGTGTACCATCTTCTGGGTTTCTCATGCATGTTTTTGATGTAGGAAGATGCCCTTGAACCTGGAGATTTGGGACCCATGCGATGGGTACCACGCAGTATTCCTTTAAAGGGTCTGCGTTTGCTCACCCAACCTCACCAAACCTCTCAGCCCCAAGAGTGTCCACCCTTATGTCTCATCCAGCTGTGCGTCTAGATATGGTCAATCCAGGTTGCATCACAGCCCCTGAACGCATTGTGTAAGAATTTCTCTCTCTTTCACTGTCTTTGTTTCATGGGTGTTTCAAAGTAATTTATTTTTATAATGGGGTTTAGCTGCTTTTCACTGCTGTGTTTATGCCGCTTTACACCCACTTGACACACTAACAGAGAGATATCAATACATAGGTTTTACGATTATTATTAGTCAGATATATTCTTGTGCGGTGAATAGGGCGTGTTGAGTCCAGTTCTCTGAGCAAGGAGTAGGTCTTGTCTATTACATATTGGGTTTATGGAACGGTATCTGAGCTAATTTGATACCCTTGTTTTATGTATCACCCCACCTCACCTTTCCCGTTAAGCAGCCATAGTGTGTTTTCTGCATGTGTGACTCTGTTCTGTTTTGTAATTCAGTTCAAGTGTAACGGTTTTTACATTCCCTCTATCAGTGATACCTTATGAGAAGTGTCCTTTTCTGTGTGACTTATTTCACTTAGAATCGTCGTACCTAAATCCACTCATCATGCTGCTACTAACCTTATGACATTGATTTCATGGCTGAGTGATATTCCATTGTACATAAGGACCACAACTTCTTTATCCATTTTTCTCTTTCCTGGGATATTTAAGGTGGAATGAAGTGGAGGTCCTGGTCAACAGAGCATCCCTAAACTTTGGGGTGCTTTTGTCTTGCTGATTTTTAATTTTCCCAATTTATACCCCCATGAGTGGAAGTGCCCTATGCTCTCTAAGCTGTGTTTTTCAGATGTTTCAGGACTCACCGGACACTTCTCCGGAGTGGCTCTTGGCAATTTACATCCCGCCCATCAGTGTAGCAAGGCTCCCATTTCTCCATGGCCTGTCCTGCATTTCTGGTTTTGACACTTTTTTCAGCATGGCCCTTTTGACCGATGGGAAGCGAGACTTCTTTGTAGCGCTGATTTGCCTTTCCAGGTTGCTTGGTTGGCCAAAAAGGGCGTATGCGTTTTTTCCTGAATATATTCAGGAAAAAACGCATACGCCCTTTTTGGCCAAGGGCATCATTGTCAACGTTTTGCCGCTTTTCATGTGCTTTAAAGGCGATTCGTATCTACCTCCTGAAATCTGTTTCCTGCAATTCTGCCTTGATTTCAAATCCTCTTCTTTGCCTTCCCTCAATATATTTGTGGACGAGAGTTATCATTTATAACTCTGCAGGTTTGTGAATTGCAGTGCCCTGAACCTCCATTTTACAACTCGTTTTTATGGGAGCTGGCCGCAAAATCGCAGAATGGCTTCAGGCCCTGTTCTGGTTCCGGGGGTCAGGCTGAGCCTGTGGTTAATTCTTCTTTCTGATGGGAAAATAGAGTGACCTGTGCCTGTCCCAACACCAAGAGCTAGTCTCTCGTTGGTTCCACGTCTTCCCGTTTATCCTCAGGACAAATTGCAACCTGTATGGAACAGGAGGTTAAAGGTGCTGATGCTCCAAGTAGGGAGCTTGCTAGTAAAGCGGCTGGAATGGCGAACCCGGGCACAAGGAGATGAGAAATGAGGTGCGTTTTAGAAACCTTTCCCCATCACACGGTGTACCATCTTCTGGGTTTCTCATGCATGTTTTTGATGTAGGAAGATGCCCTTGAACCTGGAGATTTGGGACCCATGCGATGGGTACCACGCAGTATTCCTTTAAAGGGTTTGCGTTTGCTCACCCAACCTCACCAAACCTCTCAGCCCCAAGAGTGTCCACCTTTATGTCTCATCCAGCTGTGCGTCTAGATATGGTCAATCCAGGTTGCATCACAGCCCCTGAACGCATTGTGTAAGAATTTCTCTCTCTTTCACTGTCTTTGTTTCATGGGTGTTTCAAAGTAATTTATTTTTATAATGGGGTTTAGCTGCTTTTCACTGCTGTGTTTATGCCGCTTTACACCCACTTGACACACTAACAGAGAGATATCAATACATAGGTTTTACGATTATTATTAGTCAGATATATTCTTGTGCGGTGAATAGGGCGTGTTGAGTCCAGTTCTCTGAGCAAGGAGTAGGTCTTGTCTATTACATATTGGGTTTATGGAACGGTATCTGAGCTAATTTGATACCCTTGTTTTATGTATCACCCCACCTCACCTTTCCCGTTAAGCAGCCATAGTGTGTTTTCTGCATGTGTGACTCTGTTCTGTTTTGTAATTCAGTTCAAGTGTAACGGTTTTTACATTCCCTCTATCAGTGATACCTTATGAGAAGTGTCCTTTTCTGTGTGACTTATTTCACTTAGAATCGTCGTACCTAAATTCACTCATCATGCTGCTACTAACCTTACGACATTGATTTCATGGCTGAGTGATATTCCATTGTACATAAGGACCACAACTTCTTTATCCATTTTTCTCTTTCCTGGGATATTTAAGGTGGAATGAAGTGGAGGTCCTGGTCAACAGAGCAGCCCTAAACTTTGGGGTGCTTGTGTCTTGCTGATTTTTAATTTTCCCAATTTATACCCCCATGAGTGGAAGTGCCCTATGCTCTCTAAGCTGTGTTTTTCAGATGTTTCAGGACTCACCGGACACTTCTCCGGAGTGGCTCTTGGCAATTTACATCCCGCCCATCAGTGTAGCAAGGCTCCCATTTCTCCATGGCCTGTCCTGCATTTCTGGTTTTGACACTTTTTTCAGCATGGCCCTTTTGACCGATGGGAAGCGAGACTTCTTTGTAGCGCTGATTTGCCTTTCCAGGTTGCTTGGTTGGCCAAAAAGGGCGTATGCGTTTTTTCCTGAATATATTCAGGAAAAAACGCATATGCCCTTTTTGGCCAAGGGCATCATTGTCAACGTTTTGCCGCTTTTCATGTGCTTTAAAGGCGATTCGTATCTACCTCCTGAAATCTGTTTCCTGCAATTCTGCCTTGATTTCAAATCCTCTTCTTTGCCTTCCCTCAATATATTTGTGGACGGGAGTTATCATTTATAACTCTGCAGGTTTGTGAATTGCAGTGCCCTGAACCTCCATTTTACAACTCGTTTTTATGGGAGCTGGCCGCAAAATCGCAGAATGGCTTCAGGCCCTGTTCTGGTTCCGGGGGGCAGGCTGAGCCTGTGGTTAATTCTTCTTTCTGATGGGAAAATAGAGTGACCTGTGCCTGTCCCAACACCAAGAGCTAGTCTCTCGTTGGTTCCACGTCTTCCCGTTTATCCTCAGGACAAATTGCAACCTGTATGGAACAGGAGGTTAAAGGTGCTGATGCTCCAAGTAGGGAGCTTGCTAGTAAAGCGGCTGGAATGGCGAACCCGGGCACAAGGAAATGAGAAATGAGGTGCGTTTTAGAAACCTTTCCCCATCACACGGTGTACCATCTTCTGGGTTTCTCATGCATGTTTTTGATGTAGGAAGATGCCCTTGAACCTGGAGATTTGGGACCCATGCGATGGGTACCACGCAGTATTCCTTTAAAGGGTCTGGGTTTGCTCACCCAACCTCACCAAACCTCTCAGCCCCAAGAGTGTCCACCCTTATGTCTCATCCAGCTGTGCGTCTAGATATGGTCAATCCAGGTTGCATCACAGCCCCTGAACGCATTGTGTAAGAATTTCTCTCTCTTTCACTGTCTTTGTTTCATGGGTGTTTCAAAGTAATTTATTTTTATAATGGGGTTTAGCTGCTTTTCACTGCTGTGTTTATGCCGCTTTACACCCACTTGACACACTAACAGAGAGATATCAATACATAGGTTTTACGATTATTATTAGTCAGATATATTCTTGTGCGGTGAATAGGGCGTGTTGAGTCCAGTTCTCTGAGCAAGGAGTAGGTCTTGTCTATTACATATTGGGTTTATGGAACGGTATCTGAGCTAATTTGATACCCTTGTTTTATGTATCACCCCACCTCACCTTTCCCGTTAAGCAGCCATAGTGTGTTTTCTGCATGTGTGACTCTGTTCTGTTTTGTAATTCAGTTCAAGTGTAACGGATTTTACATTCCCTCTATCAGTGATACCTTATGAGAAGTGTCCTTTTCTGTGTGACTTATTTCACTTAGAATCGTCGTACCTAATTCCACTCATCATGCTGCTAATAACCTTACGACATTGATTTCCTGGCTGAGTGATATTCCATTGTACATAAGGACCACAACTTCTTTATCCATTTTTCTCTTTCCTGGGATATTTAAGGTGGAATGAAGTGGAGGTCCTTGTCAACAGAGCAGCCCTAAACTTTGGGGTGCTTGTGTCTTGCTGATTTTTAATTTTCCCAATTTATACCCCCATGAGTGGAAGTGCCCTATGCTCTCTAAGCTGTGTTTTTCAGATGTTTCAGGACTCACCGGACACTTCTCCGGAGTGGCTCTTGGCAATTTACATCCCGCCCATCAGTGTAGCAAGGCTCCCATTTCTCCATGGCCTGTCCTGCATTTCTGGTTTTGACACTTTTTTCAGCATGGCCCTTTTGACCGATGGGAAGCAAGACTTCTTTGTAGCGCTGATTTGCCTTTCCAGGTTGCTTGGTTGGCCAAAAAGGGCGTATGCGTGTTTTCCTGAATATATTCAGGAAAAAACGCATACGCCCTTTTTGGCCAAGGGCATCATTGTCAACGTTTTGCCGCTTTTCATGTGCTTTAAAGGCGATTCGTATCTACCTCCTGAAATCTGTTTCCTGCAATTCTGCCTTGATTTCAAGTCCTCTTCTTTGCCTTCCCTCAATATATTTGTGGACGAGAGTTATCATTTATAACTCTGCAGGTTTGTGAATTGCAGTGCCCTGAACCTCCATTATACAACTCGTTTTTATGGGAGCTGGCCGCAAAATCGCAGAATGGCTTCAGGCCCTGTTCTGGTTCCGGGGGGCAGGCTGAGCCTGTGGTTAATTCTTCTTTCTGATGGGAAAATAGAGTGACCTGTGCCTGTCCCAACACCAAGAGCTAGTCTCTCGTTGGTTCCACGTCTTCCCGTTTATCCTCAGGACAAATTGCAACCTGTATGGAACAGGAGGTTAAAGGTGCTGATGCTCCAAGTAGGGAGCTTGCTAGTAAAGCGGCTGGAATGGCGAACCCGGGCACAAGGAGATGAGAAATGAGGTGCGTTTTAGAAACCTTTCCCCATCACACGGTGTACCATCTTCTGGGTTTCTCATGCATGTTTTTGATGTAGGAAGATGCCCTTGAACCTGGAGATTTGGGACCCATGCGATGGGTACCACGCAGTATTCCTTTAAAGGGTCTGGGTTTGCTCACCCAACCTCACCAAACCTCTCAGCCCCAAGAGTGTCCACCCTTATGTCTCATCCAGCTGTGCATCTAGATATGGTCAATCCAGGTTGCATCACAGCCCCTGAACGCATTGTGTAAGAATTTCTCTCTCTTTCACTGTCTTTGTTTCATGGGTGTTTCAAAGTAATTTATTTTTATAATGGGGTTTAGCTGCTTTTCACTGCTGTGTTTATGCCGCTTTACACCCACTTGACACACAGAGAGATATCAATACATAGGTTTTACGATTATTATTAGTCAGATATATTCTTGTGCGGTGAATAGGGCGTGTTGAGTCCAGTTCTCTGAGCAAGGAGTAGGTCTTGTCTATTACATATTGGGTTTATGGAACGGTATCTGAGCTAATTTGATACCCTTGTTTTATGTATCACCCCACCTCACCTTCCCCGTTAAGCAGCCATAGTGTGTTTTCTGCATGTGTGACTCTGTTCTGTTTTGTAATTCAGTTCAAGTGTAACGGTTTTTACATTCCCTCTATCAGTGATACCTTATGAGAAGTGTCCTTTTCTGTGTGACTTATTTCACTTAGAATCGTCGTACCTAATTCCACTCATCATGCTGCTACTAACCTTACGACATTGATTTCATGGCTGAGTGATATTCCATTGTACATAAGGACCACAACTTCTTTATCCATTTTTCTCTTTCCTGGGATATTTAAGGTGGAATGAAGTGGAGGTCCTGGTCAACAGAGCAGCCCTAAACTTTGGGGTGCTTGTGTCTTGCTGATTTTTAATTTTCCCAATTTATACCCCCATGAGTGGAAGTGCCCTATGCTCTCTAAGCTGTGTTTTTCAGATGTTTCAGGACTCACCGGACACTTCTCCGGAGTGGCTCTTGGCAATTTACATCCCGCCCATCAGTGTAGCAAGGCTCCCATTTCTCCATGGCCTGTCCTGCATTTCTGGTTTTGACACTTTTTTCAGCATGGCCCTTTTGACCGATGGGAAGCGAGACTTCTTTGTAGCGCTGATTTGCCTTTCCAGGTTGCTTGGTTGGCCAAAAAGGGCGTATGCGTTTTTTCCTGAATATATTCAGGAAAAAACGCATACGCCCTTTTTGGCCAAGGGCATCATTGTCAACGTTTTGCCGCTTTTCATGTGCTTTAAAGGCGATTCGTATCTACCTCCTGAAATCTGTTTCCTGCAATTCTGCCTTGATTTCAAATCCTCTTCTTTGCCTTCCCTCAATATATTTGTGGATGGGAGTTATCATTTATAACTCTGCAGGTTTGTGAATTACAGTGCCCTGAACCTCCATTTTACAACTCGTTTTTATGGGAGCTGGCCGCAAAATCGCAGAATGGCTTCAGGCCCTGTTCTGGTTCCGGGGGGCAGGCTGAGCCTGTGGTTAATTCTTCTTTCTGATGGGAAAATAGAGTGACCTGTGCCTGTCCCAACACCAAGAGCTAGTCTCTCGTTGGTTCCACGTCTTCCCGTTTATCCTCAGGACAAATTGCAACCTGTATGGAACAGGAGGTTAAAGGTGCTGATGCTCCAAGTAGGGAGCTTGCTAGTAAAGCGACTGGAATGGCGAACCCGGGCACAAGGAAATGAGAAATGAGGTGCGTTTTAGAAACCTTTCCCCATCACACGGTGTACCATCTTCTGGGTTTCTCATGCATGTTTTTGATGTAGGAAGATGCCCTTGAACCTGGAGATTTGGAACCCATGCGATGGGTACCACGCAGTATTCCTTTAAAGGGTCTGGGTTTGCTCACCCAACCTCACCAAACCTCTCAGCCCCAAGAGTGTCCACCCTTATGTCTCATCCAGCTGTGCGTCTAGATATGGTCAATCCAGGTTGCATCACAGCCCCTGAACGCATTGTGTAAGAATTTCTCTCTCTTTCACTGTCTTTGTTTCATGGGTGTTTCAAAGTAATTTATTTTTATAATGGGGTTTAGCTGCTTTTCACTGCTGTGTTTATGCCGCTTTACACCCACTTGACACACTAACAGAGAGATATCAATACATAGGTTTTACGATTATTATTAGTCAGATATATTCTTGTGCGGTGAATAGGGCGTGTTGAGTCCAGTTCTCTGAGCAAGGAGTAGGTCTTGTCTATTACATATTGGGTTTATGGAACGGTATCTGAGCTAATTTGATACCCTTGTTTTATGTATCACCCCACCTCACCTTTCCCGTTAAGCAGCCATAGTGTGTTTTCTGCATGTGTGACTCTGTTCTGTTTTGTAATTCAGTTCAAGTGTAACGGTTTTTACATTCCCTCTATCAGTGATACCTTATGAGAAGTGTCCTTTTCTGTGTGACTTATTTCACTTAGAATCGTCGTACCTAAATCCACTCATCATGCTGCTACTAACCTTACGACATTGATTTCATGGCTGAGTGATATTCCATTGTACATAAGGACCACAACTTCTTTATCCATTTTTCTCTTTCCTGGGATATTTAAGGTGGAATGAAGTGGAGGTCCTGGTCAACAGAGCAGCCCTAAACTTTGGGGTGCTTGTGTCTTGCTGATTTTTCATTTTCCCAATTTATACCCCCATGAGTGGAAGTGCCCTATGCTCTCTAAGCTGTGTTTTTCAGATGTTTCAGGACTCACCGGACACTTCTCCGGAGTGGCTCTTGGCAATTTACATCCCGCCCATCAGTGTAGCAAGGCTCCCATTTCTCCATGGCCTGTCCTGCATTTCTGGTTTTGACACTTTTTTCAGCATGGCCCTTTTGACCGATGGGAAGCGAGACTTCTTTGTAGCGCTGATTTGCCTTTCCAGGTTGCTTGGTTGGCCAAAAAGGGCGTATGCGTTTTTTCCTGAATATATTCAGGAAAAAACGCATACGCCCTTTTTGGCCAAGGGCATCATTGTCAACGTTTTGCCGCTTTTCATGTGCTTTAAAGGCGATTCGTATCTACCTCCTGAAATCTGTTTCCTGCAATTCTGCCTTGATTTCAAATCCTCTTCTTTGCCTTCCCTCAATATATTTGTGGACGAGAGTTATCATTTATAACTCTGCAGGTTTGTGAATTGCAGTGCCCTGAACCTCCATTTTACAACTCGTTTTTATGGGAGCTGGCCGCAAAATCGCAGAATGGCTTCAGGCCCTGTTCTGGTTCCGGGGGGCAGGCTGAGCCTGTGGTTAATTCTTCTTTCTGATGGGAAAATAGAGTGACCTGTGCCTGTCCCAACACCAAGAGCTAGTCTCTCGTTGGTTCCACGTCTTCCCGTTTATCCTCAGGACAAATTGCAACCTGTATGGAACAGGAGGTTAAAGGTGCTGATGCTCCAAGTAGGGAGCTTGCTAGTAAAGCGGCTGGAATGGCGAACCCGGGCACAAGGAGATGAGAAATGAGGTGCGTTTTAGAAACCTTTCCCCATCACACGGTGTACCATCTTCTGGGTTTCTCATGCATGTTTTTGATGTAGGAAGATGCCCTTGAACCTGGAGATTTGGGACCCATGCGATGGGTACCACGCAGTATTCCTTTAAAGGGTCTGCGTTTGCTCACCCAACCTCACCAAACCTCTCAGCCCCAAGAGTGTCCACCCTTATGTCTCATCCAGCTGTGCGTCTAGATATGGTCAATCCAGGTTGCATCACAGCCCCTGAACGCATTGTGTAAGAATTTCTCTCTCTTTCACTGTCTTTGTTTCATGGGTGTTTCAAAGTAATTTATTTTTATAATGGGGTTTAGCTGCTTTTCACTGCTGTGTTTATGCCGCTTTACACCCACTTGACACACTAACAGAGAGATATCAATACATAGGTTTTACGATTATTATTAGTCAGATATATTCTTGTGCGGTGAATAGGGCGTGTTGAGTCCAGTTCTCTGAGCAAGGAGTAGGTCTTGTCTATTACATATTGGGTTTATGGAACGGTATCTGAGCTAATTTGATACCCTTGTTTTATGTATCACCCCACCTCACCTTTCCCGTTAAGCAGCCATAGTGTGTTTTCTGCATGTGTGACTCTGTTCTGTTTTGTAATTCAGTTCAAGTGTAACGGTTTTTACATTCCCTCTATCAGTGATACCTTATGAGAAGTGTCCTTTTCTGTGTGACTTATTTCACTTAGAATCGTCGTACCTAAATCCACTCATCATGCTGCTACTAACCTTACGACATTGATTTCATGGCTGAGTGATATTCCATTGTACATAAGGACCACAACTTCTTTATCCATTTTTCTCTTTCCTGGGATATTTAAGGTGGAATGAAGTGGAGGTCCTGGTCAACAGAGCAGCCCTAAACTTTGGGGTGCTTGTGTCTTGCTGAGTTTTAATTTTCCCAATTTATACCCCCATGAGTGGAAGTGCCCTATGCTCTCTAAGCTGTGTTTTTCAGATGTTTCAGGACTCACCGGACACTTCTCCGGAGTGGCTCTTGGCAATTTACATCCCGCCCATCAGTGTAGCAAGGCTCCCATTTCTCCATGGCCTGTCCTGCATTTCTGGTTTTGACACTTTTTTCAGCATGGCCCTTTTGACCGATGGGAAGCGAGACTTCTTTGTAGCGCTGATTTGCCTTTCCAGGTTGCTTGGTTGGCCAAAAAGGGCGTATGCGTTTTTTCCTGAATATATTCAGGAAAAAACGCATACGCCCTTTTTGGCCAAGGGCATCATTGTCAACGTTTTGCCGCTTTTCATGTGCTTTAAAGGCGATTCGTATCTACCTCCTGAAATCTGTTTCCTGCAATTCTGCCTTGATTTCAAATCCTCTTCTTTGCCTTCCCTCAATATATTTGTGGACGAGAGTTATCATTTATAACTCTGCAGGTTTGTGAATTGCAGTGCCCTGAACCTCCATTTTACAACTCGTTTTTATGGGAGCTGGCCGCAAAAGCGCAGAATGGCTTCAGGCCCTCTTCTGGTTCCGGGGGGCAGGCTGAGCCTGTGGTTAATTCTTCTTTCTGATGGGAAAATAGAGTGACCTGTGCCTGTCCCAACACCAAGAGCTAGTCTCTCGTTGGTTCCACGTCTTCCCGTTTATCCTCAGGACAAATTGCAACCTGTATGGAACAGGAGGTTAAAGGTGCTGATGCTCCAAGTAGGGAGCTTTCTAGTAAAGCGGCTGGAATGGCGAACCCGGGCACAAGGAGATGAGAAATGAGGTGCGTTTTAGAAACCTTTCCCCATCACACGGTGTACCATCTTCTGGGTTTCTCATGCATGTTTTTGATGTAGGAAGATGCCCTTGAACCTGGAGATTTGGGACCCATGCGATGGGTACCACGCAGTATTCCTTTAAAGGGTCTGCGTTTGCTCACCCAACCTCACCAAACCTCTCAGCCCCAAGAGTGTCCACCCTTATGTCTCATCCAGCTGTGCGTCTAGATATGGTCAATCCAGGTTGCATCACAGCCCCTGAACGCATTGTGTAAGAATTTCTCTCTCTTTCACTGTCTTTGTTTCATGGGTGTTTCAAAGTAATTTATTTTTATAATGGGGTTTAGCTGCTTTTCACTGCTGTGTTTATGCCCCTTTACACCCACTTGACACACTAACAGAGAGATATCAATACATAGGTTTTAAGATTATTATTAGTCAGATATATTCTTGTGCGGTGAATAGGGCATGTTGAGTCCAGTTCTCTGAGCAAGGAGTAGGTCTTGTCTATTACATATTGGGTTTATGGAACGGTATCTGAGCTAATTTGATACCCTTGTTTTATGTATCACCCCACCTCACCTTTCCCGTTAAGCAGCCATAGTGTGTTTTCTGCATGTGTGACTCTGTTCTGTTTTGTAATTCAGTTCAAGTGTAACGGTTTTTACATTCCCTCTATCAGTGATACCTTATGAGAAGTGTCCTTTTCTGTGTGACTTATTTCACTTAGAATCGTCGTACCTAAATCCACTCATCATGCTGCTACTAACCTTACGACATTGATTTCATGGCTGAGTGATATTCCATTGTACATAAGGACCACAACTTCTTTATCCATTTTTCTCTTTCCTGGGATATTTAAGGTGGAATGAAGTGGAGGTCCTGGTCAACAGAGCAGCCCTAAACTTTGGGGTGCTTGTGTCTTGCTGATTTTTAATTTTCCCAATTTATACCCCCATGAGTGGAAGTGCCCTATGCTCTCTAAGCTGTGTTTTTCAGATGTTTCAGGACTCACCGGACACTTCTCCGGAGTGGCTCTTGGCAATTTACATCCCGCCCATCAGTGTAGCAAGGCTCCCATTTCTCCATGGCCTGTCCTGCATTTCTGGTTTTGACACTTTTTTCAGCATGGCCCTTTTGACCGATGGGAAGCGAGACTTCTTTGTAGCGCTGATTTGCCTTTCCAGGTTGCTTGGTTGGCCAAAAAGGGCGTATGCGTTTTTTCCTGAATATATTCAGGAAAAAACGCATACGCCCTTTTTGGCCAAGGGCATCATTGTCAACGTTTTGCCGCTTTTCATGTGCTTTAAAGGCGATTCGTATCTACCTCCTGAAATCTGTTTCCTGCAATTCTGCCTTGATTTCAAATCCTCTTCTTTGCCTTCCCTCAATATATTTGTGGACGAGAGTTATCATTTATAACTCTGCAGGTTTGTGAATTGCAGTGCCCTGAACCTCCATTTTACAACTCGTTTTTATGGGAGCTGGCCGCAAAAGCGCAGAATGGCTTCAGGCCCTCTTCTGGTTCCGGGGGGCAGGCTGAGCCTGTGGTTAATTCTTCTTTCTGATGGGAAAATAGAGTGACCTGTGCCTGTCCCAACACCAAGAGCTAGTCTCTCGTTGGTTCCACGTCTTCCCGTTTATCCTCAGGACAAATTGCAACCTGTATGGAACAGGAGGTTAAAGGTGCTGATGCTCCAAGTAGGGAGCTTGCTAGTAAAGCGGCTGGAATGGCGAACCCGGGCACAAGGAGATGAGAAATGAGGTGCGTTTTAGAAACCTTTCCCCATCACACGGTGTACCATCTTCTGGGTTTCTCATGCATGTTTTTGATGTAGGAAGATGCCCTTGAACCTGGAGATTTGGGACCCATGCGATGGGTACCACGCAGTATTCCTTTAAAGGGTCTGCGTTTGCTCACCCAACCTCACCAAACCTCTCAGCCCCAAGAGTGTCCACCCTTATGTCTCATCCAGCTGTGCGTCTAGATATGGTCAATCCAGGTTGCATCACAGCCCCTGAACGCATTGTGTAAGAATTTCTCTCTCTTTCACTGTCTTTGTTTCATGGGTGTTTCAAAGTAATTTATTTTTATAATGGGGTTTAGCTGCTTTTCACTGCTGTGTTTATGCCGCTTTACACCCACTTGACACACTAACAGAGAGATATCAATACATAGGTTTTACGATTATTATTAGTCAGATATATTCTTGTGCGGTGAATAGGGCGTGTTGAGTCCAGTTCTCTGAGCAAGGAGTAGGTCTTGTCTATTACATATTGGGTTTATGGAACGGTATCTGAGCTAATTTGATACCCTTGTTTTATGTATCACCCCACCTCACCTTTCCCGTTAAGCAGCCATAGAGTGTTTTCTGCATGTGTGACTCTGTTCTGTTTTGTAATTCAGTTCAAGTGTAACGGTTTTTACATTCCCTCTATCAGTGATACCTTATGAGAAGTGTCCTTTTCTGTGTGACTTATTTCACTTAGAATCGTCGTACCTAAATCCACTCATCATGCTGCTACTAACCTTACGACATTGATTTCATGGCTGAGTGATATTCCATTGTACATAAGGACCACAACTTCTTTATCCATTTTTCTCT
This sequence comes from Balaenoptera borealis, assembly GCF_965194805.1. Classification (NCBI taxonomy): domain Eukaryota; kingdom Metazoa; phylum Chordata; class Mammalia; order Artiodactyla; family Balaenopteridae; genus Balaenoptera; species Balaenoptera borealis. Next base: position 413,275 of record NW_028123685.1, read on the forward strand.
TTCCTGGGATATTTAAGGTGGAATGAAGTGGAGGTCCTGGTCAACAGAGCAGCCCTAAACTTTGGGGTGCTTGTGTCTTGCTGATTTTTAATTTTCCCAATTTATACCCCCATGAGTGGAAGTGCCCTATGCTCTCTAAGCTGTGTTTTTCAGATGTTTCAGGACTCACCGGACACTTCTCCGGAGTGGCTCTTGGCAATTTACATCCCGCCCATCAGTGTAGCAAGGCTCCCATTTCTCCATGGCCTGTCCTGCATTTCTGGTTTTGACACTTTTTTCAGCATGGCCCTTTTGACCGATGGGAAGCGAGACTTCTTTGTAGCGCTGATTTGCCTTTCCAGGTTGCTTGGTTGGCCAAAAAGGGCGTATGCGTTTTTTCCTGAATATATTCAGGAAAAAACGCATACGCCCTTTTTGGCCAAGGGCATCATTGTCAACGTTTTGCCGCTTTTCATGTGCTTTAAAGGCGATTCGTATCTACCTCCTGAAATCTGTTTCCTGCAATTCTGCCTTGATTTCAAATCCTCTTCTTTGCCTTCCCTCAATATATTTGTGGACGAGAGTTATCATTTATAACTCTGCAGGTTTGTGAATTGCAGTGCCCTGAACCTCCATTTTACAACTCGTTTTTATGGGAGCTGGCCGCAAAAGCGCAGAATGGCTTCAGGCCCTCTTCTGGTTCCGGGGGGCAGGCTGAGCCTGTGGTTAATTCTTCTTTCTGATGGGAAAATAGAGTGACCTGTGCCTGTCCCAACACCAAGAGCTAGTCTCTCGTTGGTTCCACGTCTTCCCGTTTATCCTCAGGACAAATTGCAACCTGTATGGAACAGGAGGTTAAAGGTGCTGATGCTCCAAGTAGGGAGCTTTCTAGTAAAGCGGCTGGAATGGCGAACCCGGGCACAAGGAGATGAGAAATGAGGTGCGTTTTAGAAACCTTTCCCCATCACACGGTGTACCATCTTCTGGGTTTCTCATGCATGTTTTTGATGTAGGAAGATGCCCTTGAACCTGGAGATTTGGGACCCATGCGATGGGTACCACGCAGTATTCCTTTAAAGGGTCTGCGTTTGCTCACCCAACCTCACCAAACCTCTCAGCCCCAAGAGTGTCCACCCTTATGTCTCATCCAGCTGTGCGTCTAGATATGGTCAATCCAGGTTGCATCACAGCCCCTGAACGCATTGTGTAAGAATTTCTCTCTCTTTCACTGTCTTTGTTTCATGGGTGTTTCAAAGTAATTTATTTTTATAATGGGGTTTAGCTGCTTTTCACTGCTGTGTTTATGCCCCTTTACACCCACTTGACACACTAACAGAGAGATATCAATACATAGGTTTTAAGATTATTATTAGTCAGATATATTCTTGTGCGGTGAATAGGGCGTGTTGAGTCCAGTTCTCTGAGCAAGGAGTAGGTCTTGTCTATTACATATTGGGTTTATGGAACGGTATCTGAGCTAATTTGATACCCTTGTTTTATGTATCACCCCACCTCACCTTTCCCGTTAAGCAGCCATAGAGTGTTTTCTGCATGTGTGACTCTGTTCTGTTTTGTAATTCAGTTCAAGTGTAACGGTTTTTACATTCCCTCTATCAGTGATACCTTATGAGAAGTGTCCTTTTCTGTGTGACTTATTTCACTTAGAATCGTCGTACCTAAATCCACTCATCATGCTGCTACTAACCTTACGACATTGATTTCATGGCTGAGTGATATTCCATTGTACATAAGGACCACAACTTCTTTATCCATTTTTCTCTTTCCTGGGATATTTAAGGTGGAATGAAGTGGAGGTCCTGGTCAACAGAGCAGCCCTAAACTTTGGGGTGCTTGTGTCTTGCTGATTTTTAATTTTCCCAATTTATACCCCCATGAGTGGAAGTGCCCTATGCTCTCTAAGCTGTGTTTTTCAGATGTTTCAGGACTCACCGGACACTTCTCCGGAGTGGCTCTTGGCAATTTACATCCCGCCCATCAGTGTAGCAAGGCTCCCATTTCTCCATGGCCTGTCCTGCATTTCTGGTTTTGACACTTTTTTCAGCATGGCCCTTTTGACCGATGGGAAGCGAGACTTCTTTGTAGCGCTGATTTGCCTTTCCAGGTTGCTTGGTTGGCCAAAAAGGGCGTATGCGTTTTTTCCTGAATATATTCAGGAAAAAACGCATACGCCCTTTTTGGCCAAGGGCATCATTGTCAACGTTTTGCCGCTTTTCATGTGCTTTAAAGGCGATTCGTATCTACCTCCTGAAATCTGTTTCCTGCAATTCTGCCTTGATTTCAAATCCTCTTCTTTGCCTTCCCTCAATATATTTGTGGACGAGAGTTATCATTTATAACTCTGCAGGTTTGTGAATTGCAGTGCCCTGAACCTCCATTTTACAACTCGTTTTTATGGGAGCTGGCCGCAAAAGCGCAGAATGGCTTCAGGCCCTCTTCTGGTTCCGGGGGGCAGGCTGAGCCTGTGGTTAATTCTTCTTTCTGATGGGAAAATAGAGTGACCTGTGCCTGTCCCAACACCAAGAGCTAGTCTCTCGTTGGTTCCACGTCTTCCCGTTTATCCTCAGGACAAATTGCAACCTGTATGGAACAGGAGGTTAAAGGTGCTGATGCTCCAAGTAGGGAGCTTTCTAGTAAAGCGGCTGGAATGGCGAACCCGGGCACAAGGAGATGAGAAATGAGGTGCGTTTTAGAAACCTTTCCCCATCACACGGTGTACCATCTTCTGGGTTTCTCATGCATGTTTTTGATGTAGGAAGATGCCCTTGAACCTGGAGATTTGGGACCCATGCGATGGGTACCACGCAGTATTCCTTTAAAGGGTCTGCGTTTGCTCACCCAACCTCACCAAACCTCTCAGCCCCAAGAGTGTCCACCCTTATGTCTCATCCAGCTGTGCGTCTAGATATGGTCAATCCAGGTTGCATCACAGCCCCTGAACGCATTGTGTAAGAATTTCTCTCTCTTTCACTGTCTTTGTTTCATGGGTGTTTCAAAGTAATTTATTTTTATAATGGGGTTTAGCTGCTTTTCACTGCTGTGTTTATGCCCCTTTACACCCACTTGACACACTAACAGAGAGATATCAATACATAGGTTTTAAGATTATTATTAGTCAGATATATTCTTGTGCGGTGAATAGGGCGTGTTGAGTCCAGTTCTCTGAGCAAGGAGTAGGTCTTGTCTATTACATATTGGGTTTATGGAACGGTATCTGAGCTAATTTGATACCCTTGTTTTATGTATCACTCCACCTCACCTTTCCCGTTAAGCAGCCATAGTGTGTTTTCTGCATGTGTGACTCTGTTCTGTTTTGTAATTCAGTTCAAGTGTAACGGTTTTTACATTCCCTCTATCAGTGATACCTTATGAGAAGTGTCCTTTTCTGTGTGACTTATTTCACTTAGAATCGTCGTACCTAAATCCACTCATCATGCTGCTACTAACCTTACGACATTGATTTCATGGCTGAGTGATATTCCATTGTACATAAGGACCACAACTTCTTTATCCATTTTTCTCTTTCCTGGGATATTTAAGGTGGAATGAAGTGGAGGTCCTGGTCAACAGAGCATCCCTAAACTTTGGGGTGCTTGTGTCTTGCTGATTTTTAATTTTCCCAATTTATACCCCCATGAGTGGAAGTGCCCTATGCTCTCTAAGCTGTGTTTTTCAGATGTTTCAGGACTCACCGGACACTTCTCCGGAGTGGCTCTTGGCAATTTACATCCCGCCCATCAGTGTAGCAAGGCTCCCATTTCTCCATGGCCTGTCCTGCATTTCTGGTTTTGACACTTTTTTCAGCATGGCCCTTTTGACCGATGGGAAGCGAGACTTCTTTGTAGCGCTGATTTGCCTTTCCAGGTTGCTTGGTTGGCCAAAAAGGGCGTATGCGTTTTTTCCTGAATATATTCAGGAAAAAACGCATACGCCCTTTTTGGCCAAGGGCATCATTGTCAACGTTTTGCCGCTTTTCATGTGCTTTAAAGGCGATTCGTATCTACCTCCTGAAATCTGTTTCCTGCAATTCTGCCTTGATTTCAAATCCTCTTCTTTGCCTTCCCTCAATATATTTGTGGACGAGAGTTATCATTTATAACTCTGCAGGTTTGTGAATTGCAGTGCCCTGAACCTCCATTTTACAACTCGTTTTTATGGGAGCTGGCCGCAAAAGCGCAGAATGGCTTCAGGCCCTCTTCTGGTTCCGGGGGGCAGGCTGAGCCTGTGGTTAATTCTTCTTTCTGATGGGAAAATAGAGTGACCTGTGCCTGTCCCAACACCAAGAGCTAGTCTCTCGTTGGTTCCACGTCTTCCCGTTTATCCTCAGGACAAATTGCAACCTGTATGGAACAGGAGGTTAAAGGTGCTGATGCTCCAAGTAGGGAGCTTTCTAGTAAAGCGGCTGGAATGGCGAACCCGGGCACAAGGAGATGAGAAATGAGGTGCGTTTTAGAAACCTTTCCCCATCACACGGTGTACCATCTTCTGGGTTTCTCATGCATGTTTTTGATGTAGGAAGATGCCCTTGAACCTGGAGATTTGGGACCCATGCGATGGGTACCACGCAGTATTCCTTTAAAGGGTCTGCGTTTGCTCACCCAACCTCACCAAACCTCTCAGCCCCAAGAGTGTCCACCCTTATGTCTCATCCAGCTGTGCGTCTAGATATGGTCAATCCAGGTTGCATCACAGCCCCTGAACGCATTGTGTAAGAATTTCTCTCTCTTTCACTGTCTTTGTTTCATGGGTGTTACAAAGTAATTTATTTTTATAATGGGGTTTAGCTGCTTTTCACTGCTGTGTTTATGCCCCTTTACACCCACTTGACACACTAACAGAGAGATATCAATACATAGGTTTTAAGATTATTATTAGTCAGATATATTCTTGTGCGGTGAATAGGGCGTGTTGAGTCCAGTTCTCTGAGCAAGGAGTAGGTCTTGTCTATTACATATTGGGTTTATGGAACGGTATCTGAGCTAATTTGATACCCTTGTTTTATGTATCACCCCACCTCACCTTTCCCGTTAAGCAGCCATAGTGTGTTTTCTGCATGTGTGACTCTGTTCTGTTTTGTAATTCAGTTCAAGTGTAACGGTTTTTACATTCCCTCTATCAGTGATACCTTATGAGAAGTGTCCTTTTCTGTGTGACTTATTTCACTTAGAATCGTCGTACCTAAATCCACTCATCATGCTGCTACTAACCTTACGACATTGATTTCATGGCTGAGTGATATTCCATTGTACATAAGGACCACAACTTCTTTATCCATTTTTCTCTTTCCTGGGATATTTAAGGTGGAATGAAGTGGAGGTCCTGGTCAACAGAGCATCCCTAAACTTTGGGGTGCTTGTGTCTTGCTGATTTTTAATTTTCCCAATTTATACCCCCATGAGTGGAAGTGCCCTATGCTCTCTAAGCTGTGTTTTTCAGATGTTTCAGGACTCACCGGACACTTCTCCGGAGTGGCTCTTGGCAATTTACATCCCGCCCATCAGTGTAGCAAGGCTCCCATTTCTCCATGGCCTGTCCTGCATTTCTGGTTTTGACACTTTTTTCAGCATGGCCCTTTTGACCGATGGGAAGCGAGACTTCTTTGTAGCGCTGATTTGCCTTTCCAGGTTGCTTGGTTGGCCAAAAAGGGCGTATGCGTTTTTTCCTGAATATATTCAGGAAAAAACGCATACGCCCTTTTTGGCCAAGGGCATCATTGTCAACGTTTTGCCGCTTTTCATGTGCTTTAAAGGCGATTCGTATCTACCTCCTGAAATCTGTTTCCTGCAATTCTGCCTTGATTTCAAATCCTCTTCTTTGCCTTCCCTCAATATATTTGTGGACGAGAGTTATCATTTATAACTCTGCAGGTTTGTGAATTGCAGTGCCCTGAACCTCCATTTTACAACTCGTTTTTATGGGAGCTGGCCGCAAAAGCGCAGAATGGCTTCAGGCCCTCTTCTGGTTCCGGGGGGCAGGCTGAGCCTGTGGTTAATTCTTCTTTCTGATGGGAAAATAGAGTGACCTGTGCCTGTCCCAACACCAAGAGCTAGTCTCTCGTTGGTTCCACGTCTTCCCGTTTATCCTCAGGACAAATTGCAACCTGTATGGAACAGGAGGTTAAAGGTGCTGATGCTCCAAGTAGGGAGCTTGCTAGTAAAGCGGCTGGAATGGCGAACCCGGGCACAAGGAGATGAGAAATGAGGTGCGTTTTAGAAACCTTTCCCCATCACACGGTGTACCATCTTCTGGGTTTCTCATGCATGTTTTTGATGTAGGAAGATGCCCTTGAACCTGGAGATTTGGGACCCATGCGATGGGTACCACGCAGTATTCCTTTAAAGGGTCTGCGTTTGCTCACCCAACCTCACCAAACCTCTCAGCCCCAAGAGTGTCCACCCTTATGTCTCATCCAGCTGTGCGTCTAGATATGGTCAATCCAGGTTGCATCACAGCCCCTGAACGCATTGTGTAAGAATTTCTCTCTCTTTCACTGTCTTTGTTTCATGGGTGTTTCAAAGTAATTTATTTTTATAATGGGGTTTAGCTGCTTTTCACTGCTGTGTTTATGCCGCTTTACACCCACTTGACACACTAACAGAGAGATATCAATACATAGGTTTTACGATTATTATTAGTCAGATATATTCTTGTGCGGTGAATAGGGCGTGTTGAGTCCAGTTCTCTGAGCAAGGAGTAGGTCTTGTCTATTACATATTGGGTTTATGGAACGGTATCTGAGCTAATTTGATACCCTTGTTTTATGTATCACCCCACCTCACCTTTCCCGTTAAGCAGCCATAGAGTGTTTTCTGCATGTGTGACTCTGTTCTGTTTTGTAATTCAGTTCAAGTGTAACGGTTTTTACATTCCCTCTATCAGTGATACCTTATGAGAAGTGTCCTTTTCTGTGTGACTTATTTCACTTAGAATCGTCGTACCTAAATCCACTCATCATGCTGCTACTAACCTTACGACATTGATTTCATGGCTGAGTGATATTCCATTGTACATAAGGACCACAACTTCTTTATCCATTTTTCTCTTTCCTGGGATATTTAAGGTGGAATGAAGTGGAGGTCCTGGTCAACAGAGCAGCCCTAAACTTTGGGGTGCTTGTGTCTTGCTGATTTTTAATTTTCCCAATTTATACCCCCATGAGTGGAAGTGCCCTATGCTCTCTAAGCTGTGTTTTTCAGATGTTTCAGGACTCACCGGACACTTCTCCGGAGTGGCTCTTGGCAATTTACATCCCGCCCATCAGTGTAGCAAGGCTCCCATTTCTCCATGGCCTGTCCTGCATTTCTGGTTTTGACACTTTTTTCAGCATGGCCCTTTTGACCGATGGGAAGCGAGACTTCTTTGTAGCGCTGATTTGCCTTTCCAGGTTGCTTGGTTGGCCAAAAAGGGCGTATGCGTTTTTTCCTGAATATATTCAGGAAAAAACGCATACGCCCTTTTTGGCCAAGGGCATCATTGTCAACGTTTTGCCGCTTTTCATGTGCTTTAAAGGCGATTCGTATCTACCTCCTGAAATCTGTTTCCTGCAATTCTGCCTTGATTTCAAATCCTCTTCTTTGCCTTCCCTCAATATATTTGTGGACGAGAGTTATCATTTATAACTCTGCAGGTTTGTGAATTGCAGTGCCCTGAACCTCCATTTTACAACTCGTTTTTATGGGAGCTGGCCGCAAAAGCGCAGAATGGCTTCAGGCCCTCTTCTGGTTCCGGGGGGCAGGCTGAGCCTGTGGTTAATTCTTCTTTCTGATGGGAAAATAGAGTGACCTGTGCCTGTCCCAACACCAAGAGCTAGTCTCTCGTTGGTTCCACGTCTTCCCGTTTATCCTCAGGACAAATTGCAACCTGTATGGAACAGGAGGTTAAAGGTGCTGATGCTCCAAGTAGGGAGCTTTCTAGTAAAGCGGCTGGAATGGCGAACCCGGGCACAAGGAGATGAGAAATGAGGTGCGTTTTAGAAACCTTTCCCCATCACACGGTGTACCATCTTCTGGGTTTCTCATGCATGTTTTTGATGTAGGAAGATGCCCTTGAACCTGGAGATTTGGGACCCATGCGATGGGTACCACGCAGTATTCCTTTAAAGGGTCTGCGTTTGCTCACCCAACCTCACCAAACCTCTCAGCCCCAAGAGTGTCCACCCTTATGTCTCATCCAGCTGTGCGTCTAGATATGGTCAATCCAGGTTGCATCACAGCCCCTGAACGCATTGTGTAAGAATTTCTCTCTCTTTCACTGTCTTTGTTTCATGGGTGTTTCAAAGTAATTTATTTTTATAATGGGGTTTAGCTGCTTTTCACTGCTGTGTTTATGCCCCTTTACACCCACTTGACACACTAACAGAGAGATATCAATACATAGGTTTTAAGATTATTATTAGTCTTTCTGTCTGAATTTAAAAAAAAAAAAAAAAAAAATTCCACAAGGACTCAGAGGCAAAGAATATACAAATCAATTTTCACTGCAAAGTAAAGGAGCTGTTACAGTGGAGGATTACTGGACTGAATGTCAATACTATGACATAGTATGAGTGTGTTTCATGTTTGGTAATTGCAATCATTGTTGCTTTTGTTGTGGTCATCCATGTACAATGCTGGGTGTCAGTCGACTTATCTCTTGTAAAAATAAAATACAGTGTGTGTGTGTGAAAAAAAAAAAAAAAAAAAAAAGAACAGTAAGGAATGCTGAGCAAAGGTAGAGGAATTACCCTTAGATAGAAGGAAGAAATCTCTTCCTTAGATAGAAGGAAGAGTGAAAGAAGGAAGGAACCCATGGAAATAGTGAGGAATGGAATGGAAAACAGAAGAAAGTTAAGGCAGTTCATTTTTGCTGTCTTCTACTTTCTTGTGAAATAGGAGTTATCATCTGCTCCCCTGTATTCATCAGTAGCACCAATTAGCAAAATATATCATTATCATCCAGCTCAAGAAAAGACCAAATGATAGCTTTAGAATGGGGCTGGTCACCAGGAAGACCAAGCCATGATTAGAAGTTTGGAACTTTCAGAGGTGAAAGGGGCCAGAGGAGTTAATAATTGATAATGCGTCAGTGAGGAAGCCTCCACAAAAATCCCCGAACTATGGGGTTTGGAGAAATTCTGTGGTGAACACATCCATGTCCTGGGATCATGGAACACCCCAACTCACAGAGACAGAAGCTCCTCTACTCAGAACGCTTCCAGATCTTGCCCAATGTCCTTTCCATCTGGCTATCTATCTGTATCCTTTATCATATCCTTTACTATATAATAAACCGATAAGTATAAAAAAAAAAAAAAAAAAAAAAAAAAAAAAAAAAAAAAAAAAGATTATTATTAGTCAGATATATTCTTGTGCGGTGAATAGGGCGTGTTGAGTCCAGTTCTCTGAGCAAGGAGTAGGTCTTGTCTATTACATATTGGGTTTATGGAACGGTATCTGAGCTAATTTGATACCCTTGTTTTATGTATCACCCCACCTCACCTTTCCCGTTAAGCAGCCATAGAGTGTTTTCTGCATGTGTGACTCTGTTCTGTTTTGTAATTCAGTTCAAGTGTAACGGTTTTTACATTCCCTCTATCAGTGATACCTTATGAGAAGTGTCCTTTTCTGTGTGACTTATTTCACTTAGAATCGTCGTACCTAAATCCACTCATCATGCTGCTACTAACCTTACGACATTGATTTCATGGCTGAGTGATATTCCATTGTACATAAGGACCACAACTTCTTTATCCATTTTTCTCTTTCCTGGGATATTTAAGGTGGAATGAAGTGGAGGTCCTGGTCAACAGAGCAGCCCTAAACTTTGGGGTGCTTGTGTCTTGCTGAGTTTTAATTTTCCCAATTTATACCCCCATGAGTGGAAGTGCCCTATGCTCTCTAAGCTGTGTTTTTCAGATGTTTCAGGACTCACCGGACACTTCTCCGGAGTGGCTCTTGGCAATTTACATCCCGCCCATCAGTGTAGCAAGGCTCCCATTTCTCCATGGCCTGTCCTGCATTTCTGGTTTTGACACTTTTTTCAGCATGGCCCTTTTGACCGATGGGAAGCGAGACTTCTTTGTAGCGCTGATTTGCCTTTCCAGGTTGCTTGGTTGGCCAAAAAGGGCGTATGCGTTTTTTCCTGAATATATTCAGGAAAAAACGCATACGCCCTTTTTGGCCAAGGGCATCATTGTCAACGTTTTGCCGCTTTTCATGTGCTTTAAAGGCGATTCGTATCTACCTCCTGAAATCTGTTTCCTGCAATTCTGCCTTGATTTCAAATCCTCTTCTTTGCCTTCCCTCAATATATTTGTGGACGAGAGTTATCATTTATAACTCTGCAGGTTTGTGAATTGCAGTGCCCTGAACCTCCATTTTACAACTCGTTTTTATGGGAGCTGGCCGCAAAAGCGCAGAATGGCTTCAGGCCCTCTTCTGGTTCCGGGGGGCAGGCTGAGCCTGTGGTTAATTCTTCTTTCTGATGGGAAAATAGAGTGACCTGTGCCTGTCCCAACACCAAGAGCTAGTCTCTCGTTGGTTCCACGTCTTCCCGTTTATCCTCAGGACAAATTGCAACCTGTATGGAACAGGAGGTTAAAGGTGCTGATGCTCCAAGTAGGGAGCTTTCTAGTAAAGCGGCTGGAATGGCGAACCCGGGCACAAGGAGATGAGAAATGAGGTGCGTTTTAGAAACCTTTCCCCATCACACGGTGTACCATCTTCTGGGTTTCTCATGCATGTTTTTGATGTAGGAAGATGCCCTTGAACCTGGAGATTTGGGACCCATGCGATGGGTACCACGCAGTATTCCTTTAAAGGGTCTGCGTTTGCTCACCCAACCTCACCAAACCTCTCAGCCCCAAGAGTGTCCACCCTTATGTCTCATCCAGCTGTGCGTCTAGATATGGTCAATCCAGGTTGCATCACAGCCCCTGAACGCATTGTGTAAGAATTTCTCTCTCTTTCACTGTCTTTGTTTCATGGGTGTTTCAAAGTAATTTATTTTTATAATGGGGTTTAGCTGCTTTTCACTGCTGTGTTTATGCCCCTTTACACCCACTTGACACACTAACAGAGAGATATCAATACATAGGTTTTAAGATTATTATTAGTCAGATATATTCTTGTGCGGTGAATAGGGCGTGTTGAGTCCAGTTCTCTGAGCAAGGAGTAGGTCTTGTCTATTACATATTGGGTTTATGGAACGGTATCTGAGCTAATTTGATACCCTTGTTTTATGTATCACCCCACCTCACCTTTCCCGTTAAGCAGCCATAGTGTGTTTTCTGCATGTGTGACTCTGTTCTGTTTTGTAATTCAGTTCAAGTGTAACGGTTTTTACATTCCCTCTATCAGTGATACCTTATGAGAAGTGTCCTTTTCTGTGTGACTTATTTCACTTAGAATCGTCGTACCTAAATCCACTCATCATGCTGCTACTAACCTTACGACATTGATTTCATGGCTGAGTGATATTCCATTGTACATAAGGACCACAACTTCTTTATCCATTTTTCTCTTTCCTGGGATATTTAAGGTGGAATGAAGTGGAGGTCCTGGTCAACAGAGCAGCCCTAAACTTTGGGGTGCTTGTGTCTTGCTGATTTTTAATTTTCCCAATTTATACCCCCATGAGTGGAAGTGCCCTATGCTCTCTAAGCTGTGTTTTTCAGATGTTTCAGGACTCACCGGACACTTCTCCGGAGTGGCTCTTGGCAATTTACATCCCGCCCATCAGTGTAGCAAGGCTCCCATTTCTCCATGGCCTGTCCTGCATTTCTGGTTTTGACACTTTTTTCAGCATGGCCCTTTTGACCGATGGGAAGCGAGACTTCTTTGTAGCGCTGATTTGCCTTTCCAGGTTGCTTGGTTGGCCAAAAAGGGCGTATGCGTTTTTTCCTGAATATATTCAGGAAAAAACGCATACGCCCTTTTTGGCCAAGGGCATCATTGTCAACGTTTTGCCGCTTTTCATGTGCTTTAAAGGCGATTCGTATCTACCTCCTGAAATCTGTTTCCTGCAATTCTGCCTTGATTTCAAATCCTCTTCTTTGCCTTCCCTCAATATATTTGTGGACGAGAGTTATCATTTATAACTCTGCAGGTTTGTGAATTGCAGTGCCCTGAACCTCCATTTTACAACTCGTTTTTATGGGAGCTGGCCGCAAAAGCGCAGAATGGCTTCAGGCCCTCTTCTGGTTCCGGGGGGCAGGCTGAGCCTGTGGTTAATTCTTCTTTCTGATGGGAAAATAGAGTGACCTGTGCCTGTCCCAACACCAAGAGCTAGTCTCTCGTTGGTTCCACGTCTTCCCGTTTATCCTCAGGACAAATTGCAACCTGTATGGAACAGGAGGTTAAAGGTGCTGATGCTCCAAGTAGGGAGCTTTCTAGTAAAGCGGCTGGAATGGCGAACCCGGGCACAAGGAGATGAGAAATGAGGTGCGTTTTAGAAACCTTTCCCCATCACACGGTGTACCATCTTCTGGGTTTCTCATGCATGTTTTTGATGTAGGAAGATGCCCTTGAACCTGGAGATTTGGGACCCATGCGATGGGTACCACGCAGTATTCCTTTAAAGGGTCTGCGTTTGCTCACCCAACCTCACCAAACCTCTCAGCCCCAAGAGTGTCCACCCTTATGTCTCATCCAGCTGTGCGTCTAGATATGGTCAATCCAGGTTGCATCACAGCCCCTGAACGCATTGTGTAAGAATTTCTCTCTCTTTCACTGTCTTTGTTTCATGGGTGTTTCAAAGTAATTTATTTTTATAATGGGGTTTAGCTGCTTTTCACTGCTGTGTTTATGCCCCTTTACACCCACTTGACACACTAACAGAGAGATATCAATACATAGGTTTTAAGATTATTATTAGTCAGATATATTCTTGTGCGGTGAATAGGGCGTGTTGAGTCCAGTTCTCTGAGCAAGGAGTAGGTCTTGTCTATTACATATTGGGTTTATGGAACGGTATCTGAGCTAATTTGATACCCTTGTTTTATGTATCACCCCACCTCACCTTTCCCGTTAAGCAGCCATAGTGTGTTTTCTGCATGTGTGACTCTGTTCTGTTTTGTAATTCAGTTCAAGTGTAACGGTTTTTACATTCCCTCTATCAGTGATACCTTATGAGAAGTGTCCTTTTCTGTGTGACTTATTTCACTTAGAATCGTCGTACCTAAATCCACTCATCATGCTGCTACTAACCTTACGACATTGATTTCATGGCTGAGTGATATTCCATTGTACATAAGGACCACAACTTCTTTATCCATTTTTCTCTTTCCTGGGATATTTAAGGTGGAATGAAGTGGAGGTCCTGGTCAACAGAGCATCCCTAAACTTTGGGGTGCTTGTGTCTTGCTGATTTTTAATTTTCCCAATTTATACCCCCATGAGTGGAAGTGCCCTATGCTCTCTAAGCTGTGTTTTTCAGATGTTTCAGGACTCACCGGACACTTCTCCGGAGTGGCTCTTGGCAATTTACATCCCGCCCATCAGTGTAGCAAGGCTCCCATTTCTCCATGGCCTGTCCTGCATTTCTGGTTTTGACACTTTTTTCAGCATGGCCCTTTTGACCGATGGGAAGCGAGACTTCTTTGTAGCGCTGATTTGCCTTTCCAGGTTGCTTGGTTGGCCAAAAAGGGCGTATGCGTTTTTTCCTGAATATATTCAGGAAAAAACGCATACGCCCTTTTTGGCCAAGGGCATCATTGTCAACGTTTTGCCGCTTTTCATGTGCTTTAAAGGCGATTCGTATCTACCTCCTGAAATCTGTTTCCTGCAATTCTGCCTTGATTTCAAATCCTCTTCTTTGCCTTCCCTCAATATATTTGTGGACGAGAGTTATCATTTATAACTCTGCAGGTTTGTGAATTGCAGTGCCCTGAACCTCCATTTTACAACTCGTTTTTATGGGAGCTGGCCGCAAAAGCGCAGAATGGCTTCAGGCCCTCTTCTGGTTCCGGGGGGCAGGCTGAGCCTGTGGTTAATTCTTCTTTCTGATGGGAAAATAGAGTGACCTGTGCCTGTCCCAACACCAAGAGCTAGTCTCTCGTTGGTTCCACGTCTTCCCGTTTATCCTCAGGACAAATTGCAACCTGTATGGAACAGGAGGTTAAAGGGGCTGATGCTCCAAGTAGGGAGCTTTCTAGTAAAGCGGCTGGAATGGCGAACCCGGGCACAAGGAGATGAGAAATGAGGTGCGTTTTAGAAACCTTTCCCCATCACACGGTGTACCATCTTCTGGGTTTCTCATGCATGTTTTTGATGTAGGAAGATGCCCTTGAACCTGGAGATTTGGGACCCATGCGATGGGTACCACGCAGTATTCCTTTAAAGGGTCTGCGTTTGCTCACCCAACCTCACCAAACCTCTCAGCCCCAAGAGTGTCCACCCTTATGTCTCATCCAGCTGTGCGTCTAGATATGGTCAATCCAGGTTGCATCACAGCCCCTGAACGCATTGTGTAAGAATTTCTCTCTCTTTCACTGTCTTTGTTTCATGGGTGTTTCAAAGTAATTTATTTTTATAATGGGGTTTAGCTGCTTTTCACTGCTGTGTTTATGCCCCTTTACACCCACTTGACACACTAACAGAGAGATATCAATACATAGGTTTTACGATTATTATTAGTCAGATATATTCTTGTGCGGTGAATAGGGCGTGTTGAGTCCAGTTCTCTGAGCAAGGAGTAGGTCTTGTCTATTACATATTGGGTTTATGGAACGGTATCTGAGCTAATTTGATACCCTTGTTTTATGTATCACCCCACCTCACCTTTCCCGTTAAGCAGCCATAGTGTGTTTTCTGCATGTGTGACTCTGTTCTGTTTTGTAATTCAGTTCAAGTGTAACGGTTTTTACATTCCCTCTATCAGTGATACCTTATGAGAAGTGTCCTTTTCTGTGTGACTTATTTCACTTAGAATCGTCGTACCTAAATCCACTCATCATGCTGCTACTAACCTTACGACATTGATTTCATGGCTGAGTGATATTCCATTGTACATAAGGACCACAACTTCTTTATCCATTTTTCTCTTTCCTGGGATATTTAAGGTGGAATGAAGTGGAGGTCCTGGTCAACAGAGCAGCCCTAAACTTTGGGGTGCTTGTGTCTTGCTGATTTTTAATTTTCCCAATTTATACCCCCATGAGTGGAAGTGCCCTATGCTCTCTAAGCTGTGTTTTTCAGATGTTTCAGGACTCACCGGACACTTCTCCGGAGTGGCTCTTGGCAATTTACATCCCGCCCATCAGTGTAGCAAGGCTCCCATTTCTCCATGGCCTGTCCTGCATTTCTGGTTTTGACACTTTTTTCAGCATGGCCCTTTTGACCGATGGGAAGCGAGACTTCTTTGTAGCGCTGATTTGCCTTTCCAGGTTGCTTGGTTGGCCAAAAAGGGCGTATGCGTTTTTTCCTGAATATATTCAGGAAAAAACGCATACGCCCTTTTTGGCCAAGGGCATCATTGTCAACGTTTTGCCGCTTTTCATGTGCTTTAAAGGCGATTCGTATCTACCTCCTGAAATCTGTTTCCTGCAATTCTGCCTTGATTTCAAATCCTCTTCTTTGCCTTCCCTCAATATATTTGTGGACGAGAGTTATCATTTATAACTCTGCAGGTTTGTGAATTGCAGTGCCCTGAACCTCCATTTTACAACTCGTTTTTATGGGAGCTGGCCGCAAAAGCGCAGAATGGCTTCAGGCCCTCTTCTGGTTCCGGGGGGCAGGCTGAGCCTGTGGTTAATTCTTCTTTCTGATGGGAAAATAGAGTGACCTGTGCCTGTCCCAACACCAAGAGCTAGTCTCTCGTTGGTTCCACGTCTTCCCGTTTATCCTCAGGACAAATTGCAACCTGTATGGAACAGGAGGTTAAAGGTGCTGATGCTCCAAGTAGGGAGCTTTCTAGTAAAGCGGCTGGAATGGCGAACCCGGGCACAAGGAGATGAGAAATGAGGTGCGTTTTAGAAACCTTTCCCCATCACACGGTGTACCATCTTCTGGGTTTCTCATGCATGTTTTTGATGTAGGAAGATGCCCTTGAACCTGGAGATTTGGGACCCATGCGATGGGTACCACGCAATATTCCTTTAAAGGGTCTGCGTTTGCTCACCCAACCTCACCAAACCTCTCAGCCCCAAGAGTGTCCACCCTTATGTCTCATCCAGCTGTGCGTCTAGATATGGTCAATCCAGGTTGCATCACAGCCCCTGAACGCATTGTGTAAGAATTTCTCTCTCTTTCACTGTCTTTGTTTCATGGGTGTTTCAAAGTAATTTATTTTTATAATGGGGTTTAGCTGCTTTTCACTGCTGTGTTTATGCCCCTTTACACCCACTTGACACACTAACAGAGAGATATCAATACATAGGTTTTACGATTATTATTAGTCAGATATATTCTTGTGCGGTGAATAGGGCGTGTTGAGTCCAGTTCTCTGAGCAAGGAGTAGGTCTTGTCTATTACATATTGGGTTTATGGAACGGTATCTGAGCTAATTTGATACCCTTGTTTTATGTATCACCCCACCTCACCTTTCCCGTTAAGCAGCCATAGTGTGTTTTCTGCATGTGTGACTCTGTTCTGTTTTGTAATTCAGTTCAAGTGTAACGGTTTTTACATTCCCTCTATCAGTGATACCTTATGAGAAGTGTCCTTTTCTGTGTGACTTATTTCACTTAGAATCGTCGTACCTAAATCCACTCATCATGCTGCTACTAACCTTACGACATTGATTTCATGGCTGAGTGATATTCCATTGTACATAAGGACCACAACTTCTTTATCCATTTTTCTCTTTCCTGGGATATTGAAGGTGGAATGAAGTGGAGGTCCTGGTCAACAGAGCAGCCCTAAACTTTGGGGTGCTTGTGTCTTGCTGATTTTTAATTTTCCCAATTTATACCCCCATGAGTGGAAGTGCCCTATGCTCTCTAAGCTGTGTTTTTCAGATGTTTCAGGACTCACCGGACACTTCTCCGGAGTGGCTCTTGGCAATTTACATCCCGCCCATCAGTGTAGCAAGGCTCCCATTTCTCCATGGCCTGTCCTGCATTTCTGGTTTTGACACTTTTTTCAGCATGGCCCTTTTGACCGATGGGAAGCGAGACTTCTTTGTAGCGCTGATTTGCCTTTCCAGGTTGCTTGGTTGGCCAAAAAGGGCGTATGCGTTTTTTCCTGAATATATTCAGGAAAAAACGCATACGCCCTTTTTGGCCAAGGGCATCATTGTCAACGTTTTGCCGCTTTTCATGTGCTTTAAAGGCGATTCGTATCTACCTCCTGAAATCTGTTTCCTGCAATTCTGCCTTGATTTCAAATCCTCTTCTTTGCCTTCCCTCAATATATTTGTGGACGAGAGTTATCATTTATAACTCTGCAGGTTTGTGAATTGCAGTGCCCTGAACCTCCATTTTACAACTCGTTTTTATGGGAGCTGGCCGCAAAAGCGCAGAATGGCTTCAGGCCCTCTTCTGGTTCCGGGGGGCAGGCTGAGCCTGTGGTTAATTCTTCTTTCTGATGGGAAAATAGAGTGACCTGTGCCTGTCCCAACACCAAGAGCTAGTCTCTCGTTGGTTCCACGTCTTCCCGTTTATCCTCAGGACAAATTGCAACCTGTATGGAACAGGAGGTTAAAGGTGCTGATGCTCCAAGTAGGGAGCTTTCTAGTAAAGCGGCTGGAATGGCGAACCCGGGCACAAGGAGATGAGAAATGAGGTGCGTTTTAGAAACCTTTCCCCATCACACGGTGTACCATCTTCTGGGTTTCTCATGCATGTTTTTGATGTAGGAAGATGCCCTTGAACCTGGAGATTTGGGACCCATGCGATGGGTACCACGCAGTATTCCTTTAAAGGGTCTGCGTTTGCTCACCCAACCTCACCAAACCTCTCAGCCCCAAGAGTGTCCACCCTTATGTCTCATCCAGCTGTGCGTCTAGATATGGTCAATCCAGGTTGCATCACAGCCCCTGAACGCATTGTGTAAGAATTTCTCTCTCTTTCACTGTCTTTGTTTCATGGGTGTTTCAAAGTAATTTATTTTTATAATGGGGTTTAGCTGCTTTTCACTGCTGTGTTTATGCCCCTTTACACCCACTTGACACACTAACAGAGAGATATCAATACATAGGTTTTAAGATTATTATTAGTCTTTCTGTCTGAATTTAAAAAAAAAAAAAAAAAAAATTCCACAAGGACTCAGAGGCAAAGAATATACAAATCAATTTTCACTGCAAAGTAAAGGAGCTGTTACAGTGGAGGATTACTGGACTGAATGTCAATACTATGACATAGTATGAGTGTGTTTCATGTTTGGTAATTGCAATCATTGTTGCTTTTGTTGTGGTCATCCATGTACAATGCTGGGTGTCAGTCGACTTATCTCTTGTAAAAATAAAATACAGTGTGTGTGTGTGAAAAAAAAAAAAAAAAAAAAAAGAACAGTAAGGAATGCTGAGCAAAGGTAGAGGAATTACCCTTAGATAGAAGGAAGAAATCTCTTCCTTAGATAGAAGGAAGAGTGAAAGAAGGAAGGAACCCATGGAAATAGTGAGGAATGGAATGGAAAACAGAAGAAAGTTAAGGCAGTTCATTTTTGCTGTCTTCTACTTTCTTGTGAAATAGGAGTTATCATCTGCTCCCCTGTATTCATCAGTAGCACCAATTAGCAAAATATATCATTATCATCCAGCTCAAGAAAAGACCAAATGATAGCTTTAGAATGGGGCTGGTCACCAGGAAGACCAAGCCATGATTAGAAGTTTGGAACTTTCAGAGGTGAAAGGGGCCAGAGGAGTTAATAATTGATAATGCGTCAGTGAGGAAGCCTCCACAAAAATCCCCGAACTATGGGGTTTGGAGAAATTCTGTGGTGAACACATCCATGTCCTGGGATCATGGAACACCCCAACTCACAGAGACAGAAGCTCCTCTACTCAGAACGCTTCCAGATCTTGCCCAATGTCCTTTCCATCTGGCTATCTATCTGTATCCTTTATCATATCCTTTACTATATAATAAACCGATAAGTATAAAAAAAAAAAAAAAAAAAAAAAAAAAAAAAAAAAAAAAAAAAGATTATTATTAGTCAGATATATTCTTGTGCGGTGAATAGGGCGTGTTGAGTCCAGTTCTCTGAGCAAGGAGTAGGTCTTGTCTATTACATATTGGGTTTATGGAACGGTATCTGAGCTAATTTGATACCCTTGTTTTATGTATCACCCCACCTCACCTTTCCCGTTAAGCAGCCATAGAGTGTTTTCTGCATGTGTGACTCTGTTCTGTTTTGTAATTCAGTTCAAGTGTAACGGTTTTTACATTCCCTCTATCAGTGATACCTTATGAGAAGTGTCCTTTTCTGTGTGACTTATTTCACTTAGAATCGTCGTACCTAAATCCACTCATCATGCTGCTACTAACCTTACGACATTGATTTCATGGCTGAGTGATATTCCATTGTACATAAGGACCACAACTTCTTTATCCATTTTTCTCTTTCCTGGGATATTTAAGGTGGAATGAAGTGGAGGTCCTGGTCAACAGAGCAGCCCTAAACTTTGGGGTGCTTGTGTCTTGCTGAGTTTTAATTTTCCCAATTTATACCCCCATGAGTGGAAGTGCCCTATGCTCTCTAAGCTGTGTTTTTCAGATGTTTCAGGACTCACCGGACACTTCTCCGGAGTGGCTCTTGGCAATTTACATCCCGCCCATCAGTGTAGCAAGGCTCCCATTTCTCCATGGCCTGTCCTGCATTTCTGGTTTTGACACTTTTTTCAGCATGGCCCTTTTGACCGATGGGAAGCGAGACTTCTTTGTAGCGCTGATTTGCCTTTCCAGGTTGCTTGGTTGGCCAAAAAGGGCGTATGCGTTTTTTCCTGAATATATTCAGGAAAAAACGCATACGCCCTTTTTGGCCAAGGGCATCATTGTCAACGTTTTGCCGCTTTTCATGTGCTTTAAAGGCGATTCGTATCTACCTCCTGAAATCTGTTTCCTGCAATTCTGCCTTGATTTCAAATCCTCTTCTTTGCCTTCCCTCAATATATTTGTGGACGAGAGTTATCATTTATAACTCTGCAGGTTTGTGAATTGCAGTGCCCTGAACCTCCATTTTACAACTCGTTTTTATGGGAGCTGGCCGCAAAAGCGCAGAATGGCTTCAGGCCCTCTTCTGGTTCCGGGGGGCAGGCTGAGCCTGTGGTTAATTCTTCTTTCTGATGGGAAAATAGAGTGACCTGTGCCTGTCCCAACACCAAGAGCTAGTCTCTCGTTGGTTCCACGTCTTCCCGTTTATCCTCAGGACAAATTGCAACCTGTATGGAACAGGAGGTTAAAGGGGCTGATGCTCCAAGTAGGGAGCTTTCTAGTAAAGCGGCTGGAATGGCGAACCCGGGCACAAGGAGATGAGAAATGAGGTGCGTTTTAGAAACCTTTCCCCATCACACGGTGTACCATCTTCTGGGTTTCTCATGCATGTTTTTGATGTAGGAAGATGCCCTTGAACCTGGAGATTTGGGACCCATGCGATGGGTACCACGCAGTATTCCTTTAAAGGGTCTGCGTTTGCTCACCCAACCTCACCAAACCTCTCAGCCCCAAGAGTGTCCACCCTTATGTCTCATCCAGCTGTGCGTCTAGATATGGTCAATCCAGGTTGCATCACAGCCCCTGAACGCATTGTGTAAGAATTTCTCTCTCTTTCACTGTCTTTGTTTCATGGGTGTTTCAAAGTAATTTATTTTTATAATGGGGTTTAGCTGCTTTTCACTGCTGTGTTTATGCCCCTTTACACCCACTTGACACACTAACAGAGAGATATCAATACATAGGTTTTACGATTATTATTAGTCAGATATATTCTTGTGCGGTGAATAGGGCGTGTTGAGTCCAGTTCTCTGAGCAAGGAGTAGGTCTTGTCTATTACATATTGGGTTTATGGAACGGTATCTGAGCTAATTTGATACCCTTGTTTTATGTATCACCCCACCTCACCTTTCCCGTTAAGCAGCCATAGTGTGTTTTCTGCATGTGTGACTCTGTTCTGTTTTGTAATTCAGTTCAAGTGTAACGGTTTTTACATTCCCTCTATCAGTGATACCTTATGAGAAGTGTCCTTTTCTGTGTGACTTATTTCACTTAGAATCGTCGTACCTAAATCCACTCATCATGCTGCTACTAACCTTACGACATTGATTTCATGGCTGAGTGATATTCCATTGTACATAAGGACCACAACTTCTTTATCCATTTTTCTCTTTCCTGGGATATTTAAGGTGGAATGAAGTGGAGGTCCTGGTCAACAGAGCAGCCCTAAACTTTGGGGTGCTTGTGTCTTGCTGATTTTTAATTTTCCCAATTTATACCCCCATGAGTGGAAGTGCCCTATGCTCTCTAAGCTGTGTTTTTCAGATGTTTCAGGACTCACCGGACACTTCTCCGGAGTGGCTCTTGGCAATTTACATCCCGCCCATCAGTGTAGCAAGGCTCCCATTTCTCCATGGCCTGTCCTGCATTTCTGGTTTTGACACTTTTTTCAGCATGGCCCTTTTGACCGATGGGAAGCGAGACTTCTTTGTAGCGCTGATTTGCCTTTCCAGGTTGCTTGGTTGGCCAAAAAGGGCGTATGCGTTTTTTCCTGAATATATTCAGGAAAAAACGCATACGCCCTTTTTGGCCAAGGGCATCATTGTCAACGTTTTGCCGCTTTTCATGTGCTTTAAAGGCGATTCGTATCTACCTCCTGAAATCTGTTTCCTGCAATTCTGCCTTGATTTCAAATCCTCTTCTTTGCCTTCCCTCAATATATTTGTGGACGAGAGTTATCATTTATAACTCTGCAGGTTTGTGAATTGCAGTGCCCTGAACCTCCATTTTACAACTCGTTTTTATGGGAGCTGGCCGCAAAAGCGCAGAATGGCTTCAGGCCCTCTTCTGGTTCCGGGGGGCAGGCTGAGCCTGTGGTTAATTCTTCTTTCTGATGGGAAAATAGAGTGACCTGTGCCTGTCCCAACACCAAGAGCTAGTCTCTCGTTGGTTCCACGTCTTCCCGTTTATCCTCAGGACAAATTGCAACCTGTATGGAACAGGAGGTTAAAGGTGCTGATGCTCCAAGTAGGGAGCTTTCTAGTAAAGCGGCTGGAATGGCGAACCCGGGCACAAGGAGATGAGAAATGAGGTGCGTTTTAGAAACCTTTCCCCATCACACGGTGTACCATCTTCTGGGTTTCTCATGCATGTTTTTGATGTAGGAAGATGCCCTTGAACCTGGAGATTTGGGACCCATGCGATGGGTACCACGCAATATTCCTTTAAAGGGTCTGCGTTTGCTCACCCAACCTCACCAAACCTCTCAGCCCCAAGAGTGTCCACCCTTATGTCTCATCCAGCTGTGCGTCTAGATATGGTCAATCCAGGTTGCATCACAGCCCCTGAACGCATTGTGTAAGAATTTCTCTCTCTTTCACTGTCTTTGTTTCATGGGTGTTTCAAAGTAATTTATTTTTATAATGGGGTTTAGCTGCTTTTCACTGCTGTGTTTATGCCCCTTTACACCCACTTGACACACTAACAGAGAGATATCAATACATAGGTTTTACGATTATTATTAGTCAGATATATTCTTGTTCGGTGAATAGGGCGTGTTGAGTCCAGTTCTCTGAGCAAGGAGTAGGTCTTGTCTATTACATATTGGGTTTATGGAACGGTATCTGAGCTAATTTGATACCCTTGTTTTATGTATCACCCCACCTCACCTTTCCCGTTAAGCAGCCATAGTGTGTTTTCTGCATGTGTGACTCTGTTCTGTTTTGTAATTCAGTTCAAGTGTAACGGTTTTTACATTCCCTCTATCAGTGATACCTTATGAGAAGTGTCCTTTTCTGTGTGACTTATTTCACTTAGAATCGTCGTACCTAAATCCACTCATCATGCTGCTACTAACCTTACGACATTGATTTCATGGCTGAGTGATATTCCATTGTACATAAGGACCACAACTTCTTTATCCATTTTTCTCTTTCCTGGGATATTGAAGGTGGAATGAAGTGGAGGTCCTGGTCAACAGAGCAGCCCTAAACTTTGGGGTGCTTGTGTCTTGCTGATTTTTAATTTTCCCAATTTATACCCCCATGAGTGGAAGTGCCCTATGCTCTCTAAGCTGTGTTTTTCAGATGTTTCAGGACTCACCGGACACTTCTCCGGAGTGGCTCTTGGCAATTTACATCCCGCCCATCAGTGTAGCAAGGCTCCCATTTCTCCATGGCCTGTCCTGCATTTCTGGTTTTGACACTTTTTTCAGCATGGCCCTTTTGACCGATGGGAAGCGAGACTTCTTTGTAGCGCTGATTTGCCTTTCCAGGTTGCTTGGTTGGCCAAAAAGGGCGTATGCGTTTTTTCCTGAATATATTCAGGAAAAAACGCATACGCCCTTTTTGGCCAAGGGCATCATTGTCAACGTTTTGCCGCTTTTCATGTGCTTTAAAGGCGATTCGTATCTACCTCCTGAAATCTGTTTCCTGCAATTCTGCCTTGATTTCAAATCCTCTTCTTTGCCTTCCCTCAATATATTTGTGGACGGGAGTTATCATTTATAACTCTGCAGGTTTGTGAATTGCAGTGCCCTGAACCTCCATTTTACAACTCGTTTTTATGGGAGCTGGCCGCAAAAGCGCAGAATGGCTTCAGGCCCTGTTCTGGTTCCGGGGGGCAGGCTGAGCCTGTGGTTAATTCTTCTTTCTGATGGGAAAATAGAGTGACCTGTGCCTGTCCCAACACCAAGAGCTAGTCTCTCGTTGGTTCCACGTCTTCCCGTTTATCCTCAGGACAAATTGCAACCTGTATGGAACAGGAGGTTAAAGGGGCTGATGCTCCAAGTAGGGAGCTTGCTAGTAAAGCGGCTGGAATGGCGAACCCGGGCACAAGGAGATGAGAAATGAGGTGCGTTTTAGAAACCTTTCCCCATCACACGGTGTACCATCTTCTGGGTTTCTCATGCATGTTTTTGATGTAGGAAGATGCCCTTGAACCTGGAGATTTGGGACCCATGCGATGGGTACCACGCAGTATTCCTTTAAAGGGTCTGCGTTTGCTCACCCAACCTCACCAAACCTCTCAGCCCCAAGAGTGTCCACCCTTATGTCTCATCCAGCTGTGCGTCTAGATATGGTCAATCCAGGTTGCATCACAGCCCCTGAACGCATTGTGTAAGAATTTCTCTCTCTTTCACTGTCTTTGTTTCATGGGTGTTTCAAAGTAATTTATTTTTATAATGGGGTTTAGCTGCTTTTCACTGCTGTGTTTATGCCGCTTTACACCCACTTGACACACTAACAGAGAGATATCAATACATAGGTTTTACGATTATTATTAGTCAGATATATTCTTGTGCGGTGAATAGGGCGTGTTGAGTCCAGTTCTCTGAGCAAGGAGTAGGTCTTGTCTATTACATATTGGGTTTATGGAACGGTATCTGAGCTAATTTGATACCCTTGTTTTATGTATCACCCCACCTCACCTTTCCCGTTAAGCAGCCATAGTGTGTTTTCTGCATGTGTGACTCTGTTCTGTTTTGTAATTCAGTTCAAGTGTAACGGTTTTTACATTCCCTCTATCAGTGATACCTTATGAGAAGTGTCCTTTTCTGTGTGACTTATTTCACTTAGAATCGTCGTACCTAAATCCACTCATCATGCTGCTACTAACCTTACGACATTGATTTCATGGCTGAGTGATATTCCATTGTACATAAGGACCACAACTTCTTTATCCATTTTTCTCTTTCCTGGGATATTTAAGGTGGAATGAAGTGGAGGTCCTGGTCAACAGAGCAGCCCTAAACTTTGGGGTGCTTGTGTCTTGCTGAGTTTTAATTTTCCCAATTTATACCCCCATGAGTGGAAGTGCCCTATGCTCTCTAAGCTGTGTTTTTCAGATGTTTCAGGACTCACCGGACACTTCTCCGGAGTGGCTCTTGGCAATTTACATCCCGCCCATCAGTGTAGCAAGGCTCCCATTTCTCCATGGCCTGTCCTGCATTTCTGGTTTTGACACTTTTTTCAGCATGGCCCTTTTGACCGATGGGAAGCGAGACTTCTTTGTAGCGCTGATTTGCCTTTCCAGGTTGCTTGGTTGGCCAAAAAGGGCGTATGCGTTTTTTCCTGAATATATTCAGGAAAAAACGCATACGCCCTTTTTGGCCAAGGGCATCATTGTCAACGTTTTGCCGCTTTTCATGTGCTTTAAAGGCGATTCGTATCTACCTCCTGAAATCTGTTTCCTGCAATTCTGCCTTGATTTCAAATCCTCTTCTTTGCCTTCCCTCAATATATTTGTGGACGGGAGTTATCATTTATAACTCTGCAGGTTTGTGAATTGCAGTGCCCTGAACCTCCATTTTACAACTCGTTTTTATGGGAGCTGGCCGCAAAAGCGCAGAATGGCTTCAGGCCCTGTTCTGGTTCCGGGGGGCAGGCTGAGCCTGTGGTTAATTCTTCTTTCTGATGGGAAAATAGAGTGACCTGTGCCTGTCCCAACACCAAGAGCTAGTCTCTCGTTGGTTCCACGTCTTCCCGTTTATCCTCAGGACAAATTGCAACCTGTATGGAACAGGAGGTTAAAGGGGCTGATGCTCCAAGTAGGGAGCTTGCTAGTAAAGCGGCTGGAATGGCGAACCCGGGCACAAGGAGATGAGAAATGAGGTGCGTTTTAGAAACCTTTCCCCATCACACGGTGTACCATCTTCTGGGTTTCTCATGCATGTTTTTGATGTAGGAAGATGCCCTTGAACCTGGAGATTTGGGACCCATGCGATGGGTACCACGCAGTATTCCTTTAAAGGGTCTGCGTTTGCTCACCCAACCTCACCAAACCTCTCAGCCCCAAGAGTGTCCACCCTTATGTCTCATCCAGCTGTGCGTCTAGATATGGTCAATCCAGGTTGCATCACAGCCCCTGAACGCATTGTGTAAGAATTTCTCTCTCTTTCACTGTCTTTGTTTCATGGGTGTTTCAAAGTAATTTATTTTTATAATGGGGTTTAGCTGCTTTTCACTGCTGTGTTTATGCCGCTTTACACCCACTTGACACACTAACAGAGAGATATCAATACATAGGTTTTACGATTATTATTAGTCAGATATATTCTTGTGCGGTGAATAGGGCGTGTTGAGTCCAGTTCTCTGAGCAAGGAGTAGGTCTTGTCTATTACATATTGGGTTTATGGAACGGTATCTGAGCTAATTTGATACCCTTGTTTTATGTATCACCCCACCTCACCTTTCCCGTTAAGCAGCCATAGTGTGTTTTCTGCATGTGTGACTCTGTTCTGTTTTGTAATTCAGTTCAAGTGTAACGGTTTTTACATTCCCTCTATCAGTGATACCTTATGAGAAGTGTCCTTTTCTGTGTGACTTATTTCACTTAGAATCGTCGTACCTAAATCCACTCATCATGCTGCTACTAACCTTACGACATTGATTTCATGGCTGAGTGATATTCCATTGTACATAAGGACCACAACTTCTTTATCCATTTTTCTCTTTCCTGGGATATTGAAGGTGGAATGAAGTGGAGGTCCTGGTCAACAGAGCAGCCCTAAACTTTGGGGTGCTTGTGTCTTGCTGAGTTTTAATTTTCCCAATTTATACCCCCATGAGTGGAAGTGCCCTATGCTCTCTAAGCTGTGTTTTTCAGATGTTTCAGGACTCACCGGACACTTCTCCGGAGTGGCTCTTGGCAATTTACATCCCGCCCATCAGTGTAGCAAGGCTCCCATTTCTCCATGGCCTGTCCTGCATTTCTGGTTTTGACACTTTTTTCAGCATGGCCCTTTTGACCGATGGGAAGCGAGACTTCTTTGTAGCGCTGATTTGCCTTTCCAGGTTGCTTGGTTGGCCAAAAAGGGCGTATGCGTTTTTTCCTGAATATATTCAGGAAAAAACGCATACGCCCTTTTTGGCCAAGGGCATCATTGTCAACGTTTTGCCGCTTTTCATGTGCTTTAAAGGCGATTCGTATCTACCTCCTGAAATCTGTTTCCTGCAATTCTGCCTTGATTTCAAATCCTCTTCTTTGCCTTCCCTCAATATATTTGTGGACGGGAGTTATCATTTATAACTCTGCAGGTTTGTGAATTGCAGTGCCCTGAACCTCCATTTTACAACTCGTTTTTATGGGAGCTGGCCGCAAAAGCGCAGAATGGCTTCAGGCCCTGTTCTGGTTCCGGGGGGCAGGCTGAGCCTGTGGTTAATTCTTCTTTCTGATGGGAAAATAGAGTGACCTGTGCCTGTCCCAACACCAAGAGCTAGTCTCTCGTTGGTTCCACGTCTTCCCGTTTATCCTCAGGACAAATTGCAACCTGTATGGAACAGGAGGTTAAAGGGGCTGATGCTCCAAGTAGGGAGCTTGCTAGTAAAGCGGCTGGAATGGCGAACCCGGGCACAAGGAGATGAGAAATGAGGTGCGTTTTAGAAACCTTTCCCCATCACACGGTGTACCATCTTCTGGGTTTCTCATGCATGTTTTTGATGTAGGAAGATGCCCTTGAACCTGGAGATTTGGGACCCATGCGATGGGTACCACGCAGTATTCCTTTAAAGGGTCTGCGTTTGCTCACCCAACCTCACCAAACCTCTCAGCCCCAAGAGTGTCCACCCTT
This sequence comes from Balaenoptera borealis, assembly GCF_965194805.1. NCBI lineage: Eukaryota > Metazoa > Chordata > Mammalia > Artiodactyla > Balaenopteridae > Balaenoptera > Balaenoptera borealis. The sequence continues at coordinate 440,907 of NW_028123685.1, forward strand.
ATGTCTCATCCAGCTGTGCGTCTAGATATGGTCAATCCAGGTTGCATCACAGCCCCTGAACGCATTGTGTAAGAATTTCTCTCTCTTTCACTGTCTTTGTTTCATGGGTGTTTCAAAGTAATTTATTTTTATAATGGGGTTTAGCTGCTTTTCACTGCTGTGTTTATGCCGCTTTACACCCACTTGACACACTAACAGAGAGATATCAATACATAGGTTTTACGATTATTATTAGTCAGATATATTCTTGTGCGGTGAATAGGGCGTGTTGAGTCCAGTTCTCTGAGCAAGGAGTAGGTCTTGTCTATTACATATTGGGTTTATGGAACGGTATCTGAGCTAATTTGATACCCTTGTTTTATGTATCACCCCACCTCACCTTTCCCGTTAAGCAGCCATAGTGTGTTTTCTGCATGTGTGACTCTGTTCTGTTTTGTAATTCAGTTCAAGTGTAACGGTTTTTACATTCCCTCTATCAGTGATACCTTATGAGAAGTGTCCTTTTCTGTGTGACTTATTTCACTTAGAATCGTCGTACCTAAATCCACTCATCATGCTGCTACTAACCTTACGACATTGATTTCATGGCTGAGTGATATTCCATTGTACATAAGGACCACAACTTCTTTATCCATTTTTCTCTTTCCTGGGATATTTAAGGTGGAATGAAGTGGAGGTCCTGGTCAACAGAGCAGCCCTAAACTTTGGGGTGCTTGTGTCTTGCTGAGTTTTAATTTTCCCAATTTATACCCCCATGAGTGGAAGTGCCCTATGCTCTCTAAGCTGTGTTTTTCAGATGTTTCAGGACTCACCGGACACTTCTCCGGAGTGGCTCTTGGCAATTTACATCCCGCCCATCAGTGTAGCAAGGCTCCCATTTCTCCATGGCCTGTCCTGCATTTCTGGTTTTGACACTTTTTTCAGCATGGCCCTTTTGACCGATGGGAAGCGAGACTTCTTTGTAGCGCTGATTTGCCTTTCCAGGTTGCTTGGTTGGCCAAAAAGGGCGTATGCGTTTTTTCCTGAATATATTCAGGAAAAAACGCATACGCCCTTTTTGGCCAAGGGCATCATTGTCAACGTTTTGCCGCTTTTCATGTGCTTTAAAGGCGATTCGTATCTACCTCCTGAAATCTGTTTCCTGCAATTCTGCCTTGATTTCAAATCCTCTTCTTTGCCTTCCCTCAATATATTTGTGGACGGGAGTTATCATTTATAACTCTGCAGGTTTGTGAATTGCAGTGCCCTGAACCTCCATTTTACAACTCGTTTTTATGGGAGCTGGCCGCAAAAGCGCAGAATGGCTTCAGGCCCTGTTCTGGTTCCGGGGGGCAGGCTGAGCCTGTGGTTAATTCTTCTTTCTGATGGGAAAATAGAGTGACCTGTGCCTGTCCCAACACCAAGAGCTAGTCTCTCGTTGGTTCCACGTCTTCCCGTTTATCCTCAGGACAAATTGCAACCTGTATGGAACAGGAGGTTAAAGGGGCTGATGCTCCAAGTAGGGAGCTTGCTAGTAAAGCGGCTGGAATGGCGAACCCGGGCACAAGGAGATGAGAAATGAGGTGCGTTTTAGAAACCTTTCCCCATCACACGGTGTACCATCTTCTGGGTTTCTCATGCATGTTTTTGATGTAGGAAGATGCCCTTGAACCTGGAGATTTGGGACCCATGCGATGGGTACCACGCAGTATTCCTTTAAAGGGTCTGCGTTTGCTCACCCAACCTCACCAAACCTCTCAGCCCCAAGAGTGTCCACCCTTATGTCTCATCCAGCTGTGCGTCTAGATATGGTCAATCCAGGTTGCATCACAGCCCCTGAACGCATTGTGTAAGAATTTCTCTCTCTTTCACTGTCTTTGTTTCATGGGTGTTTCAAAGTAATTTATTTTTATAATGGGGTTTAGCTGCTTTTCACTGCTGTGTTTATGCCGCTTTACACCCACTTGACACACTAACAGAGAGATATCAATACATAGGTTTTACGATTATTATTAGTCAGATATATTCTTGTGCGGTGAATAGGGCGTGTTGAGTCCAGTTCTCTGAGCAAGGAGTAGGTCTTGTCTATTACATATTGGGTTTATGGAACGGTATCTGAGCTAATTTGATACCCTTGTTTTATGTATCACCCCACCTCACCTTTCCCGTTAAGCAGCCATAGTGTGTTTTCTGCATGTGTGACTCTGTTCTGTTTTGTAATTCAGTTCAAGTGTAACGGTTTTTACATTCCCTCTATCAGTGATACCTTATGAGAAGTGTCCTTTTCTGTGTGACTTATTTCACTTAGAATCGTCGTACCTAAATCCACTCATCATGCTGCTACTAACCTTACGACATTGATTTCATGGCTGAGTGATATTCCATTGTACATAAGGACCACAACTTCTTTATCCATTTTTCTCTTTCCTGGGATATTTAAGGTGGAATGAAGTGGAGGTCCTGGTCAACAGAGCAGCCCTAAACTTTGGGGTGCTTGTGTCTTGCTGAGTTTTAATTTTCCCAATTTATACCCCCATGAGTGGAAGTGCCCTATGCTCTCTAAGCTGTGTTTTTCAGATGTTTCAGGACTCACCGGACACTTCTCCGGAGTGGCTCTTGGCAATTTACATCCCGCCCATCAGTGTAGCAAGGCTCCCATTTCTCCATGGCCTGTCCTGCATTTCTGGTTTTGACACTTTTTTCAGCATGGCCCTTTTGACCGATGGGAAGCGAGACTTCTTTGTAGCGCTGATTTGCCTTTCCAGGTTGCTTGGTTGGCCAAAAAGGGCGTATGCGTTTTTTCCTGAATATATTCAGGAAAAAACGCATACGCCCTTTTTGGCCAAGGGCATCATTGTCAACGTTTTGCCGCTTTTCATGTGCTTTAAAGGCGATTCGTATCTACCTCCTGAAATCTGTTTCCTGCAATTCTGCCTTGATTTCAAATCCTCTTCTTTGCCTTCCCTCAATATATTTGTGGACGGGAGTTATCATTTATAACTCTGCAGGTTTGTGAATTGCAGTGCCCTGAACCTCCATTTTACAACTCGTTTTTATGGGAGCTGGCCGCAAAAGCGCAGAATGGCTTCAGGCCCTGTTCTGGTTCCGGGGGGCAGGCTGAGCCTGTGGTTAATTCTTCTTTCTGATGGGAAAATAGAGTGACCTGTGCCTGTCCCAACACCAAGAGCTAGTCTCTCGTTGGTTCCACGTCTTCCCGTTTATCCTCAGGACAAATTGCAACCTGTATGGAACAGGAGGTTAAAGGGGCTGATGCTCCAAGTAGGGAGCTTGCTAGTAAAGCGGCTGGAATGGCGAACCCGGGCACAAGGAGATGAGAAATGAGGTGCGTTTTAGAAACCTTTCCCCATCACACGGTGTACCATCTTCTGGGTTTCTCATGCATGTTTTTGATGTAGGAAGATGCCCTTGAACCTGGAGATTTGGGACCCATGCGATGGGTACCACGCAGTATTCCTTTAAAGGGTCTGCGTTTGCTCACCCAACCTCACCAAACCTCTCAGCCCCAAGAGTGTCCACCCTTATGTCTCATCCAGCTGTGCGTCTAGATATGGTCAATCCAGGTTGCATCACAGCCCCTGAACGCATTGTGTAAGAATTTCTCTCTCTTTCACTGTCTTTGTTTCATGGGTGTTTCAAAGTAATTTATTTTTATAATGGGGTTTAGCTGCTTTTCACTGCTGTGTTTATGCCGCTTTACACCCACTTGACACACTAACAGAGAGATATCAATACATAGGTTTTACGATTATTATTAGTCAGATATATTCTTGTGCGGTGAATAGGGCGTGTTGAGTCCAGTTCTCTGAGCAAGGAGTAGGTCTTGTCTATTACATATTGGGTTTATGGAACGGTATCTGAGCTAATTTGATACCCTTGTTTTATGTATCACCCCACCTCACCTTTCCCGTTAAGCAGCCATAGTGTGTTTTCTGCATGTGTGACTCTGTTCTGTTTTGTAATTCAGTTCAAGTGTAACGGTTTTTACATTCCCTCTATCAGTGATACCTTATGAGAAGTGTCCTTTTCTGTGTGACTTATTTCACTTAGAATCGTCGTACCTAAATCCACTCATCATGCTGCTACTAACCTTACGACATTGATTTCATGGCTGAGTGATATTCCATTGTACATAAGGACCACAACTTCTTTATCCATTTTTCTCTTTCCTGGGATATTTAAGGTGGAATGAAGTGGAGGTCCTGGTCAACAGAGCAGCCCTAAACTTTGGGGTGCTTGTGTCTTGCTGAGTTTTAATTTTCCCAATTTATACCCCCATGAGTGGAAGTGCCCTATGCTCTCTAAGCTGTGTTTTTCAGATGTTTCAGGACTCACCGGACACTTCTCCGGAGTGGCTCTTGGCAATTTACATCCCGCCCATCAGTGTAGCAAGGCTCCCATTTCTCCATGGCCTGTCCTGCATTTCTGGTTTTGACACTTTTTTCAGCATGGCCCTTTTGACCGATGGGAAGCGAGACTTCTTTGTAGCGCTGATTTGCCTTTCCAGGTTGCTTGGTTGGCCAAAAAGGGCGTATGCGTTTTTTCCTGAATATATTCAGGAAAAAACGCATACGCCCTTTTTGGCCAAGGGCATCATTGTCAACGTTTTGCCGCTTTTCATGTGCTTTAAAGGCGATTCGTATCTACCTCCTGAAATCTGTTTCCTGCAATTCTGCCTTGATTTCAAATCCTCTTCTTTGCCTTCCCTCAATATATTTGTGGACGGGAGTTATCATTTATAACTCTGCAGGTTTGTGAATTGCAGTGCCCTGAACCTCCATTTTACAACTCGTTTTTATGGGAGCTGGCCGCAAAAGCGCAGAATGGCTTCAGGCCCTGTTCTGGTTCCGGGGGGCAGGCTGAGCCTGTGGTTAATTCTTCTTTCTGATGGGAAAATAGAGTGACCTGTGCCTGTCCCAACACCAAGAGCTAGTCTCTCGTTGGTTCCACGTCTTCCCGTTTATCCTCAGGACAAATTGCAACCTGTATGGAACAGGAGGTTAAAGGGGCTGATGCTCCAAGTAGGGAGCTTGCTAGTAAAGCGGCTGGAATGGCGAACCCGGGCACAAGGAGATGAGAAATGAGGTGCGTTTTAGAAACCTTTCCCCATCACACGGTGTACCATCTTCTGGGTTTCTCATGCATGTTTTTGATGTAGGAAGATGCCCTTGAACCTGGAGATTTGGGACCCATGCGATGGGTACCACGCAGTATTCCTTTAAAGGGTCTGCGTTTGCTCACCCAACCTCACCAAACCTCTCAGCCCCAAGAGTGTCCACCCTTATGTCTCATCCAGCTGTGCGTCTAGATATGGTCAATCCAGGTTGCATCACAGCCCCTGAACGCATTGTGTAAGAATTTCTCTCTCTTTCACTGTCTTTGTTTCATGGGTGTTTCAAAGTAATTTATTTTTATAATGGGGTTTAGCTGCTTTTCACTGCTGTGTTTATGCCGCTTTACACCCACTTGACACACTAACAGAGAGATATCAATACATAGGTTTTACGATTATTATTAGTCAGATATATTCTTGTGCGGTGAATAGGGCGTGTTGAGTCCAGTTCTCTGAGCAAGGAGTAGGTCTTGTCTATTACATATTGGGTTTATGGAACGGTATCTGAGCTAATTTGATACCCTTGTTTTATGTATCACCCCACCTCACCTTTCCCGTTAAGCAGCCATAGTGTGTTTTCTGCATGTGTGACTCTGTTCTGTTTTGTAATTCAGTTCAAGTGTAACGGTTTTTACATTCCCTCTATCAGTGATACCTTATGAGAAGTGTCCTTTTCTGTGTGACTTATTTCACTTAGAATCGTCGTACCTAAATCCACTCATCATGCTGCTACTAACCTTACGACATTGATTTCATGGCTGAGTGATATTCCATTGTACATAAGGACCACAACTTCTTTATCCATTTTTCTCTTTCCTGGGATATTTAAGGTGGAATGAAGTGGAGGTCCTGGTCAACAGAGCAGCCCTAAACTTTGGGGTGCTTGTGTCTTGCTGAGTTTTAATTTTCCCAATTTATACCCCCATGAGTGGAAGTGCCCTATGCTCTCTAAGCTGTGTTTTTCAGATGTTTCAGGACTCACCGGACACTTCTCCGGAGTGGCTCTTGGCAATTTACATCCCGCCCATCAGTGTAGCAAGGCTCCCATTTCTCCATGGCCTGTCCTGCATTTCTGGTTTTGACACTTTTTTCAGCATGGCCCTTTTGACCGATGGGAAGCGAGACTTCTTTGTAGCGCTGATTTGCCTTTCCAGGTTGCTTGGTTGGCCAAAAAGGGCGTATGCGTTTTTTCCTGAATATATTCAGGAAAAAACGCATACGCCCTTTTTGGCCAAGGGCATCATTGTCAACGTTTTGCCGCTTTTCATGTGCTTTAAAGGCGATTCGTATCTACCTCCTGAAATCTGTTTCCTGCAATTCTGCCTTGATTTCAAATCCTCTTCTTTGCCTTCCCTCAATATATTTGTGGACGGGAGTTATCATTTATAACTCTGCAGGTTTGTGAATTGCAGTGCCCTGAACCTCCATTTTACAACTCGTTTTTATGGGAGCTGGCCGCAAAAGCGCAGAATGGCTTCAGGCCCTGTTCTGGTTCCGGGGGGCAGGCTGAGCCTGTGGTTAATTCTTCTTTCTGATGGGAAAATAGAGTGACCTGTGCCTGTCCCAACACCAAGAGCTAGTCTCTCGTTGGTTCCACGTCTTCCCGTTTATCCTCAGGACAAATTGCAACCTGTATGGAACAGGAGGTTAAAGGGGCTGATGCTCCAAGTAGGGAGCTTGCTAGTAAAGCGGCTGGAATGGCGAACCCGGGCACAAGGAGATGAGAAATGAGGTGCGTTTTAGAAACCTTTCCCCATCACACGGTGTACCATCTTCTGGGTTTCTCATGCATGTTTTTGATGTAGGAAGATGCCCTTGAACCTGGAGATTTGGGACCCATGCGATGGGTACCACGCAGTATTCCTTTAAAGGGTCTGGGTTTGCTCACCCAACCTCACCAAACCTCTCAGCCCCAAGAGTGTCCACCCTTATGTCTCATCCAGCTGTGCGTCTAGATATGGTCAATCCAGGTTGCATCACAGCCCCTGAACGCATTGTGTAAGAATTTCTCTCTCTTTCACTGTCTTTGTTTCATGGGTGTTTCAAAGTAATTTATTTTTATAATGGGGTTTAGCTGCTTTTCACTGCTGTGTTTATGCCGCTTTACACCCACTTGACACACTAACAGAGAGATATCAATACATAGGTTTTACGATTATTATTAGTCAGATATATTCTTGTGCGGTGAATAGGGCATGTTGAGTCCAGTTCTCTGAGCAAGGAGTAGGTCTTGTCTATTACATATTGGGTTTATGGAACGGTATCTGAGCTAATTTGATACCCTTGTTTTATGTATCACCCCACCTCACCTTTCCCGTTAAGCAGCCATAGTGTGTTTTCTGCATGTGTGACTCTGTTCTGTTTTGTAATTCAGTTCAAGTGTAACGGTTTTTACATTCCCTCTATCAGTGATACCTTATGAGAAGTGTCCTTTTCTGTGTGACTTATTTCACTTAGAATCGTCGTACCTAAATCCACTCATCATGCTGCTACTAACCTTACGACATTGATTTCATGGCTGAGTGATATTCCATTGTACATAAGGACCACAACTTCTTTATCCATTTTTCTCTTTCCTGGGATATTTAAGGTGGAATGAAGTGGAGGTCCTGGTCAACAGAGCAGCCCTAAACTTTGGGGTGCTTGTGTCTTGCTGAGTTTTAATTTTCCCAATTTATACCCCCATGAGTGGAAGTGCCCTATGCTCTCTAAGCTGTGTTTTTCAGATGTTTCAGGACTCACCGGACACTTCTCCGGAGTGGCTCTTGGCAATTTACATCCCGCCCATCAGTGTAGCAAGGCTCCCATTTCTCCATGGCCTGTCCTGCATTTCTGGTTTTGACACTTTTTTCAGCATGGCCCTTTTGACCGATGGGAAGCGAGACTTCTTTGTAGCGCTGATTTGCCTTTCCAGGTTGCTTGGTTGGCCAAAAAGGGCGTATGCGTTTTTTCCTGAATATATTCAGGAAAAAACGCATACGCCCTTTTTGGCCAAGGGCATCATTGTCAACGTTTTGCCGCTTTTCATGTGCTTTAAAGGCGATTCGTATCTACCTCCTGAAATCTGTTTCCTGCAATTCTGCCTTGATTTCAAATCCTCTTCTTTGCCTTCCCTCAATATATTTGTGGACGGGAGTTATCATTTATAACTCTGCAGGTTTGTGAATTGCAGTGCCCTGAACCTCCATTTTACAACTCGTTTTTATGGGAGCTGGCCGCAAAATCGCAGAATGGCTTCAGGCCCTGTTCTGGTTCCGGGGGGCAGGCTGAGCCTGTGGTTAATTCTTTCTGATGGGAAAATAGAGTGACCTGTGCCTGTCCCAACACCAAGAGCTAGTCTCTCGTTGGTTCCACGTCTTCCCGTTTATCCTCAGGACAAATTGCAACCTGTATGGAACAGGAGGTTAAAGGGGCTGATGCTCCAAGTAGGGAGCTTGCTAGTAAAGCGGCTGGAATGGCGAACCCGGGCACAAGGAGATGAGAAATGAGGTGCGTTTTAGAAACCTTTCCCCATCACACGGTGTACCATCTTCTGGGTTTCTCATGCATGTTTTTGATGTAGGAAGATGCCCTTGAACCTGGAGATTTGGGACCCATGCGATGGGTACCACGCAGTATTCCTTTAAAGGGTCTGGGTTTGCTCACCCAACCTCACCAAACCTCTCAGCCCCAAGAGTGTCCACCCTTATGTCTCATCCAGCTGTGCGTCTAGATATGGTCAATCCAGGTTGCATCACAGCCCCTGAACGCATTGTGTAAGAATTTCTCTCTCTTTCACTGTCTTTGTTTCATGGGTGTTTCAAAGTAATTTATTTTTATAATGGGGTTTAGCTGCTTTTCACTGCTGTGTTTATGCCGCTTTACACCCACTTGACACACTAACAGAGAGATATCAATACATAGGTTTTACGATTATTATTAGTCAGATATATTCTTGTGCGGTGAATAGGGCGTGTTGAGTCCAGTTCTCTGAGCAAGGAGTAGGTCTTGTCTATTACATATTGGGTTTATGGAACGGTATCTGAGCTAATTTGATACCCTTGTTTTATGTATCACCCCACCTCACCTTTCCCGTTAAGCAGCCATAGTGTGTTTTCTGCATGTGTGACTCTGTTCTGTTTTGTAATTCAGTTCAAGTGTAACGGTTTTTACATTCCCTCTATCAGTGATACCTTATGAGAAGTGTCCTTTTCTGTGTGACTTATTTCACTTAGAATCGTCGTACCTAAATCCACTCATCATGCTGCTACTAACCTTACGACATTGATTTCATGGCTGAGTGATATTCCATTGTACATAAGGACCACAACTTCTTTATCCATTTTTCTCTTTCCTGGGATATTTAAGGTGGAATGAAGTGGAGGTCCTGGTCAACAGAGCAGCCCTAAACTTTGGGGTGCTTGTGTCTTGCTGATTTTTAATTTTCCCAATTTATACCCCCATGAGTGGAAGTGCCCTATGCTCTCTAAGCTGTGTTTTTCAGATGTTTCAGGACTCACCAGACACTTCTCCGGAGTGGCTCTTGGCAATTTACATCCCGCCCATCAGTGTAGCAAGGCTCCCATTTCTCCATGGCCTGTCCTGCATTTCTGGTTTTGACACTTTTTTCAGCATGGCCCTTTTGACCGATGGGAAGCGAGACTTCTTTGTAGCGCTGATTTGCCTTTCCAGGTTGCTTGGTTGGCCAAAAAGGGCGTATGCGTTTTTTCCTGAATATATTCAGGAAAAAACGCATACGCCCTTTTTGGCCAAGGGCATCATTGTCAACGTTTTGCCGCTTTTCATGTGCTTTAAAGGCGATTCGTATCTACCTCCTGAAATCTGTTTCCTGCAATGCTGCCTTGATTTCAAATCCTCTTCTTTGCCTTCCCTCAATATATTTGTGGACGAGAGTTATCATTTATAACTCTGCAGGTTTGTGAATTGCAGTGCCCTGAACCTCCATTTTACAACTCGTTTTTATGGGAGCTGGCCGCAAAATCGCAGAATGGCTTCAGGCCCTGTTCTGGTTCCGGGGGGCAGGCTGAGCCTGTGGTTAATTCTTCTTTCTGATGGGAAAATAGAGTGACCTGTGCCTGTCCCAACACCAAGAGCTAGTCTCTCGTTGGTTCCACGTCTTCCCGTTTATCCTCAGGACAAATTGCAACCTGCATGGAACAGGAGGTTAAAGGTGCTGATGCTCCAAGTAGGGAGCTTGCTAGTAAAGCGGCTGGAATGGCGAACCCGGGCACAAGGAGATGAGAAATGAGGTGCGTTTTAGAAACCTTTCCCCATCACACGGTGTACCATCTTCTGGGTTTCTCATGCATGTTTTTGATGTAGGAAGATGCCCTTGAACCTGGAGATTTGGGACCCATGCGATGGGTACCACGCAGTATTCCTTTAAAGGGTCTGCGTTTGCTCACCCAACCTCACCAAACCTCTCAGCCCCAAGAGTGTCCACCCTTATGTCTCATCCAGCTGTGCGTCTAGATATGGTCAATCCAGGTTGCATCACAGCCCCTGAACGCATTGTGTAAGAATTTCTCTCTCTTTCACTGTCTTTGTTTCATGGGTGTTTCAAAGTAATTTATTTTTATAATGGGGTTTAGCTGCTTTTCACTGCTGTGTTTATGCCGCTTTACACCCACTTGACACACTAACAGAGAGATATCAATACATAGGTTTTACGATTATTATTAGTCAGATATATTCTTGTGCGGTGAATAGGGCGTGTTGAGTCCAGTTCTCTGAGCAAGGAGTAGGTCTTGTCTATTACATATTGGGTTTATGGAACGGTATCTGAGCTAATTTGATACCCTTGTTTTATGTATCACCCCACCTCACCTTTCCCGTTAAGCAGCCATAGTGTGTTTTCTGCATGTGTGACTCTGTTCTGTTTTGTAATTCAGTTCAAGTGTAACGGTTTTTACATTCCCTCTATCAGTGATACCTTATGAGAAGTGTCCTTTTCTGTGTGACTTATTTCACTTAGAATCGTCGTACCTAAATCCACTCATCATGCTGCTACTAACCTTACGACATTGATTTCATGGCTGAGTGATATTCCATTGTACATAAGGACCACAACTTCTTTATCCATTTTTCTCTTTCCTGGGATATTTAAGGTGGAATGAAGTGGAGGTCCTGGTCAACAGAGCAGCCCTAAACTTTGGGGTGCTTGTGTCTTGCTGAGTTTTAATTTTCCCAATTTATACCCCCATGAGTGGAAGTGCCCTATGCTCTCTAAGCTGTGTTTTTCAGATGTTTCAGGACTCACCGGACACTTCTCCGGAGTGGCTCTTGGCAATTTACATCCCGCCCATCAGTGTAGCAAGGCTCCCATTTCTCCATGGCCTGTCCTGCATTTCTGGTTTTGACACTTTTTTCAGCATGGCCCTTTTGACCGATGGGAAGCGAGACTTCTTTGTAGCGCTGATTTGCCTTTCCAGGTTGCTTGGTTGGCCAAAAAGGGCGTATGCGTTTTTTCCTGAATATATTCAGGAAAAAACGCATACGCCCTTTTTGGCCAAGGGCATCATTGTCAACGTTTTGCCGCTTTTCATGTGCTTTAAAGGCGATTCGTATCTACCTCCTGAAATCTGTTTCCTGCAATGCTGCCTTGATTTCAAATCCTCTTCTTTGCCTTCCCTCAATATATTTGTGGACGAGAGTTATCATTTATAACTCTGCAGGTTTGTGAATTGCAGTGCCCTGAACCTCCATTTTACAACTCGTTTTTATGGGAGCTGGCCGCAAAATCGCAGAATGGCTTCAGGCCCTGTTCTGGTTCCGGGGGGCAGGCTGAGCCTGTGGTTAATTCTTCTTTCTGATGGGAAAATAGAGTGACCTGTGCCTGTCCCAACACCAAGAGCTAGTCTCTCGTTGGTTCCACGTCTTCCCGTTTATCCTCAGGACAAATTGCAACCTGCATGGAACAGGAGGTTAAAGGTGCTGATGCTCCAAGTAGGGAGCTTGCTAGTAAAGCGGCTGGAATGGCGAACCCGGGCACAAGGAGATGAGAAATGAGGTGCGTTTTAGAAACCTTTCCCCATCACACGGTGTACCATCTTCTGGGTTTCTCATGCATGTTTTTGATGTAGGAAGATGCCCTTGAACCTGGAGATTTGGGACCCATGCGATGGGTACCACGCAGTATTCCTTTAAAGGGTCTGCGTTTGCTCACCCAACCTCACCAAACCTCTCAGCCCCAAGAGTGTCCACCCTTATGTCTCATCCAGCTGTGCGTCTAGATATGGTCAATCCAGGTTGCATCACAGCCCCTGAACGCATTGTGTAAGAATTTCTCTCTCTTTCACTGTCTTTGTTTCATGGGTGTTTCAAAGTAATTTATTTTTATAATGGGGTTTAGCTGCTTTTCACTGCTGTGTTTATGCCGCTTTACACCCACTTGACACACTAACAGAGAGATATCAATACATAGGTTTTACGATTATTATTAGTCAGATATATTCTTGTGCGGTGAATAGGGCGTGTTGAGTCCAGTTCTCTGAGCAAGGAGTAGGTCTTGTCTATTACATATTGGGTTTATGGAACGGTATCTGAGCTAATTTGATACCCTTGTTTTATGTATCACCCCACCTCACCTTTCCCGTTAAGCAGCCATAGTGTGTTTTCTGCATGTGTGACTCTGTTCTGTTTTGTAATTCAGTTCAAGTGTAACGGTTTTTACATTCCCTCTATCAGTGATACCTTATGAGAAGTGTCCTTTTCTGTGTGACTTATTTCACTTAGAATCGTCGTACCTAAATCCACTCATCATGCTGCTACTAACCTTACGACATTGATTTCATGGCTGAGTGATATTCCATTGTACATAAGGACCACAACTTCTTTATCCATTTTTCTCTTTCCTGGGATATTTAAGGTGGAATGAAGTGGAGGTCCTGGTCAACAGAGCAGCCCTAAACTTTGGGGTGCTTGTGTCTTGCTGAGTTTTAATTTTCCCAATTTATACCCCCATGAGTGGAAGTGCCCTATGCTCTCTAAGCTGTGTTTTTCAGATGTTTCAGGACTCACCGGACACTTCTCCGGAGTGGCTCTTGGCAATTTACATCCCGCCCATCAGTGTAGCAAGGCTCCCATTTCTCCATGGCCTGTCCTGCATTTCTGGTTTTGACACTTTTTTCAGCATGGCCCTTTTGACCGATGGGAAGCGAGACTTCTTTGTAGCGCTGATTTGCCTTTCCAGGTTGCTTGGTTGGCCAAAAAGGGCGTATGCGTTTTTTCCTGAATATATTCAGGAAAAAACGCATACGCCCTTTTTGGCCAAGGGCATCATTGTCAACGTTTTGCCGCTTTTCATGTGCTTTAAAGGCGATTCGTATCTACCTCCTGAAATCTGTTTCCTGCAATGCTGCCTTGATTTCAAATCCTCTTCTTTGCCTTCCCTCAATATATTTGTGGACGGGAGTTATCATTTATAACTCTGCAGGTTTGTGAATTGCAGTGCCCTGAACCTCCATTTTACAACTCGTTTTTATGGGAGCTGGCCGCAAAATCGCAGAATGGCTTCAGGCCCTGTTCTGGTTCCGGGGGGCAGGCTGAGCCTGTGGTTAATTCTTTCTGATGGGAAAATAGAGTGACCTGTGCCTGTCCCAACACCAAGAGCTAGTCTCTCGTTGGTTCCACGTCTTCCCGTTTATCCTCAGGACAAATTGCAACCTGCATGGAACAGGAGGTTAAAGGTGCTGATGCTCCAAGTAGGGAGCTTGCTAGTAAAGCGGCTGGAATGGCGAACCCGGGCACAAGGAGATGAGAAATGAGGTGCGTTTTAGAAACCTTTCCCCATCACACGGTGTACCATCTTCTGGGTTTCTCATGCATGTTTTTGATGTAGGAAGATGCCCTTGAACCTGGAGATTTGGGACCCATGCGATGGGTACCACGCAGTATTCCTTTAAAGGGTCTGCGTTTGCTCACCCAACCTCACCAAACCTCTCAGCCCCAAGAGTGTCCACCCTTATGTCTCATCCAGCTGTGCGTCTAGATATGGTCAATCCAGGTTGCATCACAGCCCCTGAACGCATTGTGTAAGAATTTCTCTCTCTTTCACTGTCTTTGTTTCATGGGTGTTTCAAAGTAATTTATTTTTATAATGGGGTTTAGCTGCTTTTCACTGCTGTGTTTATGCCGCTTTACACCCACTTGACACACTAACAGAGAGATATCAATACATAGGTTTTACGATTATTATTAGTCAGATATATTCTTGTGCGGTGAATAGGGCGTGTTGAGTCCAGTTCTCTGAGCAAGGAGTAGGTCTTGTCTATTACATATTGGGTTTATGGAACGGTATCTGAGCTAATTTGATACCCTTGTTTTATGTATCACCCCACCTCACCTTTCCCGTTAAGCAGCCATAGTGTGTTTTCTGCATGTGTGACTCTGTTCTGTTTTGTAATTCAGTTCAAGTGTAACGGTTTTTACATTCCCTCTATCAGTGATACCTTATGAGAAGTGTCCTTTTCTGTGTGACTTATTTCACTTAGAATCGTCGTACCTAAATCCACTCATCATGCTGCTACTAACCTTACGACATTGATTTCATGGCTGAGCGATATTCCATTGTACATAAGGACCACAGCTTCTTTATCCATTTTTCTCTTTCCTGGGATATTTAAGGTGGAATGAAGTGGAGGTCCTGGTCAACAGAGCAGCCCTAAACTTTGGGGTGCTTGTGTCTTGCTGATTTTTCATTTTCCCAATTTATACCCCCATGAGTGAAAGTGCCCTATGCTCTCTAAGCTGTGTTTTTCAGATGTTTCAGGACTCACCGGACACTTCTCCGGAGTGGCTCTTGGCAATTTACATCCCGCCCATCAGTGTAGCAAGGCTCCCATTTCTCCATGGCCTGTCCTGCATTTCTGGTTTTGACACTTTTTTCAGCATGGCCCTTTTGACCGATGGGAAGCGAGACTTCTTTGTAGCGCTGATTTGCCTTTCCAGGTTGCTTGGTTGGCCAAAAAGGGCGTATGCGTTTTTTCCTGAATATATTCAGGAAAAAACGCATACGCCCTTTTTGGCCAAGGGCATCATTGTCAACGTTTTGCCGCTTTTCATGTGCTTTAAAGGCGATTCGTATCTACCTCCTGAAATCTGTTTCCTGCAATTCTGCCTTGATTTCAAATCCTCTTCTTTGCCTTCCCTCAATATATTTGTGGACGGGAGTTATCATTTATAACTCTGCAGGTTTGTGAATTGCAGTGCCCTGAACCTCCATTTTACAACTCGTTTTTATGGGAGCTGGCCGCAAAAGCGCAGAATGGCTTCAGGCCCTGTTCTGGTTCCGGGGGGCAGGCTGAGCCTGTGGTTAATTCTTCTTTCTGATGGGAAAATAGAGTGACCTGTGCCTGTCCCAACACCAAGAGCTAGTCTCTCGTTGGTTCCACGTCTTCCCGTTTATCCTCAGGACAAATTGCAACCTGTATGGAACAGGAGGTTAAAGGGGCTGATGCTCCAAGTAGGGAGCTTGCTAGTAAAGTGGCTGGAATGGCGAACCCGGGCACAAGGAGATGAGAAATGAGGTGCGTTTTAGAAACCTTTCCCCATCACACGGTGTACCATCTTCTGGGTTTCTCATGCATGTTTTTGATGTAGGAAGATGCCCTTGAACCTGGAGATTTGGGACCCATGCGATGGGTACCACGCAGTATTCCTTTAAAGGGTCTGCGTTTGCTCACCCAACCTCACCAAACCTCTCAGCCTCAAGAGTGTCCACCCTTATGTCTCATCCAGCTGTGCGTCTAGATATGGTCAATCCAGGTTGCATCACAGCCCCTGAACGCATTGTGTAAGAATTTCTCTCTCTTTCACTGTCTTTGTTTCATGGGTGTTTCAAAGTAATTTATTTTTATAATGGGGTTTAGCTGCTTTTCACTGCTGTGTTTATGCCGCTTTACACCCACTTGACACACTAACAGAGAGATATCAATACATAGGTTTTACGATTATTATTAGTCAGATATATTCTTGTGCGGTGAATAGGGCGTGTTGAGTCCAGTTCTCTGAGCAAGGAGTAGGTCTTGTCTATTACATATTGGGTTTATGGAACGGTATCTGAGCTAATTTGATACCCTTGTTTTATGTATCACCCCACCTCACCTTTCCCGTTAAGCAGCCATAGTGTGTTTTCTGCATGTGTGACTCTGTTCTGTTTTGTAATTCAGTTCAAGTGTAACGGTTTTTACATTCCCTCTATCAGTGATACCTTATGAGAAGTGTCCTTTTCTGTGTGACTTATTTCACTTAGAATCGTCGTACCTAAATCCACTCATCATGCTGCTACTAACCTTACGACATTGATTTCATGGCTGAGTGATATTCCATTGTACATAAGGACCACAACTTCTTTATCCATTTTTCTCTTTCCTGGGATATTTAAGGTGGAATGAAGTGGAGGTCCTGGTCAACAGAGCAGCCCTAAACTTTGGGGTGCTTGTGTCTTGCTGAGTTTTAATTTTCCCAATTTATACCCCCATGAGTGGAAGTGCCCTATGCTCTCTAAGCTGTGTTTTTCAGATGTTTCAGGACTCACCGGACACTTCTCCGGAGTGGCTCTTGGCAATTTACATCCCGCCCATCAGTGTAGCAAGGCTCCCATTTCTCCATGGCCTGTCCTGCATTTCTGGTTTTGACACTTTTTTCAGCATGGCCCTTTTGACCGATGGGAAGCGAGACTTCTTTGTAGCGCTGATTTGCCTTTCCAGGTTGCTTGGTTGGCCAAAAAGGGCGTATGCGTTTTTTCCTGAATATATTCAGGAAAAAACGCATACGCCCTTTTTGGCCAAGGGCATCATTGTCAACGTTTTGCCGCTTTTCATGTGCTTTAAAGGCGATTCGTATCTACCTCCTGAAATCTGTTTCCTGCAATTCTGCCTTGATTTCAAATCCTCTTCTTTGCCTTCCCTCAATATATTTGTGGACGGGAGTTATCATTTATAACTCTGCAGGTTTGTGAATTGCAGTGCCCTGAACCTCCATTTTACAACTCGTTTTTATGGGAGCTGGCCGCAAAATCGCAGAATGGCTTCAGGCCCTGTTCTGGTTCCGGGGGGCAGGCTGAGCCTGTGGTTAATTCTTCTTTCTGATGGGAAAATAGAGTGACCTGTGCCTGTCCCAACACCAAGAGCTAGTCTCTCGTTGGTTCCACGTCTTCCCGTTTATCCTCAGGACAAATTGCAACCTGTATGGAACAGGAGGTTAAAGGGGCTGATGCTCCAAGTAGGGAGCTTGCTAGTAAAGCGGCTGGAATGGCGAACCCGGGCACAAGGAGATGAGAAATGAGGTGCGTTTTAGAAACCTTTCCCCATCACACGGTGTACCATCTTCTGGGTTTCTCATGCATGTTTTTGATGTAGGAAGATGCCCTTGAACCTGGAGATTTGGGACCCATGCGATGGGTACCACGCAGTATTCCTTTAAAGGGTCTGGGTTTGCTCACCCAACCTCACCAAACCTCTCAGCCCCAAGAGTGTCCACCCTTATGTCTCATCCAGCTGTGCGTCTAGATATGGTCAATCCAGGTTGCATCACAGCCCCTGAACGCATTGTGTAAGAATTTCTCTCTCTTTCACTGTCTTTGTTTCATGGGTGTTTCAAAGTAATTTATTTTTATAATGGGGTTTAGCTGCTTTTCACTGCTGTGTTTATGCCGCTTTACACCCACTTGACACACTAACAGAGAGATATCAATACATAGGTTTTACGATTATTATTAGTCAGATATATTCTTGTGCGGTGAATAGGGCATGTTGAGTCCAGTTCTCTGAGCAAGGAGTAGGTCTTGTCTATTACATATTGGGTTTATGGAACGGTATCTGAGCTAATTTGATACCCTTGTTTTATGTATCACCCCACCTCACCTTTCCCGTTAAGCAGCCATAGTGTGTTTTCTGCATGTGTGACTCTGTTCTGTTTTGTAATTCAGTTCAAGTGTAACGGTTTTTACATTCCCTCTATCAGTGATACCTTATGAGAAGTGTCCTTTTCTGTGTGACTTATTTCACTTAGAATCGTCGTACCTAAATCCACTCATCATGCTGCTACTAACCTTACGACATTGATTTCATGGCTGAGTGATATTCCATTGTACATAAGGACCACAACTTCTTTATCCATTTTTCTCTTTCCTGGGATATTTAAGGTGGAATGAAGTGGAGGTCCTGGTCAACAGAGCAGCCCTAAACTTTGGGGTGCTTGTGTCTTGCTGAGTTTTAATTTTCCCAATTTATACCCCCATGAGTGGAAGTGCCCTATGCTCTCTAAGCTGTGTTTTTCAGATGTTTCAGGACTCACCGGACACTTCTCCGGAGTGGCTCTTGGCAATTTACATCCCGCCCATCAGTGTAGCAAGGCTCCCATTTCTCCATGGCCTGTCCTGCATTTCTGGTTTTGACACTTTTTTCAGCATGGCCCTTTTGACCGATGGGAAGCGAGACTTCTTTGTAGCGCTGATTTGCCTTTCCAGGTTGCTTGGTTGGCCAAAAAGGGCGTATGCGTTTTTTCCTGAATATATTCAGGAAAAAACGCATACGCCCTTTTTGGCCAAGGGCATCATTGTCAACGTTTTGCCGCTTTTCATGTGCTTTAAAGGCGATTCGTATCTACCTCCTGAAATCTGTTTCCTGCAATTCTGCCTTGATTTCAAATCCTCTTCTTTGCCTTCCCTCAATATATTTGTGGACGGGAGTTATCATTTATAACTCTGCAGGTTTGTGAATTGCAGTGCCCTGAACCTCCATTTTACAACTCGTTTTTATGGGAGCTGGCCGCAAAATCGCAGAATGGCTTCAGGCCCTGTTCTGGTTCCGGGGGGCAGGCTGAGCCTGTGGTTAATTCTTCTTTCTGATGGGAAAATAGAGTGACCTGTGCCTGTCCCAACACCAAGAGCTAGTCTCTCGTTGGTTCCACGTCTTCCCGTTTATCCTCAGGACAAATTGCAACCTGTATGGAACAGGAGGTTAAAGGGGCTGATGCTCCAAGTAGGGAGCTTGCTAGTAAAGCGGCTGGAATGGCGAACCCGGGCACAAGGAGATGAGAAATGAGGTGCGTTTTAGAAACCTTTCCCCATCACACGGTGTACCATCTTCTGGGTTTCTCATGCATGTTTTTGATGTAGGAAGATGCCCTTGAACCTGGAGATTTGGGACCCATGCGATGGGTACCACGCAGTATTCCTTTAAAGGGTCTGGGTTTGCTCACCCAACCTCACCAAACCTCTCAGCCCCAAGAGTGTCCACCCTTATGTCTCATCCAGCTGTGCGTCTAGATATGGTCAATCCAGGTTGCATCACAGCCCCTGAACGCATTGTGTAAGAATTTCTCTCTCTTTCACTGTCTTTGTTTCATGGGTGTTTCAAAGTAATTTATTTTTATAATGGGGTTTAGCTGCTTTTCACTGCTGTGTTTATGCCGCTTTACACCCACTTGACACACTAACAGAGAGATATCAATACATAGGTTTTACGATTATTATTAGTCAGATATATTCTTGTGCGGTGAATAGGGCGTGTTGAGTCCAGTTCTCTGAGCAAGGAGTAGGTCTTGTCTATTACATATTGGGTTTATGGAACGGTATCTGAGCTAATTTGATACCCTTGTTTTATGTATCACCCCACCTCACCTTTCCCGTTAAGCAGCCATAGTGTGTTTTCTGCATGTGTGACTCTGTTCTGTTTTGTAATTCAGTTCAAGTGTAACGGTTTTTACATTCCCTCTATCAGTGATACCTTATGAGAAGTGTCCTTTTCTGTGTGACTTATTTCACTTAGAATCGTCGTACCTAAATCCACTCATCATGCTGCTACTAACCTTACGACATTGATTTCATGGCTGAGTGATATTCCATTGTACATAAGGACCACAACTTCTTTATCCATTTTTCTCTTTCCTGGGATATTTAAGGTGGAATGAAGTGGAGGTCCTGGTCAACAGAGCAGCCCTAAACTTTGGGGTGCTTGTGTCTTGCTGAGTTTTAATTTTCCCAATTTATACCCCCATGAGTGGAAGTGCCCTATGCTCTCTAAGCTGTGTTTTTCAGATGTTTCAGGACTCACCAGACACTTCTCCGGAGTGGCTCTTGGCAATTTACATCCCGCCCATCAGTGTAGCAAGGCTCCCATTTCTCCATGGCCTGTCCTGCATTTCTGGTTTTGACACTTTTTTCAGCATGGCCCTTTTGACCGATGGGAAGCGAGACTTCTTTGTAGCGCTGATTTGCCTTTCCAGGTTGCTTGGTTGGCCAAAAAGGGCGTATGCGTTTTTTCCTGAATATATTCAGGAAAAAACGCATACGCCCTTTTTGGCCAAGGGCATCATTGTCAACGTTTTGCCGCTTTTCATGTGCTTTAAAGGCGATTCGTATCTACCTCCTGAAATCTGTTTCCTGCAATGCTGCCTTGATTTCAAATCCTCTTCTTTGCCTTCCCTCAATATATTTGTGGACGAGAGTTATCATTTATAACTCTGCAGGTTTGTGAATTGCAGTGCCCTGAACCTCCATTTTACAACTCGTTTTTATGGGAGCTGGCCGCAAAATCGCAGAATGGCTTCAGGCCCTGTTCTGGTTCCGGGGGGCAGGCTGAGCCTGTGGTTAATTCTTCTTTCTGATGGGAAAATAGAGTGACCTGTGCCTGTCCCAACACCAAGAGCTAGTCTCTCGTTGGTTCCACGTCTTCCCGTTTATCCTCAGGACAAATTGCAACCTGCATGGAACAGGAGGTTAAAGGTGCTGATGCTCCAAGTAGGGAGCTTGCTAGTAAAGCGGCTGGAATGGCGAACCCGGGCACAAGGAGATGAGAAATGAGGTGCGTTTTAGAAACCTTTCCCCATCACACGGTGTACCATCTTCTGGGTTTCTCATGCATGTTTTTGATGTAGGAAGATGCCCTTGAACCTGGAGATTTGGGACCCATGCGATGGGTACCACGCAGTATTCCTTTAAAGGGTCTGCGTTTGCTCACCCAACCTCACCAAACCTCTCAGCCCCAAGAGTGTCCACCCTTATGTCTCATCCAGCTGTGCGTCTAGATATGGTCAATCCAGGTTGCATCACAGCCCCTGAACGCATTGTGTAAGAATTTCTCTCTCTTTCACTGTCTTTGTTTCATGGGTGTTTCAAAGTAATTTATTTTTATAATGGGGTTTAGCTGCTTTTCACTGCTGTGTTTATGCCGCTTTACACCCACTTGACACACTAACAGAGAGATATCAATACATAGGTTTTACGATTATTATTAGTCAGATATATTCTTGTGCGGTGAATAGGGCGTGTTGAGTCCAGTTCTCTGAGCAAGGAGTAGGTCTTGTCTATTACATATTGGGTTTATGGAACGGTATCTGAGCTAATTTGATACCCTTGTTTTATGTATCACCCCACCTCACCTTTCCCGTTAAGCAGCCATAGTGTGTTTTCTGCATGTGTGACTCTGTTCTGTTTTGTAATTCAGTTCAAGTGTAACGGTTTTTACATTCCCTCTATCAGTGATACCTTATGAGAAGTGTCCTTTTCTGTGTGACTTATTTCACTTAGAATCGTCGTACCTAAATCCACTCATCATGCTGCTACTAACCTTACAACATTGATTTCATGGCTGAGTGATATTCCATTGTACATAAGGACCACAACTTCTTTATCCATTTTTCTCTTTCCTGGGATATTTAAGGTGGAATGAAGTGGAGGTCCTGGTCAACAGAGCAGCCCTAAACTTTGGGGTGCTTGTGTCTTGCTGAGTTTTAATTTTCCCAATTTATACCCCCATGAGTGGAAGTGCCCTATGCTCTCTAAGCTGTGTTTTTCAGATGTTTCAGGACTCACCGGACACTTCTCCGGAGTGGCTCTTGGCAATTTACATCCCGCCCATCAGTGTAGCAAGGCTCCCATTTCTCCATGGCCTGTCCTGCATTTCTGGTTTTGACACTTTTTTCAGCATGGCCCTTTTGACCGATGGGAAGCGAGACTTCTTTGTAGCGCTGATTTGCCTTTCCAGGTTGCTTGGTTGGCCAAAAAGGGCGTATGCGTTTTTTCCTGAATATATTCAGGAAAAAACGCATACGCCCTTTTTGGCCAAGGGCATCATTGTCAACGTTTTGCCGCTTTTCATGTGCTTTAAAGGCGATTCGTATCTACCTCCTGAAATCTGTTTCCTGCAATGCTGCCTTGATTTCAAATCCTCTTCTTTGCCTTCCCTCAATATATTTGTGGACGAGAGTTATCATTTATAACTCTGCAGGTTTGTGAATTGCAGTGCCCTGAACCTCCATTTTACAACTCGTTTTTATGGGAGCTGGCCGCAAAATCGCAGAATGGCTTCAGGCCCTGTTCTGGTTCCGGGGGGCAGGCTGAGCCTGTGGTTAATTCTTCTTTCTGATGGGAAAATAGAGTGACCTGTGCCTGTCCCAACACCAAGAGCTAGTCTCTCGTTGGTTCCACGTCTTCCCGTTTATCCTCAGGACAAATTGCAACCTGCATGGAACAGGAGGTTAAAGGTGCTGATGCTCCAAGTAGGGAGCTTGCTAGTAAAGCGGCTGGAATGGCGAACCCGGGCACAAGGAGATGAGAAATGAGGTGCGTTTTAGAAACCTTTCCCCATCACACGGTGTACCATCTTCTGGGTTTCTCATGCATGTTTTTGATGTAGGAAGATGCCCTTGAACCTGGAGATTTGGGACCCATGCGATGGGTACCACGCAGTATTCCTTTAAAGGGTCTGCGTTTGCTCACCCAACCTCACCAAACCTCTCAGCCCCAAGAGTGTCCACCCTTATGTCTCATCCAGCTGTGCGTCTAGATATGGTCAATCCAGGTTGCATCACAGCCCCTGAACGCATTGTGTAAGAATTTCTCTCTCTTTCACTGTCTTTGTTTCATGGGTGTTTCAAAGTAATTTATTTTTATAATGGGGTTTAGCTGCTTTTCACTGCTGTGTTTATGCCGCTTTACACCCACTTGACACACTAACAGAGAGATATCAATACATAGGTTTTACGATTATTATTAGTCAGATATATTCTTGTGCGGTGAATAGGGCGTGTTGAGTCCAGTTCTCTGAGCAAGGAGTAGGTCTTGTCTATTACATATTGGGTTTATGGAACGGTATCTGAGCTAATTTGATACCCTTGTTTTATGTATCACCCCACCTCACCTTTCCCGTTAAGCAGCCATAGTGTGTTTTCTGCATGTGTGACTCTGTTCTGTTTTGTAATTCAGTTCAAGTGTAACGGTTTTTACATTCCCTCTATCAGTGATACCTTATGAGAAGTGTCCTTTTCTGTGTGACTTATTTCACTTAGAATCGTCGTACCTAAATCCACTCATCATGCTGCTACTAACCTTACGACATTGATTTCATGGCTGAGTGATATTCCATTGTACATAAGGACCACAACTTCTTTATCCATTTTTCTCTTTCCTGGGATATTTAAGGTGGAATGAAGTGGAGGTCCTGGTCAACAGAGCAGCCCTAAACTTTGGGGTGCTTGTGTCTTGCTGAGTTTTAATTTTCCCAATTTATACCCCCATGAGTGGAAGTGCCCTATGCTCTCTAAGCTGTGTTTTTCAGATGTTTCAGGACTCACCGGACACTTCTCCGGAGTGGCTCTTGGCAATTTACATCCCGCCCATCAGTGTAGCAAGGCTCCCATTTCTCCATGGCCTGTCCTGCATTTCTGGTTTTGACACTTTTTTCAGCATGGCCCTTTTGACCGATGGGAAGCGAGACTTCTTTGTAGCGCTGATTTGCCTTTCCAGGTTGCTTGGTTGGCCAAAAAGGGCGTATGCGTTTTTTCCTGAATATATTCAGGAAAAAACGCATACGCCCTTTTTGGCCAAGGGCATCATTGTCAACGTTTTGCCGCTTTTCATGTGCTTTAAAGGCGATTCGTATCTACCTCCTGAAATCTGTTTCCTGCAATGCTGCCTTGATTTCAAATCCTCTTCTTTGCCTTCCCTCAATATATTTGTGGACGGGAGTTATCATTTATAACTCTGCAGGTTTGTGAATTGCAGTGCCCTGAACCTCCATTTTACAACTCGTTTTTATGGGAGCTGGCCGCAAAATCGCAGAATGGCTTCAGGCCCTGTTCTGGTTCCGGGGGGCAGGCTGAGCCTGTGGTTAATTCTTCTTTCTGATGGGAAAATAGAGTGACCTGTGCCTGTCCCAACACCAAGAGCTAGTCTCTCGTTGGTTCCACGTCTTCCCGTTTATCCTCAGGACAAATTGCAACCTGTATGGAACAGGAGGTTAAAGGGGCTGATGCTCCAAGTAGGGAGCTTGCTAGTAAAGCGGCTGGAATGGCGAACCCGGGCACAAGGAGATGAGAAATGAGGTGCGTTTTAGAAACCTTTCCCCATCACACGGTGTACCATCTTCTGGGTTTCTCATGCATGTTTTTGATGTAGGAAGATGCCCTTGAACCTGGAGATTTGGGACCCATGCGATGGGTACCACGCAGTATTCCTTTAAAGGGTCTGCATTTGCTCACCCAACCTCACCAAACCTCTCAGCCCCAAGAGTGTCCACCCTTATGTCTCATCCAGCTGTGCGTCTAGATATGGTCAATCCAGGTTGCATCACAGCCCCTGAACGCATTGTGTAAGAATTTCTCTCTCTTTCACTGTCTTTGTTTCATGGGTGTTTCAAAGTAATTTATTTTTATAATGGGGTTTAGCTGCTTTTCACTGCTGTGTTTATGCCGCTTTACACCCACTTGACACACTAACAGAGAGATATCAATACATAGGTTTTACGATTATTATTAGTCAGATATATTCTTGTGCGGTGAATAGGGCGTGTTGAGTCCAGTTCTCTGAGCAAGGAGTAGGTCTTGTCTATTACATATTGGGTTTATGGAACGGTATCTGAGCTAATTTGATACCCTTGTTTTATGTATCACCCCACCTCACCTTTCCCGTTAAGCAGCCATAGTGTGTTTTCTGCATGTGTGACTCTGTTCTGTTTTGTAATTCAGTTCAAGTGTAACGGTTTTTACATTCCCTCTATCAGTGATACCTTATGAGAAGTGTCCTTTTCTGTGTGACTTATTTCACTTAGAATCGTCGTACCTAAATCCACTCATCATGCTGCTACTAACCTTACGACATTGATTTCATGGCTGAGTGATATTCCATTGTACATAAGGACCACAACTTCTTTATCCATTTTTCTCTTTCCTGGGATATTTAAGGTGGAATGAAGTGGAGGTCCTGGTCAACAGAGCAGCCCTAAACTTTGGGGTGCTTGTGTCTTGCTGATTTTTAATTTTCCCAATTTATACCCCCATGAGTGGAAGTGCCCTATGCTCTCTAAGCTGTGTTTTTCAGATGTTTCAGGACTCACCAGACACTTCTCCGGAGTGGCTCTTGGCAATTTACATCCCGCCCATCAGTGTAGCAAGGCTCCCATTTCTCCATGGCCTGTCCTGCATTTCTGGTTTTGACACTTTTTTCAGCATGGCCCTTTTGACCGATGGGAAGCGAGACTTCTTTGTAGCGCTGATTTGCCTTTCCAGGTTGCTTGGTTGGCCAAAAAGGGCGTATGCGTTTTTTCCTGAATATATTCAGGAAAAAACGCATACGCCCTTTTTGGCCAAGGGCATCATTGTCAACGTTTTGCCGCTTTTCATGTGCTTTAAAGGCGATTCGTATCTACCTCCTGAAATCTGTTTCCTGCAATGCTGCCTTGATTTCAAATCCTCTTCTTTGCCTTCCCTCAATATATTTGTGGACGAGAGTTATCATTTATAACTCTGCAGGTTTGTGAATTGCAGTGCCCTGAACCTCCATTTTACAACTCGTTTTTATGGGAGCTGGCCGCAAAATCGCAGAATGGCTTCAGGCCCTGTTCTGGTTCCGGGGGGCAGGCTGAGCCTGTGGTTAATTCTTTCTGATGGGAAAATAGAGTGACCTGTGCCTGTCCCAACACCAAGAGCTAGTCTCTCGTTGGTTCCACGTCTTCCCGTTTATCCTCAGGACAAATTGCAACCTGCATGGAACAGGAGGTTAAAGGTGCTGATGCTCCAAGTAGGGAGCTTGCTAGTAAAGCGGCTGGAATGGCGAACCCGGGCACAAGGAGATGAGAAATGAGGTGCGTTTTAGAAACCTTTCCCCATCACACGGTGTACCATCTTCTGGGTTTCTCATGCATGTTTTTGATGTAGGAAGATGCCCTTGAACCTGGAGATTTGGGACCCATGCGATGGGTACCACGCAGTATTCCTTTAAAGGGTCTGCGTTTGCTCACCCAACCTCACCAAACCTCTCAGCCCCAAGAGTGTCCACCCTTATGTCTCATCCAGCTGTGCGTCTAGATATGGTCAATCCAGGTTGCATCACAGCCCCTGAACGCATTGTGTAAGAATTTCTCTCTCTTTCACTGTCTTTGTTTCATGGGTGTTTCAAAGTAATTTATTTTTATAATGGGGTTTAGCTGCTTTTCACTGCTGTGTTTATGCCGCTTTACACCCACTTGACACACTAACAGAGAGATATCAATACATAGGTTTTACGATTATTATTAGTCAGATATATTCTTGTGCGGTGAATAGGGCGTGTTGAGTCCAGTTCTCTGAGCAAGGAGTAGGTCTTGTCTATTACATATTGGGTTTATGGAACGGTATCTGAGCTAATTTGAAACCCTTGTTTTATGTATCACCCCACCTCACCTTTCCCGTTAAGCAGCCATAGTGTGTTTTCTGCATGTGTGACTCTGTTCTGTTTTGTAATTCAGTTCAAGTGTAACGGTTTTTACATTCCCTCTATCAGTGATACCTTATGAGAAGTGTCCTTTTCTGTGTGACTTATTTCACTTAGAATCGTCGTACCTAAATCCACTCATCATGCTGCTACTAACCTTACGACATTGATTTCATGGCTGAGTGATATTCCATTGTACATAAGGACCACAACTTCTTTATCCATTTTTCTCTTTCCTGGGATATTTAAGGTGGAATGAAGTGGAGGTCCTGGTCAACAGAGCAGCCCTAAACTTTGGGGTGCTTGTGTCTTGCTGAGTTTTAATTTTCCCAATTTATACCCCCATGAGTGGAAGTGCCCTATGCTCTCTAAGCTGTGTTTTTCAGATGTTTCAGGACTCACCGGACACTTCTCCGGAGTGGCTCTTGGCAATTTACATCCCGCCCATCAGTGTAGCAAGGCTCCCATTTCTCCATGGCCTGTCCTGCATTTCTGGTTTTGACACTTTTTTCAGCATGGCCCTTTTGACCGATGGGAAGCGAGACTTCTTTGTAGCGCTGATTTGCCTTTCCAGGTTGCTTGGTTGGCCAAAAAGGGCGTATGCGTTTTTTCCTGAATATATTCAGGAAAAAACGCATACGCCCTTTTTGGCCAAGGGCATCATTGTCAACGTTTTGCCGCTTTTCATGTGCTTTAAAGGCGATTCGTATCTACCTCCTGAAATCTGTTTCCTGCAATTCTGCCTTGATTTCAAATCCTCTTCTTTGCCTTCCCTCAATATATTTGTGGACGGGAGTTATCATTTATAACTCTGCAGGTTTGTGAATTGCAGTGCCCTGAACCTCCATTTTACAACTCGTTTTTATGGGAGCTGGCCGCAAAATCGCAGAATGGCTTCAGGCCCTGTTCTGGTTCCGGGGGGCAGGCTGAGCCTGTGGTTAATTCTTCTTTCTGATGGGAAAATAGAGTGACCTGTGCCTGTCCCAACACCAAGAGCTAGTCTCTCGTTGGTTCCACGTCTTCCCGTTTATCCTCAGGACAAATTGCAACCTGTATGGAACAGGAGGTTAAAGGGGCTGATGCTCCAAGTAGGGAGCTTGCTAGTAAAGCGGCTGGAATGGCGAACCCGGGCACAAGGAGATGAGAAATGAGGTGCGTTTTAGAAACCTTTCCCCATCACACGGTGTACCATCTTCTGGGTTTCTCATGCATGTTTTTGATGTAGGAAGATGCCCTTGAACCTGGAGATTTGGGACCCATGCGATGGGTACCACGCAGTATTCCTTTAAAGGGTCTGGGTTTGCTCACCCAACCTCACCAAACCTCTCAGCCCCAAGAGTGTCCACCCTTATGTCTCATCCAGCTGTGCGTCTAGATATGGTCAATCCAGGTTGCATCACAGCCCCTGAACGCATTGTGTAAGAATTTCTCTCTCTTTCACTGTCTTTGTTTCATGGGTGTTTCAAAGTAATTTATTTTTATAATGGGGTTTAGCTGCTTTTCACTGCTGTGTTTATGCCGCTTTACACCCACTTGACACACTAACAGAGAGATATCAATACATAGGTTTTACGATTATTATTAGTCAGATATATTCTTGTGCGGTGAATAGGGCGTGTTGAGTCCAGTTCTCTGAGCAAGGAGTAGGTCTTGTCTATTACATATTGGGTTTATGGAACGGTATCTGAGCTAATTTGATACCCTTGTTTTATGTATCACCCCACCTCACCTTTCCCGTTAAGCAGCCATAGTGTGTTTTCTGCATGTGTGACTCTGTTCTGTTTTGTAATTCAGTTCAAGTGTAACGGTTTTTACATTCCCTCTATCAGTGATACCTTATGAGAAGTGTCCTTTTCTGTGTGACTTATTTCACTTAGAATCGTCGTACCTAAATCCACTCATCATGCTGCTACTAACCTTACGACATTGATTTCATGGCTGAGTGATATTCCATTGTACATAAGGACCACAACTTCTTTATCCATTTTTCTCTTTCCTGGGATATTTAAGGTGGAATGAAGTGGAGGTCCTGGTCAACAGAGCAGCCCTAAACTTTGGGGTGCTTGTGTCTTGCTGAGTTTTAATTTTCCCAATTTATACCCCCATGAGTGGAAGTGCCCTATGCTCTCTAAGCTGTGTTTTTCAGATGTTTCAGGACTCACCGGACACTTCTCCGGAGTGGCTCTTGGCAATTTACATCCCGCCCATCAGTGTAGCAAGGCTCCCATTTCTCCATGGCCTGTCCTGCATTTCTGGTTTTGACACTTTTTTCAGCATGGCCCTTTTGACCGATGGGAAGCGAGACTTCTTTGTAGCGCTGATTTGCCTTTCCAGGTTGCTTGGTTGGCCAAAAAGGGCGTATGCGTTTTTTCCTGAATATATTCAGGAAAAAACGCATACGCCCTTTTTGGCCAAGGGCATCATTGTCAACGTTTTGCCGCTTTTCATGTGCTTTAAAGGCGATTCGTATCTACCTCCTGAAATCTGTTTCCTGCAATTCTGCCTTGATTTCAAATCCTCTTCTTTGCCTTCCCTCAATATATTTGTGGACGGGAGTTATCATTTATAACTCTGCAGGTTTGTGAATTGCAGTGCCCTGAACCTCCATTTTACAACTCGTTTTTATGGGAGCTGGCCGCAAAATCGCAGAATGGCTTCAGGCCCTGTTCTGGTTCTGGGGGGCAGGCTGAGCCTGTGGTTAATTCTTCTTTCTGATGGGAAAATAGAGTGACCTGTGCCTGTCCCAACACCAAGAGCTAGTCTCTCGTTGGTTCCACGTCTTCCCGTTTATCCTCAGGACAAATTGCAACCTGTATGGAACAGGAGGTTAAAGGGGCTGATGCTCCAAGTAGGGAGCTTGCTAGTAAAGCGGCTGGAATGGCGAACCCGGGCACAAGGAGATGAGAAATGAGGTGCGTTTTAGAAACCTTTCCCCATCACACGGTGTACCATCTTCTGGGTTTCTCATGCATGTTTTTGATGTAGGAAGATGCCCTTGAACCTGGAGATTTGGGACCCATGCGATGGGTACCACGCAGTATTCCTTTAAAGGGTCTGGGTTTGCTCACCCAACCTCACCAAACCTCTCAGCCCCAAGAGTGTCCACCCTTATGTCTCATCCAGCTGTGCGTCTAGATATGGTCAATCCAGGTTGCATCACAGCCCCTGAACGCATTGTGTAAGAATTTCTCTCTCTTTCACTGTCTTTGTTTCATGGGTGTTTCAAAGTAATTTATTTTTATAATGGGGTTTAGCTGCTTTTCACTGCTGTGTTTATGCCGCTTTACACCCACTTGACACACTAACAGAGAGATATCAATACATAGGTTTTACGATTATTATTAGTCAGATATATTCTTGTGCGGTGAATAGGGCGTGTTGAGTCCAGTTCTCTGAGCAAGGAGTAGGTCTTGTCTATTACATATTGGGTTTATGGAACGGTATCTGAGCTAATTTGATACCCTTGTTTTATGTATCACCCCACCTCACCTTTCCCGTTAAGCAGCCATAGTGTGTTTTC
Organism: Balaenoptera borealis; assembly: GCF_965194805.1. Taxonomy (NCBI): domain Eukaryota; kingdom Metazoa; phylum Chordata; class Mammalia; order Artiodactyla; family Balaenopteridae; genus Balaenoptera; species Balaenoptera borealis. Next base: position 471,228 of record NW_028123685.1, read on the forward strand.
TGCATGTGTGACTCTGTTCTGTTTTGTAATTCAGTTCAAGTGTAACGGTTTTTACATTCCCTCTATCAGTGATACCTTATGAGAAGTGTCCTTTTCTGTGTGACTTATTTCACTTAGAATCGTCGTACCTAAATCCACTCATCATGCTGCTACTAACCTTACGACATTGATTTCATGGCTGAGTGATATTCCATTGTACATAAGGACCACAACTTCTTTATCCATTTTTCTCTTTCCTGGGATATTTAAGGTGGAATGAAGTGGAGGTCCTGGTCAACAGAGCAGCCCTAAACTTTGGGGTGCTTGTGTCTTGCTGAGTTTTAATTTTCCCAATTTATACCCCCATGAGTGGAAGTGCCCTATGCTCTCTAAGCTGTGTTTTTCAGATGTTTCAGGACTCACCGGACACTTCTCCGGAGTGGCTCTTGGCAATTTACATCCCGCCCATCAGTGTAGCAAGGCTCCCATTTCTCCATGGCCTGTCCTGCATTTCTGGTTTTGACACTTTTTTCAGCATGGCCCTTTTGACCGATGGGAAGCGAGACTTCTTTGTAGCGCTGATTTGCCTTTCCAGGTTGCTTGGTTGGCCAAAAAGGGCGTATGCGTTTTTTCCTGAATATATTCAGGAAAAAACGCATACGCCCTTTTTGGCCAAGGGCATCATTGTCAACGTTTTGCCGCTTTTCATGTGCTTTAAGGGCGATTCGTATCTACCTCCTGAAATCTGTTTCCTGCAATTCTGCCTTGATTTCAAATCCTCTTCTTTGCCTTCCCTCAATATATTTGTGGACGGGAGTTATCATTTATAACTCTGCAGGTTTGTGAATTGCAGTGACCTGAACCTCCATTTTACAACTCGTTTTTATGGGAGCTGGCCGCAAAATCGCAGAATGGCTTCAGGCCCTGTTCTGGTTCCGGGGGGCAGGCTGAGCCTGTGGTTAATTCTTCTTTCTGATGGGAAAATAGAGTGACCTGTGCCTGTCCCAACACCAAGAGCTAGTCTCTCGTTGGTTCCACGTCTTCCCGTTTATCCTCAGGACAAATTGCAACCTGTATGGAACAGGAGGTTAAAGGGGCTGATGCTCCAAGTAGGGAGCTTGCTAGTAAAGCGGCTGGAATGGCGAACCCGGGCACAAGGAGATGAGAAATGAGGTGCGTTTTAGAAACCTTTCCCCATCACACGGTGTACCATCTTCTGGGTTTCTCATGCATGTTTTTGATGTAGGAAGATGCCCTTGAACCTGGAGATTTGGGACCCATGCGATGGGTACCACGCAGTATTCCTTTAAAGGGTCTGGGTTTGCTCACCCAACCTCACCAAACCTCTCAGCCCCAAGAGTGTCCACCCTTATGTCTCATCCAGCTGTGCGTCTAGATATGGTCAATCCAGGTTGCATCACAGCCCCTGAACGCATTGTGTAAGAATTTCTCTCTCTTTCACTGTCTTTGTTTCATGGGTGTTTCAAAGTAATTTATTTTTATAATGGGGTTTAGCTGCTTTTCACTGCTGTGTTTATGCCGCTTTACACCCACTTGACACACTAACAGAGAGATATCAATACATAGGTTTTACGATTATTATTAGTCAGATATATTCTTGTGCGGTGAATAGGGCGTGTTGAGTCCAGTTCTCTGAGCAAGGAGTAGGTCTTGTCTATTACATATTGGGTTTATGGAACGGTATCTGAGCTAATTTGATACCCTTGTTTTATGTATCACCCCACCTCACCTTTCCCGTTAAGCAGCCATAGTGTGTTTTCTGCATGTGTGACTCTGTTCTGTTTTGTAATTCAGTTCAAGTGTAACGGTTTTTACATTCCCTCTATCAGTGATACCTTATGAGAAGTGTCCTTTTCTGTGTGACTTATTTCACTTAGAATCGTCGTACCTAAATCCACTCATCATGCTGCTACTAACCTTACGACATTGATTTCATGGCTGAGTGATATTCCATTGTACATAAGGACCACAACTTCTTTATCCATTTTTCTCTTTCCTGGGATATTTAAGGTGGAATGAAGTGGAGGTCCTGGTCAACAGAGCAGCCCTAAACTTTGGGGTGCTTGTGTCTTGCTGAGTTTTAATTTTCCCAATTTATACCCCCATGAGTGGAAGTGCCCTATGCTCTCTAAGCTGTGTTTTTCAGATGTTTCAGGACTCACCGGACACTTCTCCGGAGTGGCTCTTGGCAATTTACATCCCGCCCATCAGTGTAGCAAGGCTCCCATTTCTCCATGGCCTGTCCTGCATTTCTGGTTTTGACACTTTTTTCAGCATGGCCCTTTTGACCGATGGGAAGCGAGACTTCTTTGTAGCGCTGATTTGCCTTTCCAGGTTGCTTGGTTGGCCAAAAAGGGCGTATGCGTTTTTTCCTGAATATATTCAGGAAAAAACGCATACGCCCTTTTTGGCCAAGGGCATCATTGTCAACGTTTTGCCGCTTTTCATGTGCTTTAAAGGCGATTCGTATCTACCTCCTGAAATCTGTTTCCTGCAATTCTGCCTTGATTTCAAATCCTCTTCTTTGCCTTCCCTCAATATATTTGTGGACGGGAGTTATCATTTATAACTCTGCAGGTTTGTGAATTGCAGTGCCCTGAACCTCCATTTTACAACTCGTTTTTATGGGAGCTGGCCGCAAAATCGCAGAATGGCTTCAGGCCCTGTTCTGGTTCCGGGGGGCAGGCTGAGCCTGTGGTTAATTCTTCTTTCTGATGGGAAAATAGAGTGACCTGTGCCTGTCCCAACACCAAGAGCTAGTCTCTCGTTGGTTCCACGTCTTCCCGTTTATCCTCAGGACAAATTGCAACCTGTATGGAACAGGAGGTTAAAGGGGCTGATGCTCCAAGTAGGGAGCTTGCTAGTAAAGCGGCTGGAATGGCGAACCCGGGCACAAGGAGATGAGAAATGAGGTGCGTTTTAGAAACCTTTCCCCATCACACGGTGTACCATCTTCTGGGTTTCTCATGCATGTTTTTGATGTAGGAAGATGCCCTTGAACCTGGAGATTTGGGACCCATGCGATGGGTACCACGCAGTATTCCTTTAAAGGGTCTGCGTTTGCTCACCCAACCTCACCAAACCTCTCAGCCCCAAGAGTGTCCACCCTTATGTCTCATCCAGCTGTGCGTCTAGATATGGTCAATCCAGGTTGCATCACAGCCCCTGAACGCATTGTGTAAGAATTTCTCTCTCTTTCACTGTCTTTGTTTCATGGGTGTTTCAAAGTAATTTATTTTTATAATGGGGTTTAGCTGCTTTTCACTGCTGTGTTTATGCCGCTTTACACCCACTTGACACACTAACAGAGAGATATCAATACATAGGTTTTACGATTATTATTAGTCAGATATATTCTTGTGCGGTGAATAGGGCGTGTTGAGTCCAGTTCTCTGAGCAAGGAGTAGGTCTTGTCTATTACATATTGGGTTTATGGAACGGTATCTGAGCTAATTTGATACCCTTGTTTTATGTATCACCCCACCTCACCTTTCCCGTTAAGCAGCCATAGTGTGTTTTCTGCATGTGTGACTCTGTTCTGTTTTGTAATTCAGTTCAAGTGTAACGGTTTTTACATTCCCTCTATCAGTGATACCTTATGAGAAGTGTCCTTTTCTGTGTGACTTATTTCACTTAGAATCGTCGTACCTAAATCCACTCATCATGCTGCTACTAACCTTACGACATTGATTTCATGGCTGAGTGATATTCCATTGTACATAAGGACCACAACTTCTTTATCCATTTTTCTCTTTCCTGGGATATTTAAGGTGGAATGAAGTGGAGGTCCTGGTCAACAGAGCAGCCCTAAACTTTGGGGTGCTTGTGTCTTGCTGAGTTTTAATTTTCCCAATTTATACCCCCATGAGTGGAAGTGCCCTATGCTCTCTAAGCTGTGTTTTTCAGATGTTTCAGGACTCACCGGACACTTCTCCGGAGTGGCTCTTGGCAATTTACATCCCGCCCATCAGTGTAGCAAGGCTCCCATTTCTCCATGGCCTGTCCTGCATTTCTGGTTTTGACACTTTTTTCAGCATGGCCCTTTTGACCGATGGGAAGCGAGACTTCTTTGTAGCGCTGATTTGCCTTTCCAGGTTGCTTGGTTGGCCAAAAAGGGCGTATGCGTTTTTTCCTGAATATATTCAGGAAAAAACGCATACGCCCTTTTTGGCCAAGGGCATCATTGTCAACGTTTTGCCGCTTTTCATGTGCTTTAAAGGCGATTCGTATCTACCTCCTGAAATCTGTTTCCTGCAATTCTGCCTTGATTTCAAATCCTCTTCTTTGCCTTCCCTCAATATATTTGTGGACGGGAGTTATCATTTATAACTCTGCAGGTTTGTGAATTGCAGTGCCCTGAACCTCCATTTTACAACTCGTTTTTATGGGAGCTGGCCGCAAAATCGCAGAATGGCTTCAGGCCCTGTTCTGGTTCCGGGGGGCAGGCTGAGCCTGTGGTTAATTCTTCTTTCTGATGGGAAAATAGAGTGACCTGTGCCTGTCCCAACACCAAGAGCTAGTCTCTCGTTGGTTCCACGTCTTCCCGTTTATCCTCAGGACAAATTGCAACCTGTATGGAACAGGAGGTTAAAGGGGCTGATGCTCCAAGTAGGGAGCTTGCTAGTAAAGCGGCTGGAATGGCGAACCCGGGCACAAGGAGATGAGAAATGAGGTGCGTTTTAGAAACCTTTCCCCATCACACGGTGTACCATCTTCTGGGTTTCTCATGCATGTTTTTGATGTAGGAAGATGCCCTTGAACCTGGAGATTTGGGACCCATGCGATGGGTACCACGCAGTATTCCTTTAAAGGGTCTGGGTTTGCTCACCCAACCTCACCAAACCTCTCAGCCCCAAGAGTGTCCACCCTTATGTCTCATCCAGCTGTGCGTCTAGATATGGTCAATCCAGGTTGCATCACAGCCCCTGAACGCATTGTGTAAGAATTTCTCTCTCTTTCACTGTCTTTGTTTCATGGTTGTTTCAAAGTAATTTATTTTTATAATGGGGTTTAGCTGCTTTTCACTGCTGTGTTTATGCCGCTTTACACCCACTTGACACACTAACAGAGAGATATCAATACATAGGTTTTACGATTATTATTAGTCAGATATATTCTTGTGCGGTGAATAGGGCGTGTTGAGTCCAGTTCTCTGAGCAAGGAGTAGGTCTTGTCTATTACATATTGGGTTTATGGAACGGTATCTGAGCTAATTTGATACCCTTGTTTTATGTATCACCCCACCTCACCTTTCCCGTTAAGCAGCCATAGTGTGTTTTCTGCATGTGTGACTCTGTTCTGTTTTGTAATTCAGTTCAAGTGTAACGGTTTTTACATTCCCTCTATCAGTGATACCTTATGAGAAGTGTCCTTTTCTGTGTGACTTATTTCACTTAGAATCGTCGTACCTAAATCCACTCATCATGCTGCTACTAACCTTACGACATTGATTTCATGGCTGAGTGATATTCCATTGTACATAAGGACCACAACTTCTTTATCCATTTTTCTCTTTCCTGGGATATTTAAGGTGGAATGAAGTGGAGGTCCTGGTCAACAGAGCAGCCCTAAACTTTGGGGTGCTTGTGTCTTGCTGATTTTTAATTTTCCCAATTTATACCCCCATGAGTGGAAGTGCCCTATGCTCTCTAAGCTGTGTTTTTCAGATGTTTCAGGACTCACCAGACACTTCTCCGGAGTGGCTCTTGGCAATTTACATCCCGCCCATCAGTGTAGCAAGGCTCCCATTTCTCCATGGCCTGTCCTGCATTTCTGGTTTTGACACTTTTTTCAGCATGGCCCTTTTGACCGATGGGAAGCGAGACTTCTTTGTAGCGCTGATTTGCCTTTCCAGGTTGCTTGGTTGGCCAAAAAGGGCGTATGCGTTTTTTCCTGAATATATTCAGGAAAAAACGCATACGCCCTTTTTGGCCAAGGGCATCATTGTCAACGTTTTGCCGCTTTTCATGTGCTTTAAAGGCGATTCGTATCTACCTCCTGAAATCTGTTTCCTGCAATTCTGCCTTGATTTCAAATCCTCTTCTTTGCCTTCCCTCAATATATTTGTGGACGAGAGTTATCATTTATAACTCTGCAGGTTTGTGAATTGCAGTGCCCTGAACCTCCATTTTACAACTCGTTTTTATGGGAGCTGGCCGCAAAAGCGCAGAATGGCTTCAGGCCCTCTTCTGGTTCCGGGGGGCAGGCTGAGCCTGTGGTTAATTCTTCTTTCTGATGGGAAAATAGAGTGACCTGTGCCTGTCCCAACACCAAGAGCTAGTCTCTCGTTGGTTCCACGTCTTCCCGTTTATCCTCAGGACAAATTGCAACCTGTATGGAACAGGAGGTTAAAGGTGCTGATGCTCCAAGTAGGGAGCTTGCTAGTAAAGCGGCTGGAATGGCGAACCCGGGCACAAGGAGATGAGAAATGAGGTGCGTTTTAGAAACCTTTCCCCATCACACGGTGTACCATCTTCTGGGTTTCTCATGCATGTTTTTGATGTAGGAAGATGCCCTTGAACCTGGAGATTTGGGACCCATGCGATGGGTACCACGCAGTATTCCTTTAAAGGGTCTGCGTTTGCTCACCCAACCTCACCAAACCTCTCAGCCCCAAGAGTGTCCACCCTTATGTCTCATCCAGCTGTGCGTCTAGATATGGTCAATCCAGGTTGCATCACAGCCCCTGAACGCATTGTGTAAGAATTTCTCTCTCTTTCACTGTCTTTGTTTCATGGGTGTTTCAAAGTAATTTATTTTTATAATGGGGTTTAGCTGCTTTTCACTGCTGTGTTTATGCCGCTTTACACCCACTTGACACACTAACAGAGAGATATCAATACATAGGTTTTACGATTATTATTAGTCAGATATATTCTTGTGCGGTGAATAGGGCGTGTTGAGTCCAGTTCTCTGAGCAAGGAGTAGGTCTTGTCTATTACATATTGGGTTTATGGAACGGTATCTGAGCTAATTTGATACCCTTGTTTTATGTATCACCCCACCTCACCTTTCCCGTTAAGCAGCCATAGTGTGTTTTCTGCATGTGTGACTCTGTTCTGTTTTGTAATTCAGTTCAAGTGTAACGGTTTTTACATTCCCTCTATCAGTGATACCTTATGAGAAGTGTCCTTTTCTGTGTGACTTATTTCACTTAGAATCGTCGTACCTAAATCCACTCATCATGCTGCTACTAACCTTACGACATTGATTTCATGGCTGAGTGATATTCCATTGTACATAAGGACCACAACTTCTTTATCCATTTTTCTCTTTCCTGGGATATTTAAGGTGGAATGAAGTGGAGGTCCTGGTCAACAGAGCAGCCCTAAACTTTGGGGTGCTTGTGTCTTGCTGAGTTTTAATTTTCCCAATTTATACCCCCATGAGTGGAAGTGCCCTATGCTCTCTAAGCTGTGTTTTTCAGATGTTTCAGGACTCACCGGACACTTCTCCGGAGTGGCTCTTGGCAATTTACATCCCGCCCATCAGTGTAGCAAGGCTCCCATTTCTCCATGGCCTGTCCTGCATTTCTGGTTTTGACACTTTTTTCAGCATGGCCCTTTTGACCGATGGGAAGCGAGACTTCTTTGTAGCGCTGATTTGCCTTTCCAGGTTGCTTGGTTGGCCAAAAAGGGCGTATGCGTTTTTTCCTGAATATATTCAGGAAAAAACGCATACGCCCTTTTTGGCCAAGGGCATCATTGTCAACGTTTTGCCGCTTTTCATGTGCTTTAAAGGCGATTCGTATCTACCTCCTGAAATCTGTTTCCTGCAATTCTGCCTTGATTTCAAATCCTCTTCTTTGCCTTCCCTCAATATATTTGTGGACGGGAGTTATCATTTATAACTCTGCAGGTTTGTGAATTGCAGTGCCCTGAACCTCCATTTTACAACTCGTTTTTATGGGAGCTGGCCGCAAAATCGCAGAATGGCTTCAGGCCCTGTTCTGGTTCCGGGGGGCAGGCTGAGCCTGTGGTTAATTCTTCTTTCTGATGGGAAAATAGAGTGACCTGTGCCTGTCCCAACACCAAGAGCTAGTCTCTCGTTGGTTCCACGTCTTCCCGTTTATCCTCAGGACAAATTGCAACCTGTATGGAACAGGAGGTTAAAGGGGCTGATGCTCCAAGTAGGGAGCTTGCTAGTAAAGCGGCTGGAATGGCGAACCCGGGCACAAGGAGATGAGAAATGAGGTGCGTTTTAGAAACCTTTCCCCATCACACGGTGTACCATCTTCTGGGTTTCTCATGCATGTTTTTGATGTAGGAAGATGCCCTTGAACCTGGAGATTTGGGACCCATGCGATGGGTACCACGCAGTATTCCTTTAAAGGGTCTGGGTTTGCTCACCCAACCTCACCAAACCTCTCAGCCCCAAGAGTGTCCACCCTTATGTCTCATCCAGCTGTGCGTCTAGATATGGTCAATCCAGGTTGCATCACAGCCCCTGAACGCATTGTGTAAGAATTTCTCTCTCTTTCACTGTCTTTGTTTCATGGTTGTTTCAAAGTAATTTATTTTTATAATGGGGTTTAGCTGCTTTTCACTGCTGTGTTTATGCCGCTTTACACCCACTTGACACACTAACAGAGAGATATCAATACATAGGTTTTACGATTATTATTAGTCAGATATATTCTTGTGCGGTGAATAGGGCGTGTTGAGTCCAGTTCTCTGAGCAAGGAGTAGGTCTTGTCTATTACATATTGGGTTTATGGAACGGTATCTGAGCTAATTTGATACCCTTGTTTTATGTATCACCCCACCTCACCTTTCCCGTTAAGCAGCCATAGTGTGTTTTCTGCATGTGTGACTCTGTTCTGTTTTGTAATTCAGTTCAAGTGTAACGGTTTTTACATTCCCTCTATCAGTGATACCTTATGAGAAGTGTCCTTTTCTGTGTGACTTATTTCACTTAGAATCGTCGTACCTAAATCCACTCATCATGCTGCTACTAACCTTACGACATTGATTTCATGGCTGAGTGATATTCCATTGTACATAAGGACCACAACTTCTTTATCCATTTTTCTCTTTCCTGGGATATTTAAGGTGGAATGAAGTGGAGGTCCTGGTCAACAGAGCAGCCCTAAACTTTGGGGTGCTTGTGTCTTGCTGATTTTTAATTTTCCCAATTTATACCCCCATGAGTGGAAGTGCCCTATGCTCTCTAAGCTGTGTTTTTCAGATGTTTCAGGACTCACCAGACACTTCTCCGGAGTGGCTCTTGGCAATTTACATCCCGCCCATCAGTGTAGCAAGGCTCCCATTTCTCCATGGCCTGTCCTGCATTTCTGGTTTTGACACTTTTTTCAGCATGGCCCTTTTGACCGATGGGAAGCGAGACTTCTTTGTAGCGCTGATTTGCCTTTCCAGGTTGCTTGGTTGGCCAAAAAGGGCGTATGCGTTTTTTCCTGAATATATTCAGGAAAAAACGCATACGCCCTTTTTGGCCAAGGGCATCATTGTCAACGTTTTGCCGCTTTTCATGTGCTTTAAAGGCGATTCGTATCTACCTCCTGAAATCTGTTTCCTGCAATTCTGCCTTGATTTCAAATCCTCTTCTTTGCCTTCCCTCAATATATTTGTGGACGAGAGTTATCATTTATAACTCTGCAGGTTTGTGAATTGCAGTGCCCTGAACCTCCATTTTACAACTCGTTTTTATGGGAGCTGGCCGCAAAAGCGCAGAATGGCTTCAGGCCCTCTTCTGGTTCCGGGGGGCAGGCTGAGCCTGTGGTTAATTCTTCTTTCTGATGGGAAAATAGAGTGACCTGTGCCTGTCCCAACACCAAGAGCTAGTCTCTCGTTGGTTCCACGTCTTCCCGTTTATCCTCAGGACAAATTGCAACCTGTATGGAACAGGAGGTTAAAGGTGCTGATGCTCCAAGTAGGGAGCTTGCTAGTAAAGCGGCTGGAATGGCGAACCCGGGCACAAGGAGATGAGAAATGAGGTGCGTTTTAGAAACCTTTCCCCATCACACGGTGTACCATCTTCTGGGTTTCTCATGCATGTTTTTGATGTAGGAAGATGCCCTTGAACCTGGAGATTTGGGACCCATGCGATGGGTACCACGCAGTATTCCTTTAAAGGGTCTGCGTTTGCTCACCCAACCTCACCAAACCTCTCAGCCCCAAGAGTGTCCACCCTTATGTCTCATCCAGCTGTGCGTCTAGATATGGTCAATCCAGGTTGCATCACAGCCCCTGAACGCATTGTGTAAGAATTTCTCTCTCTTTCACTGTCTTTGTTTCATGGGTGTTTCAAAGTAATTTATTTTTATAATGGGGTTTAGCTGCTTTTCACTGCTGTGTTTATGCCGCTTTACACCCACTTGACACACTAACAGAGAGATATCAATACATAGGTTTTACGATTATTATTAGTCAGATATATTCTTGTGCGGTGAATAGGGCGTGTTGAGTCCAGTTCTCTGAGCAAGGAGTAGGTCTTGTCTATTACATATTGGGTTTATGGAACGGTATCTGAGCTAATTTGATACCCTTGTTTTATGTATCACCCCACCTCACCTTTCCCGTTAAGCAGCCATAGTGTGTTTTCTGCATGTGTGACTCTGTTCTGTTTTGTAATTCAGTTCAAGTGTAACGGTTTTTACATTCCCTCTATCAGTGATACCTTATGAGAAGTGTCCTTTTCTGTGTGACTTATTTCACTTAGAATCGTCGTACCTAAATCCACTCATCATGCTGCTACTAACCTTACGACATTGATTTCATGGCTGAGTGATATTCCATTGTACATAAGGACCACAACTTCTTTATCCATTTTTCTCTTTCCTGGGATATTTAAGGTGGAATGAAGTGGAGGTCCTGGTCAACAGAGCAGCCCTAAACTTTGGGGTGCTTGTGTCTTGCTGAGTTTTAATTTTCCCAATTTATACCCCCATGAGTGGAAGTGCCCTATGCTCTCTAAGCTGTGTTTTTCAGATGTTTCAGGACTCACCGGACACTTCTCCGGAGTGGCTCTTGGCAATTTACATCCCGCCCATCAGTGTAGCAAGGCTCCCATTTCTCCATGGCCTGTCCTGCATTTCTGGTTTTGACACTTTTTTCAGCATGGCCCTTTTGACCGATGGGAAGCGAGACTTCTTTGTAGCGCTGATTTGCCTTTCCAGGTTGCTTGGTTGGCCAAAAAGGGCGTATGCGTTTTTTCCTGAATATATTCAGGAAAGAACGCATACGCCCTTTTTGGCCAAGGGCATCATTGTCAACGTTTTGCCGCTTTTCATGTGCTTTAAAGGCGATTCGTATCTACCTCCTGAAATCTGTTTCCTGCAATTCTGCCTTGATTTCAAATCCTCTTCTTTGCCTTCCCTCAATATATTTGTGGACGGGAGTTATCATTAATAACTCTGCAGGTTTGTGAATTGCAGTGCCCTGAACCTCCATTTTACAACTCGTTTTTATGGGAGCTGGCCGCAAAATCGCAGAATGGCTTCAGGCCCTGTTCTGGTTCCGGGGGGCAGGCTGAGCCTGTGGTTAATTCTTCTTTCTGATGGGAAAATAGAGTGACCTGTGCCTGTCCCAACACCAAGAGCTAGTCTCTCGTTGGTTCCACGTCTTCCCGTTTATCCTCAGGACAAATTGCAACCTGTATGGAACAGGAGGTTAAAGGTGCTGATGCTCCAAGTAGGGAGCTTGCTAGTAAAGCGGCTGGAATGGCGAACCCGGGCACAAGGAGATGAGAAATGAGGTGCGTTTTAGAAACCTTTCCCCATCACACGGTGTACCATCTTCAGGGTTTCTCATGCATGTTTTTGATGTAGGAAGATGCCCTTGAACCTGGAGATTTGGGACCCATGCGATGGGTACCACGCAGTATTCCTTTAAAGGGTCTGCGTTTGCTCACCCAACCTCACCAAACCTCTCAGCCCCAAGAGTGTCCACCCTTATGTCTCATCCAGCTGTGCGTCTAGATATGGTCAATCCAGGTTGCATCACAGCCCCTGAACGCATTGTGTAAGAATTTCTCTCTCTTTCACTGTCTTTGTTTCATGGGTGTTTCAAAGTAATTTATTTTTATAATGGGGTTTAGCTGCTTTTCACTGCTGTGTTTATGCCGCTTTACACCCACTTGACACACTAACAGAGAGATATCAATACATAGGTTTTACGATTATTATTAGTCAGATATATTCTTGTGCGGTGAATAGGGCGTGTTGAGTCCAGTTCTCTGAGCAAGGAGTAGGTCTTGTCTATTACATATTGGGTTTATGGAACGGTATCTGAGCTAATTTGATACCCTTGTTTTATGTATCACCCCACCTCACCTTTCCCGTTAAGCAGCCATAGTGTGTTTTCTGCATGTGTGACTCTGTTCTGTTTTGTAATTCAGTTCAAGTGTAACGGTTTTTACATTCCCTCTATCAGTGATACCTTATGAGAAGTGTCCTTTTCTGTGTGACTTATTTCACTTAGAATCGTCGTACCTAAATCCACTCATCATGCTGCTACTAACCTTACGACATTGATTTCATGGCTGAGTGATATTCCATTGTACATAAGGACCACAACTTCTTTATCCATTTTTCTCTTTCCTGGGATATTTAAGGTGGAATGAAGTGGAGGTCCTGGTCAACAGAGCAGCCCTAAACTTTGGGGTGCTTGTGTCTTGCTGAGTTTTAATTTTCCCAATTTATACCCCCATGAGTGGAAGTGCCCTATGCTCTCTAAGCTGTGTTTTTCAGATGTTTCAGGACTCACCGGACACTTCTCCGGAGTGGCTCTTGGCAATTTACATCCCGCCCATCAGTGTAGCAAGGCTCCCATTTCTCCATGGCCTGTCCTGCATTTCTGGTTTTGACACTTTTTTCAGCATGGCCCTTTGGACCGATGGGAAGCGAGACTTCTTTGTAGCGCTGATTTGCCTTTCCAGGTTGCTTGGTTGGCCAAAAAGGGCGTATGCGTTTTTTCCTGAATATATTCAGGAAAAAACGCATACGCCCTTTTTGGCCAAGGGCATCATTGTCAACGTTTTGCCGCTTTTCATGTGCTTTAAAGGCGATTCGTATCTACCTCCTGAAATCTGTTTCCTGCAATTCTGCCTTGATTTCAAATCCTCTTCTTTGCCTTCCCTCAATATATTTGTGGACGGGAGTTATCATTTATAACTCTGCAGGTTTGTGAATTGCAGTGCCCTGAACCTCCATTTTACAACTCGTTTTTATGGGAGCTGGCCGCAAAATCGCAGAATGGCTTCAGGCCCTGTTCTGGTTCCGGGGGGCAGGCTGAGCCTGTGGTTAATTCTTCTTTCTGATGGGAAAATAGAGTGACCTGTGCCTGTCCCAACACCAAGAGCTAGTCTCTCGTTGGTTCCACGTCTTCCCGTTTATCCTCAGGACAAATTGCAACCTGTATGGAACAGCAGGTTAAAGGGGCTGATGCTCCAAGTAGGGAGCTTGCTAGTAAAGCGGCTGGAATGGCGAACCCGGGCACAAGGAGATGAGAAATGAGGTGCGTTTTAGAAACCTTTCCCCATCACACGGTGTACCATCTTCTGGGTTTCTCATGCATGTTTTTGATGTAGGAAGATGCCCTTGAACCTGGAGATTTGGGACCCATGCGATGGGTACCACGCAGTATTCCTTTAAAGGGTCTGGGTTTGCTCACCCAACCTCACCAAACCTCTCAGCCCCAAGAGTGTCCACCCTTATGTCTCATCCAGCTGTGCGTCTAGATATGGTCAATCCAGGTTGCATCACAGCCCCTGAACGCATTGTGTAAGAATTTCTCTCTCTTTCACTGTCTTTGTTTCATGGTTGTTTCAAAGTAATTTATTTTTATAATGGGGTTTAGCTGCTTTTCACTGCTGTGTTTATGCCGCTTTACACCCACTTGACACACTAACAGAGAGATATCAATACATAGGTTTTACGATTATTATTAGTCAGATATATTCTTGTGCGGTGAATAGGGCGTGTTGAGTCCAGTTCTCTGAGCAAGGAGTAGGTCTTGTCTATTACATATTGGGTTTATGGAACGGTATCTGAGCTAATTTGATACCCTTGTTTTATGTATCACCCCACCTCACCTTTCCCGTTAAGCAGCCATAGTGTGTTTTCTGCATGTGTGACTCTGTTCTGTTTTGTAATTCAGTTCAAGTGTAACGGTTTTTACATTCCCTCTATCAGTGATACCTTATGAGAAGTGTCCTTTTCTGTGTGACTTATTTCACTTAGAATCGTCGTACCTAAATCCACTCATCATGCTGCTACTAACCTTACGACATTGATTTCATGGCTGAGTGATATTCCATTGTACATAAGGACCACAACTTCTTTATCCATTTTTCTCTTTCCTGGGATATTTAAGGTGGAATGAAGTGGAGGTCCTGGTCAACAGAGCAGCCCTAAACTTTGGGGTGCTTGTGTCTTGCTGATTTTTAATTTTCCCAATTTATACCCCCATGAGTGGAAGTGCCCTATGCTCTCTAAGCTGTGTTTTTCAGATGTTTCAGGACTCACCAGACACTTCTCCGGAGTGGCTCTTGGCAATTTACATCCCGCCCATCAGTGTAGCAAGGCTCCCATTTCTCCATGGCCTGTCCTGCATTTCTGGTTTTGACACTTTTTTCAGCATGGCCCTTTTGACCGATGGGAAGCGAGACTTCTTTGTAGCGCTGATTTGCCTTTCCAGGTTGCTTGGTTGGCCAAAAAGGGCGTATGCGTTTTTTCCTGAATATATTCAGGAAAAAACGCATACGCCCTTTTTGGCCAAGGGCATCATTGTCAACGTTTTGCCGCTTTTCATGTGCTTTAAAGGCGATTCGTATCTACCTCCTGAAATCTGTTTCCTGCAATTCTGCCTTGATTTCAAATCCTCTTCTTTGCCTTCCCTCAATATATTTGTGGACGAGAGTTATCATTTATAACTCTGCAGGTTTGTGAATTGCAGTGCCCTGAACCTCCATTTTACAACTCGTTTTTATGGGAGCTGGCCGCAAAAGCGCAGAATGGCTTCAGGCCCTCTTCTGGTTCCGGGGGGCAGGCTGAGCCTGTGGTTAATTCTTCTTTCTGATGGGAAAATAGAGTGACCTGTGCCTGTCCCAACACCAAGAGCTAGTCTCTCGTTGGTTCCACGTCTTCCCGTTTATCCTCAGGACAAATTGCAACCTGTATGGAACAGGAGGTTAAAGGTGCTGATGCTCCAAGTAGGGAGCTTGCTAGTAAAGCGGCTGGAATGGCGAACCCGGGCACAAGGAGATGAGAAATGAGGTGCGTTTTAGAAACCTTTCCCCATCACACGGTGTACCATCTTCTGGGTTTCTCATGCATGTTTTTGATGTAGGAAGATGCCCTTGAACCTGGAGATTTGGGACCCATGCGATGGGTACCACGCAGTATTCCTTTAAAGGGTCTGCGTTTGCTCACCCAACCTCACCAAACCTCTCAGCCCCAAGAGTGTCCACCCTTATGTCTCATCCAGCTGTGCGTCTAGATATGGTCAATCCAGGTTGCATCACAGCCCCTGAACGCATTGTGTAAGAATTTCTCTCTCTTTCACTGTCTTTGTTTCATGGGTGTTTCAAAGTAATTTATTTTTATAATGGGGTTTAGCTGCTTTTCACTGCTGTGTTTATGCCGCTTTACACCCACTTGACACACTAACAGAGAGATATCAATACATAGGTTTTACGATTATTATTAGTCAGATATATTCTTGTGCGGTGAATAGGGCGTGTTGAGTCCAGTTCTCTGAGCAAGGAGTAGGTCTTGTCTATTACATATTGGGTTTATGGAACGGTATCTGAGCTAATTTGATACCCTTGTTTTATGTATCACCCCACCTCACCTTTCCCGTTAAGCAGCCATAGTGTGTTTTCTGCATGTGTGACTCTGTTCTGTTTTGTAATTCAGTTCAAGTGTAACGGTTTTTACATTCCCTCTATCAGTGATACCTTATGAGAAGTGTCCTTTTCTGTGTGACTTATTTCACTTAGAATCGTCGTACCTAAATCCACTCATCATGCTGCTACTAACCTTACGACATTGATTTCATGGCTGAGTGATATTCCATTGTACATAAGGACCACAACTTCTTTATCCATTTTTCTCTTTCCTGGGATATTTAAGGTGGAATGAAGTGGAGGTCCTGGTCAACAGAGCAGCCCTAAACTTTGGGGTGCTTGTGTCTTGCTGAGTTTTAATTTTCCCAATTTATACCCCCATGAGTGGAAGTGCCCTATGCTCTCTAAGCTGTGTTTTTCAGATGTTTCAGGACTCACCGGACACTTCTCCGGAGTGGCTCTTGGCAATTTACATCCCGCCCATCAGTGTAGCAAGGCTCCCATTTCTCCATGGCCTGTCCTGCATTTCTGGTTTTGACACTTTTTTCAGCATGGCCCTTTTGACCGATGGGAAGCGAGACTTCTTTGTAGCGCTGATTTGCCTTTCCAGGTTGCTTGGTTGGCCAAAAAGGGCGTATGCGTTTTTTCCTGAATATATTCAGGAAAGAACGCATACGCCCTTTTTGGCCAAGGGCATCATTGTCAACGTTTTGCCGCTTTTCATGTGCTTTAAAGGCGATTCGTATCTACCTCCTGAAATCTGTTTCCTGCAATTCTGCCTTGATTTCAAATCCTCTTCTTTGCCTTCCCTCAATATATTTGTGGACGGGAGTTATCATTAATAACTCTGCAGGTTTGTGAATTGCAGTGACCTGAACCTCCATTTTACAACTCGTTTTTATGGGAGCTGGCCGCAAAATCGCAGAATGGCTTCAGGCCCTGTTCTGGTTCCGGGGGGCAGGCTGAGCCTGTGGTTAATTCTTCTTTCTGATGGGAAAATAGAGTGACCTGTGCCTGTCCCAACACCAAGAGCTAGTCTCTCGTTGGTTCCACGTCTTCCCGTTTATCCTCAGGACAAATTGCAACCTGTATGGAACAGGAGGTTAAAGGTGCTGATGCTCCAAGTAGGGAGCTTGCTAGTAAAGCGGCTGGAATGGCGAACCCGGGCACAAGGAGATGAGAAATGAGGTGCGTTTTAGAAACCTTTCCCCATCACACGGTGTACCATCTTCAGGGTTTCTCATGCATGTTTTTGATGTAGGAAGATGCCCTTGAACCTGGAGATTTGGGACCCATGCGATGGGTACCACGCAGTATTCCTTTAAAGGGTCTGCGTTTGCTCACCCAACCTCACCAAACCTCTCAGCCCCAAGAGTGTCCACCCTTATGTCTCATCCAGCTGTGCGTCTAGATATGGTCAATCCAGGTTGCATCACAGCCCCTGAACGCATTGTGTAAGAATTTCTCTCTCTTTCACTGTCTTTGTTTCATGGGTGTTTCAAAGTAATTTATTTTTATAATGGGGTTTAGCTGCTTTTCACTGCTGTGTTTATGCCGCTTTACACCCACTTGACACACTAACAGAGAGATATCAATACATAGGTTTTACGATTATTATTAGTCAGATATATTCTTGTGCGGTGAATAGGGCGTGTTGAGTCCAGTTCTCTGAGCAAGGAGTAGGTCTTGTCTATTACATATTGGGTTTATGGAACGGTATCTGAGCTAATTTGATACCCTTGTTTTATGTATCACCCCACCTCACCTTTCCCGTTAAGCAGCCATAGTGTGTTTTCTGCATGTGTGACTCTGTTCTGTTTTGTAATTCAGTTCAAGTGTAACGGTTTTTACATTCCCTCTATCAGTGATACCTTATGAGAAGTGTCCTTTTCTGTGTGACTTATTTCACTTAGAATCGTCGTACCTAAATCCACTCATCATGCTGCTACTAACCTTACGACATTGATTTCATGGCTGAGTGATATTCCATTGTACATAAGGACCACAACTTCTTTATCCATTTTTCTCTTTCCTGGGATATTTAAGGTGGAATGAAGTGGAGGTCCTGGTCAACAGAGCAGCCCTAAACTTTGGGGTGCTTGTGTCTTGCTGAGTTTTAATTTTCCCAATTTATACCCCCATGAGTGGAAGTGCCCTATGCTCTCTAAGCTGTGTTTTTCAGATGTTTCAGGACTCACCGGACACTTCTCCGGAGTGGCTCTTGGCAATTTACATCCCGCCCATCAGTGTAGCAAGGCTCCCATTTCTCCATGGCCTGTCCTGCATTTCTGGTTTTGACACTTTTTTCAGCATGGCCCTTTGGACCGATGGGAAGCGAGACTTCTTTGTAGTGCTGATTTGCCTTTCCAGGTTGCTTGGTTGGCCAAAAAGGGCGTATGCGTTTTTTCCTGAATATATTCAGGAAAAAACGCATACGCCCTTTTTGGCCAAGGGCATCATTGTCAACGTTTTGCCGCTTTTCATGTGCTTTAAAGGCGATTCGTATCTACCTCCTGAAATCTGTTTCCTGCAATTCTGCCTTGATTTCAAATCCTCTTCTTTGCCTTCCCTCAATATATTTGTGGACGGGAGTTATCATTAATAACTCTGCAGGTTTGTGAATTGCAGTGACCTGAACCTCCATTTTACAACTCGTTTTTATGGGAGCTGGCCGCAAAATCGCAGAATGGCTTCAGGCCCTGTTCTGGTTCCGGGGGTCAGGCTGAGCCTGTGGTTAATTCTTCTTTCTGATGGGAAAATAGAGTGACCTGTGCCTGTCCCAACACCAAGAGCTAGTCTCTCGTTGGTTCCACGTCTTCCCGTTTATCCTCAGGACAAATTGCAACCTGTATGGAACAGGAGGTTAAAGGTGCTGATGCTCCAAGTAGGGAGCTTGCTAGTAAAGCGGCTGGAATGGCGAACCCGGGCACAAGGAGATGAGAAATGAGGTGCGTTTTAGAAACATTTCCCCATCACACGGTGTACCATCTTCTGGGTTTCTCATGCATGTTTTTGATGTAGGAAGATGCCCTTGAACCTGGAGATTTGGGACCCATGCGATGGGTACCACGCAGTATTCCTTTAAAGGGTCTGCGTTTGCTCACCCAACCTCACCAAACCTCTCAGCCCCAAGAGTGTCCACCCTTATGTCTCAATCAGCTGTGGGTCTAGATATGGTCAATCCAGGTTGCATCACAGCCCCTGAACGCATTGTGTAAGAATTTCTCTCTCTTTCACTGTCTTTGTTTAATGGGTGTTTCAAAGTAATTTATTTTTATAATGGGGTTTAGCTGCTATTCACTGCTGTGTTTATGCCGCTTTACACCCACTTGACACACTAACAGAGAGATATCAATACATAGGTTTTACGATTATTATTAGTCAGATATATTCTTGTGCGGTGAATAGGGCGTGTTGAGTCCAGTTCTCTGAGCAAGGAGTAGGTCTTGTCTATTACATATTGGGTTTATGGAACGGTATCTGAGCTAATTTGATACCCTTGTTTTATGTATCACCCCACCTCACCTTTCCCGTTAAGCAGCCATAGTGTGTTTTCTGCATGTGTGACTCTGTTCTGTTTTGTAATTCAGTTCAAGTGTAACGGTTTTTACATTCCCTCTATCAGTGATACCTTATGAGAAGTGTCCTTTTCTGTGTGACTTATTTCACTTAGAATCGTCGTACCTAAATCCACTCATCATGCTGCTACTAACCTTACGACATTGATTTCATGGCTGAGTGATATTCCATTGTACATAAGGACCACAACTTCTTTATCCATTTTTCTCTTTCCTAGGATATTTAAGGTGGAATGAAGTGGAGGTCCTGGTCAACAGAGCAGCCCTAAACTTTGGGGTGCTTGTGTCTTGCTGAGTTTTCATTTTCCCAATTTATACCCCCATGAGTGGAAGTGCCCTATGCTCTCTAAGCTGTGTTTTTCAGATGTTTCAGGACTCACCGGACACTTCTCCAGAGTGGCTCTTGGCAATTTACATCCCGCCCATCAGTGTAGCAAGGCTCCCATTTCTCCATGGCCTGTCCTGCATTTCTGGTTTTGACACTTTTTTCAGCATGGCCCTTTTGACCGATGGGAAGCGAGACTTCTTTGTAGCGCTGATTTGCCTTTCCAGGTTGCTTGGTTGGCCAAAAAGGGCGTATGCGTTTTTTCCTGAATATATTCAGGAAAAAACGCATACGCCCTTTTTGGCCAAGGTCATCATTGTCAACGTTTTGCCGCTTTTCATGTGCTTTAAAGGCGATTCGTATCTACCTCCTGAAATCTGTTTCCTGCAATGCTGCCTTGATTTCAAATCCTCTTCTTTGCCTTCCCTCAATATATTTGTGGACGAGAGTTATCATTTATAACTCTGCAGGTTTGTGAATTGCAGTGCCCTGAACCTCCATTTTACAACTCGTTTTTATGGGAGCTGGCCGCAAAATCGCAGAATGGCTTCAGGCCCTGTTCTGGTTCCGGGGGGCAGGCTGAGCCTGTGGTTAATTCTTCTTTCTGATGGGAAAATAGAGTGACCTGTGCCTGTCCCAACACCAAGAGCTAGTCTCTCGTTGGTTCCACGTCTTCCCGTTTATCCTCAGGACAAATTGCAACCTGTACGGAACAGGAGGTTAAAGGTGCTGATGCTCCAAGTAGGGAGCTTGCTAGTAAAGCGGCTGGAATGGCGAACCCGGGCACAAGGAGATGAGAAATGAGGTGCGTTTTAGAAACCTTTCCCCATCACACGGTGTACCATCTTCTGGGTTTCTCATGCATGTTTTTGATGTAGGAAGATGCCCTTGAACCTGGAGATTTGGGACCCATGCGATGGGTACCACGCAGTATTCCTTTAAAGGGTCTGCGTTTGCTCACCCAACCTCACCAAACCTCTCAGCCCCAAGAGTGTCCACCCTTATGTCTCATCCAGCTGTGCATCTAGATATGGTCAATCCAGGTTGCATCACAGCCCCTGAACGCATTGTGTAAGAATTTCTCTCTCTTTCACTGTCTTTGTTTCATGGTTGTTTCAAAGTAATTTATTTTTATAATGGGGTTTAGCTGCTTTTCACTGCTGTGTTTATGCCGCTTTACACCCACTTGACACACTAACAGAGAGATATCAATACATAGGTTTTACGATTATTATTAGTCAGATATATTCTTGTGCGGTGAATAGGGCGTGTTGAGTCCAGTTCTCTGAGCAAGGAGTAGGTCTTGTCTATTACATTTTGGGTTTATGGAACGGTATCTGAGCTAATTTGATACCCTTGTTTTATGTATCACCCCACCTCACCTTTCCCGTTAAGCAGCCATAGTGTGTTTTCTGCATGTGTGACTCTGTTCTGTTTTGTAATTCAGTTCAAGTGTAATGGTTTTTACATTCCCTCTATCAGTGATACCTTATGAGAAGTGTCCTTTTCTGTGTGACTTATTTCACTTAGAATCGTCGTACCTAAATCCACTCATCATGCTGCTACTAACCTTACGACATTGATTTCATGGCTGAGTGATATTCCATTGAACATAAGGACCACAGCTTCTTTATCCATTTTTCTCTTTCCTGGGATATTTAAGGTGGAATGAAGTGGAGGTCCTGGTCAACAGAGCAGCCCTAAACTTTGGGGTGCTTGTGTCTTGCTGAGTTTTAATTTTCCCAATTTATACCCCCATGAGTGGAAGTGCCCTATGCTCTCTAAGCTGTGTTTTTCAGATGTTTCAGGACTCACCGGACACTTCTCCAGAGTGGCTCTTGGCAATTTACATCCCGCCCGTCAGTGTAGCAAAGCTCCCATTTCTCCATGACCTGTCCTGCATTTCTGGTTTTGACACTTTTTTCAGCATGGCCCTTTTGACCGATGGGAAGCGAGACTTCTTTGTAGCGCTGATTTGCCTTTCCAGGTTGCTTGGTTGGCCAAAAAGGGCGTATGCGTTTTTTCCTGAATATATTCAGGAAAAAACGCATACGCCCTTTTTGGCCAAGGGCATCATTGTCAACGTTTTGCCGCTTTTCATGTGCTTTAAAGGCGGTTCGTATCTACCTCCTGAAATCTGTTTCCTGCAATTCTGCCTTGATTTCAAATCCTCTTCTTTGCCTTCCCTCAATATATTTGTGGACGAGAGTTATCATTTATAACTCTGCAGGTTTGTGAATTGCAGTGCCCTGAACCTCCATTTTACAACTCGTTTTTATGGGAGCTGGCCGTAAAATTGCAGAATGGCTTCAGGCCCTGTTCTGGTTCCGGGGGGCAGGCTGAGCCTGTGGTTAATTCTTCTTTCTGATGGGAAAATAGAGTGACCTGTGCCTGTCCCAACACCAAGAGCTAGTCTCTCGTTGGTTCCACGTCTTCCCGTTTATCCTCAGGACAAATTGCAACCTGTACGGAACAGGAGGTTAAAGGTGCTGATGCTCCAAGTAGGGAGCTTGCTAGTAAAGCGGCTGGAATGGCGAACCCGGGCACAAGGAGATGAGAAATGAGGTGCGTTTTAGAAACCTTTCCCCATCACACGGTGTACCATCTTCTGGGTTTCTCATGCATGTTTTTGATGTAGGAAGATGCCCTTGAACCTGGAGATTTGGGACCCATGCGATGGGTACCACGCAGTATTACTTTAAAGGGTCTGCGTTTGCTCACCCAACCTCACCAAACCTCTCAGCCCCAAGAGTGTCCACCCTTATGTCTCATCCAGCTGTGCGTCTAGATATGGTCAATCCAGGTTGCATCACAGCCCCTGAACGCATTGTGTAAGAATTTCTCTCTCTTTCACTGTCTTTGTTTCATGGTTGTTTCAAAGTAATTTATTTTTATAATGGGGTTTAGCTGCTTTTCACTGCTGTGTTTATGCCGCTTTACACCCACTTGACACACTAACAGAGAGATATCAATACATAGGTTTTACGATTATTATTAGTCAGATATATTCTTGTGCGGTGAATAGGGCGTGTTGAGTCCAGTTCTCTGAGCAAGGAGTAGGTCTTGTCTATTACATTTTGGGTTTATGGAACGGTATCTGAGCTAATTTGATACCCTTGTTTTATGTATCACCCCACCTCACCTTTCCCGTTAAGCAGCCATAGTGTGTTTTCTGCATGTGTGACTCTGTTCTGTTTTGTAATTCAGTTCAAGTGTAATGGTTTTTACATTCCCTCTATCAGTGATACCTTATGAGAAGTGTCCTTTTCTGTGTGACTTATTTCACTTAGAATCGTCATACCTAAATCCACTCATCATGCTGCTACTAACCTTACGACATTGATTTCATGGCTGAGTGATATTCCATTGAACATAAGGACCACAGCTTCTTTATCCATTTTTCTCTTTCCTGGGATATTTAAGGTGGAATGAAGTGGAGGTCCTGGTCAACAGAGCAGCCCTAAACTTTGGGGTGCTTGTGTCTTGCTGAGTTTTAATTTTCCCAATTTATACCCCCATGAGTGGAAGTGCCCTATGCTCTCTAAGCTGTGTTTTTCAGATGTTTCAGGACTCACCGGACACTTCTCCAGAGTGGCTCTTGGCAATTTACATCCCGCCCGTCAGTGTAGCAAAGCTCCCATTTCTCCATGACCTGTCCTGCATTTCTGGTTTTGACACTTTTTTCAGCATGGCCCCTTTGACCGATGGGAAGCGAGACTTCTTTGTAGCGCTGATTTGCCTTTCCAGGTTGCTTGGTTGGCCAAAAAGGGCGTATGCGTTTTTTCCTGAATATATTCAGGAAAAAACGCATACGCCCTTTTTGGCCAAGGGCATCATTGTCAACGTTTTGCCGCTTTTCATGTGCTTTAAAGGCGATTCGTATCTACCTCCTGAAATCTGTTTCCTGCAATTCTGCCTTGATTTCAAATCCTCTTCTTTGCCTTCCCTCAATATATTTGTGGACGGGAGTTATCATTAATAACTCTGCAGGTTTGTGAATTGCAGTGACCTGAACCTCCATTTTACAACTCGTTTTTATGGGAGCTGGCCGCAAAATCGCAGAATGGCTTCAGGCCCTGTTCTGGTTCCGGGGGTCAGGCTGAGCCTGTGGTTAATTCTTCTTTCTGATGGGAAAATAGAGTGACCTGTGCCTGTCCCAACACCAAGAGCTAGTCTCTCGTTGGTTCCACGTCTTCCCGTTTATCCTCAGGACAAATTGCAACCTGTACGGAACAGGAGGTTAAAGGTGCTGATGCTCCAAGTAGGGAGCTTGCTAGTAAAGCGGCTGGAATGGCGAACCCGGGCACAAGGAGATGAGAAATGAGGTGCGTTTTAGAAACCTTTCCCCATCACACGGTGTACCATCTTCTGGGTTTCTCATGCATGTTTTTGATGTAGGAAGATGCCCTTGAACCTGGAGATTTGGGACCCATGCGATGGGTACCACGCAGTATTCCTTTAAAGGGTCTGCGTTTGCTCACCCAACCTCACCAAACCTCTCAGCCCCAAGAGTGTCCACCCTTATGTCTCATCCAGCTGTGCGTCTAGATATGGTCAATCCAGGTTGCATCACAGCCCCTGAACGCATTGTGTAAGAATTTCTCTCTCTTTCACTGTCTTTGTTTCATGGGTGTTTCAAAGTAATTTATTTTTATAATGGGGTTTAGCTGCTTTTCACTGCTGTGTTTATGCCGCTTTACACCCACTTGACACACTAACAGAGAGATATCAATACATAGGTTTTACGATTATTATTAGTCAGATATATTCTTGTGCGGTGAATAGGGCGTGTTGAGTCCAGTTCTCTGAGCAAGGAGTAGGTCTTGTCTATTACATATTGGGTTTATGGAACGGTATCTGAGCTAATTTGATACCCTTGTTTTATGTATCACCCCACCTCACCTTTCCCGTTAAGCAGCCATAGTGTGTTTTCTGCATGTGTGACTCTGTTCTGTTTTGTAATTCAGTTCAAGTGTAACGGTTTTTACATTCCCTCTATCAGTGATACCTTATGAGAAGTGTCCTTTTCTGTGTGACTTATTTCACTTAGAATCGTCGTACCTAAATCCACTCATCATGCTGCTACTAACCTTACGACATTGATTTCATGGCTGAGTGATATTCCATTGTACATAAGGACCACAACTTCTTTATCCATTTTTCTCTTTCCTGGGATATTTAAGGTGGAATGAAGTGGAGGTCCTGGTCAACAGAGCAGCCCTAAACTTTGGGGTGCTTGTGTCTTGCTGAGTTTTAATTTTCCCAATTTATACCCCCATGAGTGGAAGTGCCCTATGCTCTCTAAGCTGTGTTTTTCAGATGTTTCAGGACTCACCGGACACTTCTCCGGAGTGGCTCTTGGCAATTTACATCCCGCCCATCAGTGTAGCAAGGCTCCCATTTCTCCATGGCCTGTCCTGCATTTCTGGTTTTGACACTTTTTTCAGCATGGCCCTTTTGACCGATGGGAAGCGAGACTTCTTTGTAGCGCTGATTTGCCTTTCCAGGTTGCTTGGTTGGCCAAAAAGGGCGTATGCGTTTTTTCCTGAATATATTCAGGAAAGAACGCATACGCCCTTTTTGGCCAAGGGCATCATTGTCAACGTTTTGCCGCTTTTCATGTGCTTTAAAGGCGATTCGTATCTACCTCCTGAAATCTGTTTCCTGCAATTCTGCCTTGATTTCAAATCCTCTTCTTTGCCTTCCCTCAATATATTTGTGGACGGGAGTTATCATTAATAACTCTGCAGGTTTGTGAATTGCAGTGCCCTGAACCTCCATTTTACAACTCGTTTTTATGGGAGCTGGCCGCAAAATCGCAGAATGGCTTCAGGCCCTGTTCTGGTTCCGGGGGGCAGGCTGAGCCTGTGGTTAATTCTTCTTTCTGATGGGAAAATAGAGTGACCTGTGCCTGTCCCAACACCAAGAGCTAGTCTCTCGTTGGTTCCACGTCTTCCCGTTTATCCTCAGGACAAATTGCAACCTGTATGGAACAGGAGGTTAAAGGTGCTGATGCTCCAAGTAGGGAGCTTGCTAGTAAAGCGGCTGGAATGGCGAACCCGGGCACAAGGAGATGAGAAATGAGGTGCGTTTTAGAAACATTTCCCCATCACACGGTGTACCATCTTCTGGGTTTCTCATGCATGTTTTTGATGTAGGAAGATGCCCTTGAACCTGGAGATTTGGGACCCATGCGATGGGTACCACGCAGTATTCCTTTAAAGGGTCTGCGTTTGCTCACCCAACCTCACCAAACCTCTCAGCCCCAAGAGTGTCCACCCTTATGTCTCAATCAGCTGTGGGTCTAGATATGGTCAATCCAGGTTGCATCACAGCCCCTGAACGCATTGTGTAAGAATTTCTCTCTCTTTCACTGTCTTTGTTTAATGGGTGTTTCAAAGTAATTTATTTTTATAATGGGGTTTAGCTGCTATTCACTGCTGTGTTTATGCCGCTTTACACCCACTTGACACACTAACAGAGAGATATCAATACATAGGTTTTACGATTATTATTAGTCAGATATATTCTTGTGCGGTGAATAGGGCGTGTTGAGTCCAGTTCTCTGAGCAAGGAGTAGGTCTTGTCTATTACATATTGGGTTTATGGAACGGTATCTGAGCTAATTTGATACCCTTGTTTTATGTATCACCCCACCTCACCTTTCCCGTTAAGCAGCCATAGTGTGTTTTCTGCATGTGTGACTCTGTTCTGTTTTGTAATTCAGTTCAAGTGTAACGGTTTTTACATTCCCTCTATCAGTGATACCTTATGAGAAGTGTCCTTTTCTGTGTGACTTATTTCACTTAGAATCGTCGTACCTAAATCCACTCATCATGCTGCTACTAACCTTACGACATTGATTTCATGGCTGAGTGATATTCCATTGTACATAAGGACCACAACTTCTTTATCCATTTTTCTCTTTCCTAGGATATTTAAGGTGGAATGAAGTGGAGGTCCTGGTCAACAGAGCAGCCCTAAACTTTGGGGTGCTTGTGTCTTGCTGAGTTTTCATTTTCCCAATTTATACCCCCATGAGTGGAAGTGCCCTATGCTCTCTAAGCTGTGTTTTTCAGATGTTTCAGGACTCACCGGACACTTCTCCAGAGTGGCTCTTGGCAATTTACATCCCGCCCATCAGTGTAGCAAGGCTCCCATTTCTCCATGGCCTGTCCTGCATTTCTGGTTTTGACACTTTTTTCAGCATGGCCCTTTTGACCGATGGGAAGCGAGACTTCTTTGTAGCGCTGATTTGCCTTTCCAGGTTGCTTGGTTGGCCAAAAAGGGCGTATGCGTTTTTTCCTGAATATATTCAGGAAAAAACGCATACGCCCTTTTTGGCCAAGGTCATCATTGTCAACGTTTTGCCGCTTTTCATGTGCTTTAAAGGCGATTCGTATCTACCTCCTGAAATCTGTTTCCTGCAATTCTGCCTTGATTTCAAATCCTCTTCTTTGCCTTCCCTCAATATATTTGTGGACGAGAGTTATCATTTATAACTCTGCAGGTTTGTGAATTGCAGTGCCCTGAACCTCCATTTTACAACTCGTTTTTATGGGAGCTGGCCGCAAAATCGCAGAATGGCTTCAGGCCCTGTTCTGGTTCCGGGGGGCAGGCTGAGCCTGTGGTTAATTCTTCTTTCTGATGGGAAAATAGAGTGACCTGTGCCTGTCCCAACACCAAGAGCTAGTCTCTCGTTGGTTCCACGTCTTCCCGTTTATCCTCAGGACAAATTGCAACCTGTACGGAACAGGAGGTTAAAGGTGCTGATGCTCCAAGTAGGGAGCTTGCTAGTAAAGCGGCTGGAATGGCGAACCCGGGCACAAGGAGATGAGAAATGAGGTGCGTTTTAGAAACCTTTCCCCATCACACGGTGTACCATCTTCTGGGTTTCTCATGCATGTTTTTGATGTAGGAAGATGCCCTTGAACCTGGAGATTTGGGACCCATGCGATGGGTACCACGCAGTATTCCTTTAAAGGGTCTGCGTTTGCTCACCCAACCTCACCAAACCTCTCAGCCCCAAGAGTGTCCACCCTTATGTCTCATCCAGCTGTGCATCTAGATATGGTCAATCCAGGTTGCATCACAGCCCCTGAACGCATTGTGTAAGAATTTCTCTCTCTTTCACTGTCTTTGTTTCATGGTTGTTTCAAAGTAATTTATTTTTATAATGGGGTTTAGCTGCTTTTCACTGCTGTGTTTATGCCGCTTTACACCCACTTGACACACTAACAGAGAGATATCAATACATAGGTTTTACGATTATTATTAGTCAGATATATTCTTGTGCGGTGAATAGGGCGTGTTGAGTCCAGTTCTCTGAGCAAGGAGTAGGTCTTGTCTATTACATTTTGGGTTTATGGAACGGTATCTGAGCTAATTTGATACCCTTGTTTTATGTATCACCCCACCTCACCTTTCCCGTTAAGCAGCCATAGTGTGTTTTCTGCATGTGTGACTCTGTTCTGTTTTGTAATTCAGTTCAAGTGTAATGGTTTTTACATTCCCTCTATCAGTGATACCTTATGAGAAGTGTCCTTTTCTGTGTGACTTATTTCACTTAGAATCGTCGTACCTAAATCCACTCATCATGCTGCTACTAACCTTACGACATTGATTTCATGGCTGAGTGATATTCCATTGAACATAAGGACCACAGCTTCTTTATCCATTTTTCTCTTTCCTGGGATATTTAAGGTGGAATGAAGTGGAGGTCCTGGTCAACAGAGCAGCCCTAAACTTTGGGGTGCTTGTGTCTTGCTGAGTTTTAATTTTCCCAATTTATACCCCCATGAGTGGAAGTGCCCTATGCTCTCTAAGCTGTGTTTTTCAGATGTTTCAGGACTCACCGGACACTTCTCCAGAGTGGCTCTTGGCAATTTACATCCCGCCCGTCAGTGTAGCAAAGCTCCCATTTCTCCATGACCTGTCCTGCATTTCTGGTTTTGACACTTTTTTCAGCATGGCCCTTTTGACCGATGGGAAGCGAGACTTCTTTGTAGCGCTGATTTGCCTTTCCAGGTTGCTTGGTTGGCCAAAAAGGGCGTATGCGTTTTTTCCTGAATATATTCAGGAAAAAACGCATACGCCCTTTTTGGCCAAGGGCATCATTGTCAACGTTTTGCCGCTTTTCATGTGCTTTAAAGGCGGTTCGTATCTACCTCCTGAAATCTGTTTCCTGCAATTCTGCCTTGATTTCAAATCCTCTTCTTTGCCTTCCCTCAATATATTTGTGGACGAGAGTTATCATTTATAACTCTGCAGGTTTGTGAATTGCAGTGCCCTGAACCTCCATTTTACAACTCGTTTTTATGGGAGCTGGCCGTAAAATTGCAGAATGGCTTCAGGCCCTGTTCTGGTTCCGGGGGGCAGGCTGAGCCTGTGGTTAATTCTTCTTTCTGATGGGAAAATAGAGTGACCTGTGCCTGTCCCAACACCAAGAGCTAGTCTCTCGTTGGTTCCACGTCTTCCCGTTTATCCTCAGGACAAATTGCAACCTGTACGGAACAGGAGGTTAAAGGTGCTGATGCTCCAAGTAGGGAGCTTGCTAGTAAAGCGGCTGGAATGGCGAACCCGGGCACAAGGAGATGAGAAATGAGGTGCGTTTTAGAAACCTTTCCCCATCACACGGTGTACCATCTTCTGGGTTTCTCATGCATGTTTTTGATGTAGGAAGATGCCCTTGAACCTGGAGATTTGGGACCCATGCGATGGGTACCACGCAGTATTACTTTAAAGGGTCTGCGTTTGCTCACCCAACCTCACCAAACCTCTCAGCCCCAAGAGTGTCCACCCTTATGTCTCATCCAGCTGTGCGTCTAGATATGGTCAATCCAGGTTGCATCACAGCCCCTGAACGCATTGTGTAAGAATTTCTCTCTCTTTCACTGTCTTTGTTTCATGGTTGTTTCAAAGTAATTTATTTTTATAATGGGGTTTAGCTGCTTTTCACTGCTGTGTTTATGCCGCTTTACACCCACTTGACACACTAACAGAGAGATATCAATACATAGGTTTTACGATTATTATTAGTCAGATATATTCTTGTGCGGTGAATAGGGCGTGTTGAGTCCAGTTCTCTGAGCAAGGAGTAGGTCTTGTCTATTACATTTTGGGTTTATGGAACGGTATCTGAGCTAATTTGATACCCTTGTTTTATGTATCACCCCACCTCACCTTTCCCGTTAAGCAGCCATAGTGTGTTTTCTGCATGTGTGACTCTGTTCTGTTTTGTAATTCAGTTCAAGTGTAATGGTTTTTACATTCCCTCTATCAGTGATACCTTATGAGAAGTGTCCTTTTCTGTGTGACTTATTTCACTTAGAATCGTCATACCTAAATCCACTCATCATGCTGCTACTAACCTTACGACATTGATTTCATGGCTGAGTGATATTCCATTGAACATAAGGACCACAGCTTCTTTATCCATTTTTCTCTTTCCTGGGATATTTAAGGTGGAATGAAGTGGAGGTCCTGGTCAACAGAGCAGCCCTAAACTTTGGGGTGCTTGTGTCTTGCTGAGTTTTAATTTTCCCAATTTATACCCCCATGAGTGGAAGTGCCCTATGCTCTCTAAGCTGTGTTTTTCAGATGTTTCAGGACTCACCGGACACTTCTCCAGAGTGGCTCTTGGCAATTTACATCCCGCCCGTCAGTGTAGCAAAGCTCCCATTTCTCCATGACCTGTCCTGCATTTCTGGTTTTGACACTTTTTTCAGCATGGCCCCTTTGACCGATGGGAAGCGAGACTTCTTTGTAGCGCTGATTTGCCTTTCCAGGTTGCTTGGTTGGCCAAAAAGGGCGTATGCGTTTTTTCCTGAATATATTCAGGAAAAAACGCATACGCCCTTTTTGGCCAAGGGCATCATTGTCAACGTTTTGCCGCTTTTCATGTGCTTTAAAGGCGGTTCGTATCTACCTCCTGAAATCTGTTTCCTGCAATTCTGCCTTGATTTCAAATCCTCTTCTTTGCCTTCCCTCAATATATTTGTGGACGAGAGTTATCATTTATAACTCTGCAGGTTTGTGAATTGCAGTGCCCTGAACCTCCATTTTACAACTCGTTTTTATGGGAGCTGGCCGCAAAATCGCAGAATGGCTTCAGGCCCTGTTCTGGTTCCGGGGGGCAGGCTGAGCCTGTGGTTAATTCTTCTTTCTGATGGGAAAATAGAGTGACCTGTGCCTGTCCCAACACCAAGAGCTAGTCTCTCGTTGGTTCCACGTCTTCCCGTTTATCCTCAGGACAAATTGCAACCTGTACGGAACAGGAGGTTAAAGGTGCTGATGCTCCAAGTAGGGAGCTTGCTAGTAAAGCGGCTGGAATGGCGAACCCGGGCACAAGGAGATGAGAAATGAGGTGCGTTTTAGAAACCTTTCCCCATCACACGGTGTACCATCTTCTGGGTTTCTCATGCATGTTTTTGATGTAGGAAGATGCCCTTGAACCTGGAGATTTGGGACCCATGCGATGGGTACCACGCAGTATTACTTTAAAGGGTCTGCGTTTGCTCACCCAACCTCACCAAACCTCTCAGCCCCAAGAGTGTCCACCCTTATGTCTCATCCAGCTGTGCGTCTAGATATGGTCAATCCAGGTTGCATCACAGCCCCTGAACGCATTGTGTAAGAATTTCTCTCTCTTTCACTGTCTTTGTTTCATGGTTGTTTCAAAGTAATTTATTTTTATAATGGGGTTTAGCTGCTTTTCACTGCTGTGTTTATGCCGCTTTACACCCACTTGACACACTAACAGAGAGATATCAATACATAGGTTTTACGATTATTATTAGTCAGATATATTCTTGTGCGGTGAATAGGGCGTGTTGAGTCCAGTTCTCTGAGCAAGGAGTAGGTCTTGTCTATTACATTTTGGGTTTATGGAACGGTATCTGAGCTAATTTGATACCCTTGTTTTATGTATCACCCCACATCACCTTTCCCGTTAAGCAGCCATAGTGTGTTTTCTGCATGTGTGACTCTGTTCTGTTTTGTAATTCAGTTCAAGTGTAATGGTTTTTACATTCCCTCTATCAGTGATACCTTATGAGAAGTGTCCTTTTCTGTGTGACTTATTTCACTTAGAATCGTCGTACCTAAATCCACTCATCATGCTGCTACTAACCTTACGACATTGATTTCATGGCTGAGTGATATTCCATTGAACATAAGGACCACAGCTTCTTTATCCATTTTTCTCTTTCCTGGGATATTTAAGGTGGAATGAAGTGGAGGTCCTGGTCAACAGAGCAGCCCTAAACTTTGGGGTGCTTGTGTCTTGCTGAGTTTTAATTTTCCCAATTTATACCCCCATGAGTGGAAGTGCCCTATGCTCTCTAAGCTGTGTTTTTCAGATGTTTCAGGACTCACCGGACACTTCTCCAGAGTGGCTCTTGGCAATTTACATCCCGCCCATCAGTGTAGCAAAGCTCCCATTTCTCCATGACCTGTCCTGCATTTCTGGTTTTGACACTTTTTTCAGCATGGCCCTTTTGACCGATGGGAAGCGAGACTTCTTTGTAGCGCTGATTTGCCTTTCCAGGTTGCTTGGTTGGCCAAAAAGGGCGTATGCGTTTTTTCCTGAATATATTCAGGAAAAAACGCATACGCCCTTTTTGGCCAAGGGCATCATTGTCAACGTTTTGCCGCTTTTCATGTGCTTTAAAGGCGATTCGTATCTACCTCCTGAAATCTGTTTCCTGCAATTCTGCCTTGATTTCAAATCCTCTTCTTTGCCTTCCCTCAATATATTTGTGGACGAGAGTTATCATTTATAACTCTGCAGGTTTGTGAATTGCAGTGCCCTGAACCTCCATTTTACAACTCGTTTTTATGGGAGCTGGCCGCAAAATCGCAGAATGGCTTCAGGCCCTGTTCTGGTTCCGGGGGGCAGGCTGAGCCTGTGGTTAATTCTTCTTTCTGATGGGAAAATAGAGTGACCTGTGCCTGTCCCAACACCAAGAGCTAGTCTCTCGTTGGTTCCACGTCTTCCCGTTTATCCTCAGGACAAATTGCAACCTGTATGGAACAGGAGGTTAAAGGTGCTGATGCTCCAAGTAGGGAGCTTGCTAGTAAAGCGGCTGGAATGGCGAACCCGGGCACAAGGAGATGAGAAATGAGGTGCGTTTTAGAAACCTTTCCCCATCACACGGTGTACCATCTTCTGGGTTTCTCATGCATGTTTTTGATGTAGGAAGATGCCCTTGAACCTGGAGATTTGGGACCCATGCGATGGGTACCACGCAGTATTCCTTTAAAGGGTCTGCGTTTGCTCACCCAACCTCACCAAACCTCTCAGCCCCAAGAGTGTCCACCCTTATGTCTCATCCAGCTGTGCGTCTAGATATGGTCAATCCAGGTTGCATCACAGCCCCTGAACGCATTGTGTAAGAATTTCTCTCTCTTTCACTGTCTTTGTTTCATGGGTGTTTCAAAGTAATTTATTTTTATAATGGGGTTTAGCTGCTTTTCACTGCTGTGTTTATGCCGCTTTACACCCACTTGACACACTAACAGAGAGATATCAATACATAGGTTTTACGATTATTATTAGTCAGATATATTCTTGTGCGGTGAATAGGGCGTGTTGAGTCCAGTTCTCTGAGCAAGGAGTAGGTCTTGTCTATTACATTTTGGGTTTATGGAACGGTATCTGAGCTAATTTGATACCCTTGTTTTATGTATCACCCCACCTCACCTTTCCCGTTAAGCAGCCATAGAGTGTTTTCTGCATGTGTGACTCTGTTCTGTTTTGTAATTCAGTTCAAGTGTAACGGTTTTTACATTCCCTCTATCAGTGATACCTTATGAGAAGTGTCCTTTTCTGTGTGACTTATTTCACTTAGAATCGTCGTACCTAAATCCACTCATCATGCTGCTACTAACCTTACGACATTGATTTCATGGCTGAGTGATATTCCATTGTACATAAGGACCACAACTTCTTTATCCATTTTTCTCTTTCCTAGGATATTTAAGGTGGAATGAAGTGGAGGTCCTGGTCAACAGAGCAGCCCTAAACTTTGGGGTGCTTGTGTCTTGCTGATTTTTCATTTTCCCAATTTATACCCCCATGAGTGGAAGTGCCCTATGCTCTCTAAGCTGTGTTTTTCAGATGTTTCAGGACTCACCGGACACTTCTCCAGAGTGGCTCTTGGCAATTTACATCCCGCCCATCAGTGTAGCAAGGCTCCCATTTCTCCATGGCCTGTCCTGCATTTCTGGTTTTGACACTTTTTTCAGCATGGCCCTTTTGACCAATGGGAAGCGAGACTTCTTTGTAGCGCTGATTTGCCTTTCCAGGTTGCTTGGTTGGCCAAAAAGGGCGTATGCGTTTTTTCCTGAATATATTCAGGAAAAAACGCATACGCCCTTTTTGGCCAAGGGCATCATTGTCAACGTTTTGCCGCTTTTCATGTGCTTTAAAGGCGATTTGTATCTACCTCCTGAAATCTGTTTCCTGCAATTCTGCCTTGATTTCAAATCCTCTTCTTTGCCTTCCCTCAATATATTTGTGGACGAGAGTTATCATTTATAACTCTGCAGGTTTGTGAATTGCAGTGCCCTGAACCTCCATTTTACAACTCGTTTTTATGGGAGCTGGCCGCAAAATCGCAGAATGGCTTCAGGCCCTGTTCTGGTTCCGGGGGGCAGGCTGAGCCTGTGGTTAATTCTTCTTTCTGATGGGAAAATAGAGTGACCTGTGCCTGTCCCAACACCAAGAGCTAGTCTCTCGTTGGTTCCACGTCTTCCCGTTTATCCTCAGGACAAATTGCAACCTGTACGGAACAGGAGGTTAAAGGTGCTGATGCTCCAAGTAGGGAGCTTGCTAGTAAAGCGGCTGGAATGGCGAACCCGGGCACAAGGAGATGAGAAATGAGGTGCGTTTTAGAAACCTTTCCCCATCACACGGTGTACCATCTTCTGGGTTTCTCATGCATGTTTTTGATGTAGGAAGATGCCCTTGAACCTGGAGATTTGGGACCCATGCGATGGGTACCACGCAATATTACTTTAAAGGGTCTGCGTTTGCTCACCCAACCTCACCAAACCTCTCAGCCCCAAGAGTGTCCACCCTTATGTCTCATCCAGCTGTGCGTCTAGATATGGTCAATCCAGGTTGCATCACAGCCCCTGAACGCATTGTGTAAGAATTTCTCTCTCTTTCACTGTCTTTGTTTCATGGTTGTTTCAAAGTAATTTATTTTTATAATGGGGTTTAGCTGCTTTTCACTGCTGTGTTTATGCCGCTTTACACCCACTTGACACACTAACAGAGAGATATCAATACATAGGTTTTACGATTATTATTAGTCAGATATATTCTTGTGCGGTGAATAGGGCATGTTGAGTCCAGTTCTCTGAGCAAGGAGTAGGTCTTGTCTATTACATATTGGGTTTATGGAACGGTATCTGAGCTAATTTGATACCCTTGTTTTATGTATCACCCCACCTCACCTTTCCCGTTAAGCAGCCATAGTGTGTTTTCTGCATGTGTGACTCTGTTCTGTTTTGTAATTCAGTTCAAGTGTAACGGTTTTTACATTCCCTCTATCAGTGATACCTTATGAGAAGTGTCCTTTTCTGTGTGACTTATTTCACTTAGAATCGTCGTACCTAAATCCACTCATCATGCTGCTACTAACCTTACGACATTGATTTCATGGCTGAGTGATATTCCATTGTACATAAGGACCACAACTTCTTTATCCATTTTTCTCTTTCCTGGGATATTTAAGGTGGAATGAAGTGGAGGTCCTGGTCAACAGAGCAGCCCTAAACTTTGGGGTGCTTGTGTCTTGCTGAGTTTTAATTTTCCCAATTTATACCCCCATGAGTGGAAGTGCCCTATGCTCTCTAAGCTGTGTTTTTCAGATGTTTCAGGACTCACCGGACACTTCTCCGGAGTGGCTCTTGGCAATTTACATCCCGCCCATCAGTGTAGCAAGGCTCCCATTTCTCCATGGCCTGTCCTGCATTTCTGGTTTTGACACTTTTTTCAGCATGGCCCTTTTGACCGATGGGAAGCGAGACTTCTTTGTAGCGCTGATTTGCCTTTCCAGGTTGCTTGGTTGGCCAAAAAGGGCGTATGCGTTTTTTCCTGAATATATTCAGGAAAAAACGCATACGCCCTTTTTGGCCAAGGGCATCATTGTCAACGTTTTGCCGCTTTTCATGTGCTTTAAAGGCGATTCGTATCTACCTCCTGAAATCTGTTTCCTGCAATTCTGCCTTGATTTCAAATCCTCTTCTTTGCCTTCCCTCAATATATTTGTGGACGAGAGTTATCATTTATAACTCTGCAGGTTAGTGAATTGCAGTGCCCTGAACCTCCATTTTACAACTCGTTTTTATGGGAGCTGGCCGCAAAATCGCAGAATGGCTTCAGGCCCTGTTCTGGTTCCGGGGGGCAGGCTGAGCCTGTGGTTAATTCTTCTTCCTGATGGGAAAATAGAGTGACCTGTGCCTGTCCCAACACCAAGAGCTAGTCTCTCGTTGGTTCCACGTCTTCCCGTTTATCCTCAGGACAAATTGCAACCTGTACGGAACAGGAGGTTAAAGGTGCTGATGCTCCAAGTAGGGAGCTTGCTAGTAAAGCGGCTGGAATGGCGAACCCGGGCACAAGGAGATGAGAAATGAGGTGCGTTTTAGAAACCTTTCCCCATCACACGGTGTACCATCTTCTGGGTTTCTCATGCATGTTTTTGATGTAGGAAGATGCCCTTGAACCTGGAGATTTGGGACCCATGCGATGGGTACCACGCAGTATTCCTTTAAAGGGTCTGCGTTTGCTCACCCAACCTCACCAAACCTCTCAGCCCCAAGAGTGTCCACCCTTATGTCTCATCCAGCTGTGCGTCTAGATATGGTCAATCCAGGTTGCATCACAGCCCCTGAACGCATTGTGTAAGAATTTCTCTCTCTTTCACTGTCTTTGTTTCATGGGTGTTTCAAAGTAATTTATTTTTATAATGGGGTTTAGCTGCTTTTCACTGCTGTGTTTATGCCGCTTTACACCCACTTGACACACTAACAGAGAGATATCAATACATAGGTTTTACGATTATTATTAGTCAGATATATTCTTGTGCGGTGAATAGGGCGTGTTGAGTCCATTTCTCTGAGCAAGGAGTAGGTCTTGTCTATTACATATTGGGTTTATGGAACGGTATCTGAGCTAATTTGATACCCTTGTTTTATGTATCACCCCACCTCACCTTTCCCGTTAAGCAGCCATAGTGTGTTTTCTGCATGTGTGACTCTGTTCTGTTTTGTAATTCAGTTCAAGTGTAACGGTTTTTACATTCCCTCTATCAGTGATACCTTATGAGAAGTGTCCTTTTCTGTGTGACTTATTTCACTTAGAATCGTCGTACCTAAATCCACTCATCATGCTGCTACTAACCTTACGACATTGATTTCATGGCTGAGTGATATTCCATTGTACATAAGGACCACAACTTCTTTATCCATTTTTCTCTTTCCTGGGATATTTAAGGTGGAATGAAGTGGAGGTCCTGGTCAACAGAGCAGCCCTAAACTTTGGGGTGCTTGTGTCTTGCTGATTTTTCATTTTCCCAATTTATACCCCCATGAGTGGAAGTGCCCTATGCTCTCTAAGCTGTGTTTTTCAGATGTTTCAGGACTCACCGGACACTTCTCCAGAGTGGCTCTTGGCAATTTACATCCCGCCCATCAGTGTAGCAAGGCTCCCATTTCTCCATGGCCTGTCCTGCATTTCTGGTTTTGACACTTTTTTCAGCATGGCCCTTTTGACCAATGGGAAGCGAGACTTCTTTGTAGCGCTGATTTGCCTTTCCAGGTTGCTTGGTTGGCCAAAAAGGGCGTATGCGTTTTTTCCTGAATATATTCAGGAAAAAACGCATACGCCCTTTTTGGCCAAGGGCATCATTGTCAACGTTTTGCCGCTTTTCATGTGCTTTAAAGGCGATTTGTATCTACCTCCTGAAATCTGTTTCCTGCAATTCTGCCTTGATTTCAAATCCTCTTCTTTGCCTTCCCTCAATATATTTGTGGACGGGAGTTATCATTAATAACTCTGCAGGTTTGTGAATTGCAGTGCCCTGAACCTCCATTTTACAACTCGTTTTTATGGGAGCTGGCCGCAAAATCGCAGAATGGCTTCAGGCCCTGTTCTGGTTCCGGGGGGCAGGCTGAGCCTGTGGTTAATTCTTCTTTCTGATGGGAAAATAGAGTGACCTGTGCCTGTCCCAACACCAAGAGCTAGTCTCTCGTTGGTTCCACGTCTTCCCGTTTATCCTCAGGACAAATTGCAACCTGTACGGAACAGGAGGTTAAAGGTGCTGATGCTCCAAGTAGGGAGCTTGCTAGTAAAGCGGCTGGAATGGCGAACCCGGGCACAAGGAGATGAGAAATGAGGTGCGTTTTAGAAACCTTTCCCCATCACACGGTGTACCATCTTCTGGGTTTCTCATGCATGTTTTTGATGTAGGAAGATGCCCTTGAACCTGGAGATTTGGGACCCATGCGATGGGTACCACGCAATATTACTTTAAAGGGTCTGCGTTTGCTCACCCAACCTCACCAAACCTCTCAGCCCCAAGAGTGTCCACCCTTATGTCTCATCCAGCTGTGCGTCTAGATATGGTCAATCCAGGTTGCATCACAGCCCCTGAACGCATTGTGTAAGAATTTCTCTCTCTTTCACTGTCTTTGTTTCATGGTTGTTTCAAAGTAATTTATTTTTATAATGGGGTTTAGCTGCTTTTCACTGCTGTGTTTATGCCGCTTTACACCCACTTGACACACTAACAGAGAGATATCAATACATAGGTTTTACGATTATTATTAGTCAGATATATTCTTGTGCGGTGAATAGGGCATGTTGAGTCCAGTTCTCTGAGCAAGGAGTAGGTCTTGTCTATTACATATTGGGTTTATGGAACGGTATCTGAGCTAATTTGATACCCTTGTTTTATGTATCACCCCACCTCACCTTTCCCGTTAAGCAGCCATAGTGTGTTTTCTGCATGTGTGACTCTGTTCTGTTTTGTAATTCAGTTCAAGTGTAACGGTTTTTACATTCCCTCTATCAGTGATACCTTATGAGAAGTGTCCTTTTCTGTGTGACTTATTTCACTTAGAATCGTCGTACCTAAATCCACTCATCATGCTGCTACTAACCTTACGACATTGATTTCATGGCTGAGTGATATTCCATTGTACATAAGGACCACAACTTCTTTATCCATTTTTCTCTTTCCTGGGATATTTAAGGTGGAATGAAGTGGAGGTCCTGGTCAACAGAGCAGCCCTAAACTTTGGGGTGCTTGTGTCTTGCTGAGTTTTCATTTTCCCAATTTATACCCCCATGAGTGGAAGTGCCCTATGCTCTCTAAGCTGTGTTTTTCAGATGTTTCAGGACTCACCGGACACTTCTCCAGAGTGGCTCTTGGCAATTTACATCCCGCCCATCAGTGTAGCAAGGCTCCCATTTCTCCATGGCCTGTCCTGCATTTCTGGTTTTGACACTTTTTTCAGCATGGCCCTTTTGACCGATGGGAAGCGAGACTTCTTTGTAGCGCTGATTTGCCTTTCCAGGTTGCTTGGTTGGCCAAAAAGGGCGTATGCGTTTTTTCCTGAATATATTCAGGAAAAAACGCATACGCCCTTTTTGGCCAAGGGCATCATTGTCAACGTTTTGCCGCTTTTCATGTGCTTTAAAGGCGATTCGTATCTACCTCCTGAAATCTGTTTCCTGCAATTCTGCCTTGATTTCAAATCCTCTTCTTTGCCTTCCCTCAATATATTTGTGGACGGGAGTTATCATTAATAACTCTGCAGGTTTGTGAATTGCAGTGACCTGAACCTCCATTTTACAACTCGTTTTTATGGGAGCTGGCCGCAAAATCGCAGAATGGCTTCAGGCCCTGTTCTGGTTCCGGGGGGCAGGCTGAGCCTGTGGTTAATTCTTCTTTCTGATGGGAAAATAGAGTGACCTGTGCCTGTCCCAACACCAAGAGCTAGTCTCTCGTTGGTTCCACGTCTTCCCGTTTATCCTCAGGACAAATTGCAACCTGTATGGAACAGGAGGTTAAAGGTGCTGATGCTCCAAGTAGGGAGCTTGCTAGTAAAGCGGCTGGAATGGCGAACCCGGGCACAAGGAGATGAGAAATGAGGTGCGTTTTAGAAACCTTTCCCCATCACACGGTGTACCATCTTCTGGGTTTCTCATGCATGTTTTTGATGTAGGAAGATGCCCTTGAACCTGGAGATTTGGGACCCATGCGATGGGTACCACGCAGTATTACTTTAAAGGGTCTGCGTTTGCTCACCCAACCTCACCAAACCTCTCAGCCCCAAGAGTGTCCACCCTTATGTCTCATCCAGCTGTGCGTCTAGATATGGTCAATCCAGGTTGCATCACAGCCCCTGAACGCATTGTGTAAGAATTTCTCTCTCTTTCACTGTCTTTGTTTCATGGGTGTTTCAAAGTAATTTATTTTTATAATGGGGTTTAGCTGCTTTTCACTGCTGTGTTTATGCCGCTTTACACCCACTTGACACACTAACAGAGAGATATCAATACATAGGTTTTACGATTATTATTAGTCAGATATATTCTTGTGCGGTGAATAGGGCGTGTTGAGTCCAGTTCTCTGAGCAAGGAGTAGGTCTTGTCTATTACATTTTGGGTTTATGGAACGGTATCTGAGCTAATTTGATACCCTTGTTTTATGTATCACCCCACCTCACCTTTCCCGTTAAGCAGCCATAGTGTGTTTTCTGCATGTGTGACTCTGTTCTGTTTTGTAATTCAGTTCAAGTGTAAAGGTTTTTACATTCCCTCTATCAGTGATACCTTATGAGAAGTGTCCTTTTCTGTGTGACTTATTTCACTTAGAATCGTCGTACCTAAATCCACTCATCATGCTGCTACTAACCTTACGACATTGATTTCATGGCTGAGTGATATTCCATTGTACATAAGGACCACAACTTCTTTATCCATTTTTCTCTTTCCTGGGATATTGAAGGTGGAATGAAGTGGAGGTCCTGGTCAACAGAGCAGCCCTAAACTTTGGGGTGCTTGTGTCTTGCTGATTTTTAATTTTCCCAATTTATACCCCCATGAGTGGAAGTGCCCTATGCTCTCTAAGCTGTGTTTTTCAGATGTTTCAGGACTCACCGGACACTTCTCCGGACTGGCTCTTGGCAATTTACATCCCGCCCATCAGTGTAGCAAGGCTCCCATTTCTCCATGGCCTGTCCTGCATTTCTGGTTTTGACACTTTTTTCAGCATGGCCCTTTTGACCGATGGGAAGCGAGACTTCTTTGTAGCGCTGATTTGCCTTTCCAGGTTGCTTGGTTGGCCAAAAAGGGCGTATGCGTTTTTTCCTGAATATATTCAGGAAAAAACGCATACGCCCTTTTTGGCCAAGGGCATCATTGTCAACGTTTTGCCGCTTTTCATGTGCTTTAAAGGCGATTCGTATCTACCTCCTGAAATCTGTTTCCTGCAATTCTGCCTTGATTTCAAATCCTCTTCTTTGCCTTCCCTCAATATATTTGTGGACGAGAGTTATCATTTATAACTCTGCAGGTTAGTGAATTGCAGTGCCCTGAACCTCCATTTTACAACTCGTTTTTATGGGAGCTGGCCGCAAAATCGCAGAATGGCTTCAGGCCCTGTTCTGGTTCCGGGGGGCAGGCTGAGCCTGTGGTTAATTCTTCTTCCTGATGGGAAAATAGAGTGACCTGTGCCTGTCCCAACACCAAGAGCTAGTCTCTCGTTGGTTCCACGTCTTCCCGTTTATCCTCAGGACAAATTGCAACCTGTACGGAACAGGAGGTTAAAGGTGCTGATGCTCCAAGTAGGGAGCTTGCTAGTAAAGCGGCTGGAATGGCGAACCCGGGCACAAGGAGATGAGAAATGAGGTGCGTTTTAGAAACCTTTCCCCATCACACGGTGTACCATCTTCTGGGTTTCTCAGGCATGTTTTTGATGTAGGAAGATGCCCTTGAACCTGGAGATTTGGGACCCATGCGATGGGTACCACGCAGTATTCCTTTAAAGGGTCTGCGTTTGCTCACCCAACCTCACCAAACCTCTCAGCCCCAAGAGTGTCCACCCTTATGTCTCATCCAGCTGTGCGTCTAGATATGGTCAATCCAGGTTGCATCACAGCCCCTGAACGCATTGTGTAAGAATTTCTCTCTCTTTCACTGTCTTTGTTTCATGGGTGTTTCAAAGTAATTTATTTTTATAATGGGGTTTAGCTGCTTTTCACTGCTGTGTTTATGCCGCTTTACACCCACTTGACACACTAACAGAGAGATATCAATACATAGGTTTTACGATTATTATTAGTCAGATATATTCTTGTGCGGTGAATAGGGCGTGTTGAGTCCAGTTCTCTGAGCAAGGAGTAGGTCTTGTCTATTACATATTGGGTTTATGGAACGGTATCTGAGCTAATTTGATACCCTTGTTTTATGTATCACCCCACCTCACCTTTCCCGTTAAGCAGCCATAGTGTGTTTTCTGCATGTGTGACTCTGTTCTG
Source organism: Balaenoptera borealis (assembly GCF_965194805.1). Lineage (NCBI taxonomy): Eukaryota > Metazoa > Chordata > Mammalia > Artiodactyla > Balaenopteridae > Balaenoptera > Balaenoptera borealis. The sequence goes on from NW_028123685.1 coordinate 513,489, forward strand.
TTTTGTAATTCAGTTCAAGTGTAACGGTTTTTACATTCCCTCTATCAGTGATACCTTATGAGAAGTGTCCTTTTCTGTGTGACTTATTTCACTTAGAATCGTCGTACCTAAATCCACTCATCATGCTGCTACTAACCTTACGACATTGATTTCATGGCTGAGTGATATTCCATTGTACATAAGGACCACAACTTCTTTATCCATTTTTCTCTTTCCTAGGATATTTAAGGTGGAATGAAGTGGAGGTCCTGGTCAACAGAGCAGCCCTAAACTTTGGGGTGCTTGTGTCTTGCTGATTTTTCATTTTCCCAATTTATACCCCCATGAGTGGAAGTGCCCTATGCTCTCTAAGCTGTGTTTTTCAGATGTTTCAGGACTCACCGGACACTTCTCCAGAGTGGCTCTTGGCTATTTACATCCCGCCCATCAGTGTAGCAAGGCTCCCATTTCTCCATGGCCTGTCCTGCATTTCTGGTTTTGACACTTTTTTCAGCATGGCCCTTTTGACCGATGGGAAGCGAGACTTCTTTGTAGCGCTGATTTGCCTTTCCAGGTTGCTTGGTTGGCCAAAAAGGGCGTATGCGTTTTTTCCTGAATATATTCAGGAAAAAACGCATACGCCCTTTTTGGCCAAGGGCATCATTGTCAAAGTTTTGCCGCTTTTCATGTGCTTTAAAGGCGATTCGTATCTACCTCCTGAAATCTGTTTCCTGCAATTCTGCCTTGATTTCAAATCCTCTTCTTTGCCTTCCCTCAATATATTTGTGGACGGGAGTTATCATTTATAACTCTGCAGGTTTGTGAATTGCAGTGCCCTGAACCTCCATTTTACAACTCGTTTTTATGGGAGCTGGCCGCAAAAGCGCAGAATGGCTTCAGGCCCTGTTCTGGTTCCGGGGGGCAGGCTGAGCCTGTGGTTAATTCTTCTTTCTGATGGGAAAATAGAGTGACCTGTGCCTGTCCCAACACCAAGAGCTAGTCTCTCGTTGGTTCCACGTCTTCCCGTTTATCCTCAGGACAAATTGCAACCTGTACGGAACAGGAGGTTAAAGGTGCTGATGCTCCAAGTAGGGAGCTTGCTAGTAAAGCGGCTGGAATGGCGAACCCGGGCACAAGGAGATGAGAAATGAGGTGCGTTTTAGAAACCTTTCCCCATCACACGGTGTACCATCTTCTGGGTTTCTCATGCATGTTTTTGATGTAGGAAGATGCCCTTGAACCTGGAGATTTGGGACCCATGCGATGGGTACCACGCAATATTACTTTAAAGGGTCTGCGTTTGCTCACCCAACCTCACCAAACCTCTCAGCCCCAAGAGTGTCCACCCTTATGTCTCATCCAGCTGTGCGTCTAGATATGGTCAATCCAGGTTGCATCACAGCCCCTGAACGCATTGTGTAAGAATTTCTCTCTCTTTCACTGTCTTTGTTTCATGGTTGTTTCAAAGTAATTTATTTTTATAATGGGGTTTAGCTGCTTTTCACTGCTGTGTTTATGCCGCTTTACACCCACTTGACACACTAACAGAGAGATATCAATACATAGGTTTTACGATTATTATTAGTCAGATATATTCTTGTGCGGTGAATAGGGCATGTTGAGTCCAGTTCTCTGAGCAAGGAGTAGGTCTTGTCTATTACATATTGGGTTTATGGAACGGTATCTGAGCTAATTTGATACCCTTGTTTTATGTATCACCCCACCTCACCTTTCCCGTTAAGCAGCCATAGTGTGTTTTCTGCATGTGTGACTCTGTTCTGTTTTGTAATTCAGTTCAAGTGTAACGGTTTTTACATTCCCTCTATCAGTGATACCTTATGAGAAGTGTCCTTTTCTGTGTGACTTATTTCACTTAGAATCGTCGTACCTAAATCCACTCATCATGCTGCTACTAACCTTACGACATTGATTTCATGGCTGAGTGATATTCCATTGTACATAAGGACCACAGCTTCTTTATCCATTTTTCTCTTTCCTGGGATATTTAAGGTGGAATGAAGTGGAGGTCCTGGTCAACAGAGCAGCCCTAAACTTTGGGGTGCTTGTGTCTTGCTGATTTTTCATTTTCCCAATTTATACCCCCATGAGTGAAAGTGCCCTATGCTCTCTAAGCTGTGTTTTTCAGATGTTTCAGGACTCACCGGACACTTCTCCAGAGTGGCTCTTGGCAATTTACATCCCGCCCATCAGTGTAGCAAGGCTCCCATTTCTCCATGGCCTGTCCTGCATTTCTGATTGTAACACTTTTTTCAGCATGGCCCTTTTGACCGATGGGAAGCGAGACTTCTTTGTAGCACTGATTTGCCTTTCCAGGTTGCTTGGTTGGCCAAAAAGGGCGTATGCGTTTTTTCCTGAATATATTCAGGAAAAAACGCATACGCCCTTTTTGGCCAAGGGCATCATTGTCAACGTTTTGCCGCTTTTCATGTGCTTTAAAGGCGATTCGTATCTACCTCCTGAAATCTGTTTCCTGCAATTCTGCCTTGATTTCAAATCCTCTTCTTTGCCTTCCCTCAATATATTTGTGGACGAGAGTTATCATTTATAACTCTGCAGGTTTGTGAATTGCAGTGCCCTGAACCTCCATTTTACAACTCGTTTTTATGGGAGCTGGCCGCAAAATCGCAGAATGGCTTCAGGCCCTGTTCTGGTTCCGGGGGGCAGGCTGAGCCTGTGGTTAATTCTTCTTTCTGATGGGAAAATAGAGTGACCTGTGCCTGTCCCAACACCAAGAGCTAGTCTCTCGTTGGTTCCACGTCTTCCCGTTTATCCTCAGGACAAATTGCAACCTGTACGGAACAGGAGGTTAAAGGTGCTGATGCTCCAAGTAGGGAGCTTGCTAGTAAAGCGGCTGGAATGGCGAACCCGGGCACAAGGAGATGAGAAATGAGGTGCGTTTTAGAAACCTTTCCCCATCACACGGTGTACCATCTTCTGGGTTTCTCATGCATGTTTTTGATGTAGGAAGATGCCCTTGAACCTGGAGATTTGGGACCCATGCGATGGGTACCACGCAGTATTACTTTAAAGGGTCTGCGTTTGCTCACCCAACCTCACCAAACCTCTCAGCCCCAAGAGTGTCAACCCTTATGTCTCATCCAGCTGTGCGTCTAGATATGGTCAATCCAGGTTGCATCACAGCCCCTGAACGCATTGTGTAAGAATTTCTCTCTCTTTCATTGTCTTTGTTTCATGGTTGTTTCAAAGTAATTTATTTTTATAATGGGGTTTAGCTGCTTTTCACTGCTGTGTTTATGCCGCTTTACACCCACTTGACACACTAACAGAGAGATATCAATACATAGGTTTTACGATTATTATTAGTCAGATATATTCTTGTGCGGTGAATAGGGCGTGTTGAGTCCAGTTCTCTGAGCAAGGAGTAGGTCTTGTCTATTACATATTGGGTTTATGGAACGGTATCTGAGCTAATTTGATACCCTTGTTTTATGTATCACCCCACCTCACCTTTCCCGTTAAGCAGCTATAGTGTGTTTTCTGCATGTGTGACTCTGTTCTGTTTTGTAATTCAGTTCAAGTGTAACGGTTTTTACATTCCCTCTATCAGTGATACCTTATGAGAAGTGTCCTTTTCTGTGTGACTTATTTCACTTAGAATCGTCGTACCTAAATCCACTCATCATGCTGCTACTAGCCTTACGACATTGATTTCATGGCTGAGTGATATTCCATTGTACATAAGGACCACAGCTTCTTTATCCATTTTTCTCTTTCCTGGGATATTTAAGGTGGAATGAAGTGGAGGTCCTGGTCAACAGAGCAGCCCTAAACTTTGGGGTGCTTGTGTCTTGCTGATTTTTCATTTTCCCAATTTATACCCCCATGAGTGAAAGTGCCCTATGCTCTCTAAGCTGTGTTTTTCAGATGTTTCAGGACTCACCGGACACTTCTCCAGAGTGGCTCTTGGCAATTTACATCCCGCCCATCAGTGTAGCAAGGCTCCCATTTCTCCATGGCCTGTCCTGCATTTCTGGTTTTGACACTTTTTTCAGCATGGCCCTTTTGACCAATGGGAAGCGAGACATCTCTGTAGCGCTGATTTGCCTTTCCAGGTTGCTTGGTTGGCCAAAAAGGGCGTATGCGTTTTTTTCTGAATATATTCAGGAAAAAACGCATACGCCCTTTTTGGCCAAGGGCATCATTGTCAACGTTTTGCCGCTTTTCATGTGCTTTAAAGGCGATTCGTATCTACCTCCTGAAATCTGTTTCCTGCAATTCTGCCTTGATTTCAAATCCTCTTCTTTGCCTTCCCTCAATATATTTGTGGACGGGAGTTATCATTTATAACTCTGCAGGTTTGTGAATTGCAGTGCCCTGAACCTCCATTTTACAACTCGTTTTTATGGGAGCTGGCCGCAAAATCGCAGAATGGCTTCAGGCCCTGTTCTGGTTCCGGGGGGCAGGCTGAGCCTGTGGTTAATTCTTCTTTCTGATGGGAAAATAGAGTGACCTGTGCCTGTCCCAACACCAAGAGCTAGTCTCTCGTTGGTTCCACGTCTTCCCGTTTATCCTCAGGACAAATTGCAACCTGTACGGAACAGGAGGTTAAAGGTGCTGATGCTCCAAGTAGGGAGCTTGCTAGTAAAGCGGCTGGAATGGCGAACCCGGGCACAAGGAGATGAGAAATGAGGTGCGTTTTAGAAACCTTTCCCCATCACACGGTGTACCATCTTCTGGGTTTCTCATGCATGTTTTTGATGTAGGAAGATGCCCTTGAACCTGGAGATTTGGGACCCATGCGATGGGTACCACGCAATATTACTTTAAAGGGTCTGCGTTTGCTCACCCAACCTCACCAAACCTCTCAGCCCCAAGAGTGTCCACCCTTATGTCTCATCCAGCTGTGCGTCTAGATATGGTCAATCCAGGTTGCATCACAGCCCCTGAACGCATTGTGTAAGAATTTCTCTCTCTTTCACTGTCTTTGTTTCATGGTTGTTTCAAAGTAATTTATTTTTATAATGGGGTTTAGCTGCTTTTCACTGCTGTGTTTATGCCGCTTTACACCCACTTGACACACTAACAGAGAGATATCAATACATAGGTTTTACGATTATTATTAGTCAGATATATTCTTGTGCGGTGAATAGGGCATGTTGAGTCCAGTTCTCTGAGCAAGGAGTAGGTCTTGTCTATTACATATTGGGTTTATGGAACGGTATCTGAGCTAATTTGATACCCTTGTTTTATGTATCACCCCACCTCACCTTTCCCGTTAAGCAGCCATAGTGTGTTTTCTGCATGTGTGACTCTGTTCTGTTTTGTAATTCAGTTCAAGTGTAACGGTTTTTACATTCCCTCTATCAGTGATACCTTATGAGAAGTGTCCTTTTCTGTGTGACTTATTTCACTTAGAATCGTCGTACCTAATCCACTCATCATGCTGCTACTAACCTTACGACATTGATTTCATGGCTGAGTGATATTCCATTGTACATAAGGACCACAGCTTCTTTATCCATTTTTCTCTTTCCTGGGATATTTAAGGTGGAATGAAGTGGAGGTCCTGGTCAACAGAGCAGCCCTAAACTTTGGGGTGCTTGTGTCTTGCTGATTTTTCATTTTCCCAATTTATACCCCCATGAGTGAAAGTGCCCTATGCTCTCTAAGCTGTGTTTTTCAGATGTTTCAGGACTCACCGGACACTTCTCCAGAGTGGCTCTTGGCAATTTACATCCCGCCCATCAGTGTAGCAAGGCTCCCATTTCTCCATGGCCTGTCCTGCATTTCTGATTGTAACACTTTTTTCAGCATGGCCCTTTTGACCGATGGGAAGCGAGACTTCTTTGTAGCACTGATTTGCCTTTCCAGGTTGCTTGGTTGGCCAAAAAGGGCGTATGCGTTTTTTCCTGAATATATTCAGGAAAAAACGCATACGCCCTTTTTGGCCAAGGGCATCATTGTCAACGTTTTGCCGCTTTTCATGTGCTTTAAAGGCGATTCGTATCTACCTCCTGAAATCTGTTTCCTGCAATTCTGCCTTGATTTCAAATCCTCTTCTTTGCCTTCCCTCAATATATTTGTGGACGAGAGTTATCATTTATAACTCTGCAGGTTTGTGAATTGCAGTGCCCTGAACCTCCATTTTACAACTCGTTTTTATGGGAGCTGGCCGCAAAATCGCAGAATGGCTTCAGGCCCTGTTCTGGTTCCGGGGGGCAGGCTGAGCCTGTGGTTAATTCTTCTTTCTGATGGGAAAATAGAGTGACCTGTGCCTGTCCCAACACCAAGAGCTAGTCTCTCGTTGGTTCCACGTCTTCCCGTTTATCCTCAGGACAAATTGCAACCTGTACGGAACAGGAGGTTAAAGGTGCTGATGCTCCAAGTAGGGAGCTTGCTAGTAAAGCGGCTGGAATGGCGAACCCGGGCACAAGGAGATGAGAAATGAGGTGCGTTTTAGAAACCTTTCCCCATCACACGGTGTACCATCTTCTGGGTTTCTCATGCATGTTTTTGATGTAGGAAGATGCCCTTGAACCTGGAGATTTGGGACCCATGCGATGGGTACCACGCAGTATTACTTTAAAGGGTCTGCGTTTGCTCACCCAACCTCACCAAACCTCTCAGCCCCAAGAGTGTCAACCCTTATGTCTCATCCAGCTGTGCGTCTAGATATGGTCAATCCAGGTTGCATCACAGCCCCTGAACGCATTGTGTAAGAATTTCTCTCTCTTTCATTGTCTTTGTTTCATGGTTGTTTCAAAGTAATTTATTTTTATAATGGGGTTTAGCTGCTTTTCACTGCTGTGTTTATGCCGCTTTACACCCACTTGACACACTAACAGAGAGATATCAATACATAGGTTTTACGATTATTATTAGTCAGATATATTCTTGTGCGGTGAATAGGGCGTGTTGAGTCCAGTTCTCTGAGCAAGGAGTAGGTCTTGTCTATTACATATTGGGTTTATGGAACGGTATCTGAGCTAATTTGATACCCTTGTTTTATGTATCACCCCACCTCACCTTTCCCGTTAAGCAGCTATAGTGTGTTTTCTGCATGTGTGACTCTGTTCTGTTTTGTAATTCAGTTCAAGTGTAACGGTTTTTACATTCCCTCTATCAGTGATACCTTATGAGAAGTGTCCTTTTCTGTGTGACTTATTTCACTTAGAATCGTCGTACCTAAATCCACTCATCATGCTGCTACTAGCCTTACGACATTGATTTCATGGCTGAGTGATATTCCATTGTACATAAGGACCACAGCTTCTTTATCCATTTTTCTCTTTCCTGGGATATTTAAGGTGGAATGAAGTGGAGGTCCTGGTCAACAGAGCAGCCCTAAACTTTGGGGTGCTTGTGTCTTGCTGATTTTTCATTTTCCCAATTTATACCCCCATGAGTGAAAGTGCCCTATGCTCTCTAAGCTGTGTTTTTCAGATGTTTCAGGACTCACCGGACACTTCTCCGGAGTGGCTCTTGGCAATTTACATCCCGCCCATCAGTGTAGCAAGGCTCCCATTTCTCCATGGCCTGTCCTGCATTTCTGGTTTTGACACTTTTTTCAGCATGGCCCTTTTGACCAATGGGAAGCGAGACATCTCTGTAGCGCTGATTTGCCTTTCCAGGTTGCTTGGTTGGCCAAAAAGGGCGTATGCGTTTTTTTCTGAATATATTCAGGAAAAAACGCATACGCCCTTTTTGGCCAAGGGCATCATTGTCAACGTTTTGCCGCTTTTCATGTGCTTTAAAGGCGATTCGTATCTACCTCCTGAAATCTGTTTCCTGCAATTCTGCCTTGATTTCAAATCCTCTTCTTTGCCTTCCCTCAATATATTTGTGGACGAGAGTTATCATTTATAACTCTGCAGGTTTGTGAATTGCAGTGCCCTGAACCTCCATTTTACAACTCGTTTTTATGGGAGCTGGCCGCAAAATCGCAGAATGGCTTCAGGCCCTGTTCTGGTTCCGGGGGGCAGGCTGAGCCTGTGGTTAATTCTTCTTTCTGATGGGAAAATAGAGTGACCTGTGCCTGTCCCAACACCAAGAGCTAGTCTCTCGTTGGTTCCACGTCTTCCCGTTCATCCTCAGGACAAATTGCAACCTGTACGGAACAGGAGGTTAAAGGTGCTGATGCTCCAAGTAGGGAGCTTGCTAGTAAAGCGGCTGGAATGGCGAACCCGGGCACAAGGAGATGAGAAATGAGGTGCGTTTTAGAAACCTTTCCCCATCACACGGTGTACCATCTTCTGGGTTTCTCATGCATGTTTTTGATGTAGGAAGATGCCCTTGAACCTGGAGATTTGGGACCCATGCGATGGGTACCACGCAGTATTACTTTAAAGGGTCTGCGTTTGCTCACCCAACCTCACCAAACCTCTCAGCCCCAAGAGTGTCCACCCTTATGTCTCATCCAGCTGTGCGTCTAGATATGGTCAATCCAGGTTGCATCACAGCCCCTGAACGCATTGTGTAAGAATTTCTCTCTCTTTCACTGTCTTTGTTTCATGGTTGTTTCAAAGTAATTTATTTTTATAATGGGGTTTAGCTGCTTTTCACTGCTGTGTTTATGCCGCTTTACACCCACTTGACACACTAACAGAGAGATATCAATACATAGGTTTTACGATTATTATTAGTCAGATATATTCTTGTGCGGTGAATAGGGCGTGTTGAGTCCAGTTCTCTGAGCAAGGAGTAGGTCTTGTCTATTACATATTGGGTTTATGGAACGGTATCTGAGCTAATTTGATACCCTTGTTTTATGTATCACCCCACCTCACCTTTCCCGTTAAGCAGCTATAGTGTGTTTTCTGCATGTGTGACTCTGTTCTGTTTTGTAATTCAGTTCAAGTGTAACGGTTTTTACATTCCCTCTATCAGTGATACCTTATGAGAAGTGTCCTTTTCTGTGTGACTTATTTCACTTAGAATCGTCGTACCTAAATCCACTCATCATGCTGCTACTAGCCTTACGACATTGATTTCATGGCTGAGTGATATTCCATTGTACATAAGGACCACAGCTTCTTTATCCATTTTTCTCTTTCCTGGGATATTTAAGGTGGAATGAAGTGGAGGTCCTGGTCAACAGAGCAGCCCTAAACTTTGGGGTGCTTGTGTCTTGCTGATTTTTCATTTTCCCAATTTATACCCCCATGAGTGGAAGTGCCCTATGCTCTCTTAGCTGTGTTTTTCAGATGTTTCAGGACTCACCGGACACTTCTCCAGAGTGGCTGTTGGCAATTTACATCCCGCCCATCAGTGTAGCAAGGCTCCCATTTCTCCATGGCCTGTCCTGCATTTCTGGTTTTGACACTTTTTTCAGCATGGCCCTTTTGACCAATGGGAAGTGAGACTTCTTTGTAGCGCTGATTTGCCTTTCCAGGTTGCTTGGTTGGCCAAAAAGGGCGTATGCGTTTTTTTCTGAATATATTCAGGAAAAAACGCATACGCCCTTTTTGGCCAAGGGCATCATTGTCAACGTTTTGCCGCTTTTCATGTGCTTTAAAGGCGATTCGTATCTACCTCCTGAAATCTGTTTCCTGCAATTCTGCCTTGATTTCAAATCCTCTTCTTTGCCTTCCCTCAATATATTTGTGGACGAGAGTTATCATTTATAACTCTGCAGGTTTGTGAATTGCAGTGCCCTGAACCTCCATTTTACAACTCGTTTTTATGGGAGCTGGCCGCAAAATCGCAGAATGGCTTCAGGCCCTGTTCTGGTTCCGGGGGGCAGGCTGAGCCTGTGGTTAATTCTTCTTTCTGATGGGAAAATAGAGTGACCTGTGCCTGTCCCAACACCAAGAGCTAGTCTCTCGTTGGTTCCACGTCTTCCCGTTTATCCTCAGGACAAATTGCAACCTGTACGGAACAGGAGGTTAAAGGTGCTGATGCTCCAAGTAGGGAGCTTGCTAGTAAAGCGGCTGGAATGGCGAACCCGGGCACAAGGAGATGAGAAATGAGGTGCGTTTTAGAAACCTTTCCCCATCACACGGTGTACCATCTTCTGGGTTTCTCATGCATGTTTTTGATGTAGGAAGATGCCCTTGAACCTGGAGATTTGGGACCCATGCGATGGGTACCACGCAGTATTACTTTAAAGGGTCTGCGTTTGCTCACCCAACCTCACCAAACCTCTCAGCCCCAAGAGTGTCCACCCTTATGTCTCATCCAGCTGTGCGTCTAGATATGGTCAATCCAGGTTGCATCACAGCCCCTGAACGCATTGTGTAAGAATTTCTCTCTCTTTCACTGTCTTTGTTTCATGGTTGTTTCAAAGTAATTTATTTTTATAATGGGGTTTAGCTGCTTTTCACTGCTGTGTTTATGTCGCTTTACACCCACTTGACACACTAACAGAGAGATATCAATACATAGGTTTTACGATTATTATTAGTCAGATATATTCTTGTTCGGTGAATAGGGCGTGTTGAGTCCAGTTCTCTGAGCAAGGAGTAGGTCTTGTCTATTACATATTGGGTTTATGGAACGGTATCTGAGCTAATTTGATACCCTTGTTTTATGTATCACCCCACCTCACCTTTCCCGTTAAGCAGCCATAGAGTGTTTTCTGCATGTGTGACTCTGTTCTGTTTTGTAATTCAGTTCAAGTGTAACGGTTTTTACATTCCCTCTATCAGTGATACCTTATGAGAAGTGTCCTTTTCTGTGTGACTTATTTCACTTAGAATCGTCGTACCTAAATCCACTCATCATGCTGCTACTAGCCTTACGACATTGATTTCATGGCTGAGTGATATTCCATTGTACATAAGGACCACAACTTCTTTATCCATTTTTCTCTTTCCTGGGATATTTAAGGTGGAATGAAGTGGAGGTCCTGGTCAACAGAACAGCCCTAAACTTTGGGGTGCTTGTGTCTTGCTGATTTTTCATTTTCCCAATTTATACCCCCATGAGTGGAAGTGCCCTATGCTCTCTAAGCTGTGTTTTTCAGATGTTTCAGGACTCACCGGACACTTCTCCAGAGTGGCTCTTGGCAATTTACATCCCGCCCATCAGTGTAGCAAGGCTCCCATTTCTCCATGGCCTGTCCTGCATTTCTGGTTTTGACACTTTTTTCAGCATGGCCCTTTTGACCGATGGGAAGGGAGACTTCTTTGTAGCGCTGATTTGCATTTCCAGGTTGCTTGGTTGGCCAAAAAGGGCGTATGCGTTTTTTCCTGAATATATTCAGGAAAAAACGCATACGCCCTTTTTGGCCAAGGGCATCATTGTCAACGTTTTGCCGCTTTTCATGTGCTTTAAAGGCGATTCGTATCTACCTCCTGAAATCTGTTTCCTGCAATTCTGCCTTGATTTCAAATCCTCTTCTTTGCCTTCCCTCAATATATTTGTGGACGAGAGTTATCATTTATAACTCTGCAGGTTTGTGAATTGCAGTGCCCTGAACCTCCATTTTACAACTCGTTTTTATGGGAGCTGGCCGCAAAATCGCAGAATGGCTTCAGGCCCTGTTCTGGTTCCGGGGGGCAGGCTGAGCCTGTGGTTAATTCTTCTTTCTGATGGGAAAATAGAGTGACCTGTGCCTGTCCCAACACCAAGAGCTAGTCTCTCGTTGGTTCCACGTCTTCCCGTTTATCCTCAGGACAAATTGCAACCTGTACGGAACAGGAGGTTAAAGGTGCTGATGCTCCAAGTAGGGAGCTTGCTAGTAAAGCGGCTGGAATGGCGAACCCGGGCACAAGGAGATGAGAAATGAGGTGCGTTTTAGAAACCTTTCCCCATCACACGGTGTACCATCTTCTGGGTTTCTCATGCATGTTTTTGATGTAGGAAGATGCCCTTGAACCTGGAGATTTGGGACCCATGCGATGGGTACCACGCAGTATTACTTTAAAGGGTCTGCGTTTGCTCACCCAACCTCACCAAACCTCTCAGCCCCAAGAGTGTCCACCCTTATGTCTCATCCAGCTGTGCGTCTAGATATGGTCAATCCAGGTTGCATCACAGCCCCTGAACGCATTGTGTAAGAATTTCTCTCTCTTTCACTGTCTTTGTTTCATGGGTGTTTCAAAGTAATTTATTTTTATAATGGGGTTTAGCTGCTTTTCACTGCTGTGTTTATGCCGCTTTACACCCACTTGACACACTAACAGAGAGATATCAATACATAGGTTTTACGATTATTATTAGTCAGATATATTCTTGTTCGGTGAATAGGGCGTGTTGAGTCCAGTTCTCTGAGCAAGGAGTAGGTCTTGTCTATTACATATTGGGTTTATGGAACGGTATCTGAGCTAATTTGATACCCTTGTTTTATGTATCACCCCACCTCACCTTTCCCGTTAAGCAGCCATAGAGTGTTTTCTGCATGTGTGACTCTGTTCTGTTTTGTAATTCAGTTCAAGTGTAACGGTTTTTACATTCCCTCTATCAGTGATACCTTATGAGAAGTGTCCTTTTCTGTGTGACTTATTTCACTTAGAATCGTCGTACCTAAATCCACTCATCATGCTGCTACTAGCCTTACGACATTGATTTCATGGCTGAGTGATATTCCATTGTACATAAGGACCACAGCTTCTTTATCCATTTTTCTCTTTCCTGGGATATTTAAGGTGGAATGAAGTGGAGGTCCTGGTCAACAGAGCAGCCCTAAACTTTGGGGTGCTTGTGTCTTGCTGATTTTTCATTTTCCCAATTTATACCCCCATGAGTGAAAGTGCCCTATGCTCTCTAAGCTGTGTTTTTCAGATGTTTCAGGACTCACCGGACACTTCTCCAGAGTGGCTCTTGGCAATTTACATCCCGCCCATCAGTGTAGCAAGGCTCCCATTTCTCCATGGCCTGTCCTGCATTTCTGGTTTTGAGACTTTTTTCAGCATGGCCCTTTTGACCAATGGGAAGCGAGACATCTCTGTAGCGCTGATTTGCCTTTCCAGGTTGCTTGGTTGGCCAAAAAGGGCGTATGCGTTTTTTTCTGAATATATTCAGGAAAAAACGCATACGCCCTTTTTGGCCAAGGGCATCATTGTCAACGTTTTGCCGCTTTTCATGTGCTTTAAAGGCGATTCGTATCTACCTCCTGAAATCTGTTTCCTGCAATTCTGCCTTGATTTCAAATCCTCTTCTTTGCCTTCCCTCAATATATTTGTGGACGAGAGTTATCATTTATAACTCTGCAGGTTTGTGAATTGCAGTGCCCTGAACCTCCATTTTACAACTCGTTTTTATGGGAGCTGGCCGCAAAATCGCAGAATGGCTTCAGGCCCTGTTCTGGTTCCGGGGGGCAGGCTGAGCCTGTGGTTAATTCTTCTTTCTGATGGGAAAATAGAGTGACCTGTGCCTGTCCCAACACCAAGAGCTAGTCTCTCGTTGGTTCCACGTCTTCCCGTTTATCCTCAGGACAAATTGCAACCTGTACGGAACAGGAGGTTAAAGGTGCTGATGCTCCAAGTAGGGAGCTTGCTAGTAAAGCGGCTGGAATGGCGAACCCGGGCACAAGGAGATGAGAAATGAGGTGCGTTTTAGAAACCTTTCCCCATCACACGGTGTACCATCTTCTGGGTTTCTCATGCATGTTTTTGATGTAGGAAGATGCCCTTGAACCTGGAGATTTGGGACCCATGCGATGGGTACCACGCAGTATTACTTTAAAGGGTCTGCGTTTGCTCACCCAACCTCACCAAACCTCTCAGCCCCAAGAGTGTCCACCCTTATGTCTCATCCAGCTGTGCGTCTAGATATGGTCAATCCAGGTTGCATCACAGCCCCTGAACGCATTGTGTAAGAATTTCTCTCTCTTTCACTGTCTTTGTTTCATGGTTGTTTCAAAGTAATTTATTTTTATAATGGGGTTTAGCTGCTTTTCACTGCTGTGTTTATGCCGCTTTACACCCACTTGACACACTAACAGAGAGATATCAATACATAGGTTTTACGATTATTATTAGTCAGATATATTCTTGTGCGGTGAATAGGGCGTGTTGAGTCCAGTTCTCTGAGCAAGGAGTAGGTCTTGTCTATTACATATTGGGTTTATGGAACGGTATCTGAGCTAATTTGATACCCTTGTTTTATGTATCACCCCACCTCACGTTTCCCGTTAAGCAGCTATAGTGTGTTTTCTGCATGTGTGACTCTGTTCTGTTTTGTAATTCAGTTCAAGTGTAACGGTTTTTACATTCCCTCTATCAGTGATACCTTATGAGAAGTGTCCTTTTCTGTGTGACTTATTTCACTTAGAATCGTCGTACCTAAATCCACTCATCATGCTGCTACTAGCCTTACGACATTGATTTCATGGCTGAGTGATATTCCATTGTACATAAGGACCACAGCTTCTTTATCCATTTTTCTCTTTCCTGGGATATTTAAGGTGGAATGAAGTGGAGGTCCTGGTCAACAGAGCAGCCCTAAACTTTGGGGTGCTTGTGTATTGCTGATTTTTCATTTTCCCAATTTATACCCCCATGAGTGGAAGTGCCCTATGCTCTCTTAGCTGTGTTTTTCAGATGTTTCAGGACTCACCGGACACTTCTCCAGAGTGGCTGTTGGCAATTTACATCCCGCCCATCAGTGTAGCAAGGCTCCCATTTCTCCATGGCCTGTCCTGCATTTCTGGTTTTGACACTTTTTTCAGCATGGCCCTTTTGACCAATGGGAAGTGAGACTTCTTTGTAGCGCTGATTTGCCTTTCCAGGTTGCTTGGTTGGCCAAAAAGGGCGTATGCGTTTTTTTCTGAATATATTCAGGAAAAAACGCATACGCCCTTTTTGGCCAAGGGCATCATTGTCAACGTTTTGCCGCTTTTCATGTGCTTTAAAGGCGATTCGTATCTACCTCCTGAAATCTGTTTCCTGCAATTCTGCCTTGATTTCAAATCCTCTTCTTTGCCTTCCCTCAATATATTTGTGGACGAGAGTTATCATTTATAACTCTGCAGGTTTGTGAATTGCAGTGCCCTGAACCTCCATTTTACAACTCGTTTTTATGGGAGCTGGCCGCAAAATCGCAGAATGGCTTCAGGCCCTGTTCTGGTTCCGGGGGGCAGGCTGAGCCTGTGGTTAATTCTTCTTTCTGATGGGAAAATAGAGTGACCTGTGCCTGTCCCAACACCAAGAGCTAGTCTCTCGTTGGTTCCACGTCTTCCCGTTTATCCTCAGGACAAATTGCAACCTGTACGGAACAGGAGGTTAAAGGTGCTGATGCTCCAAGTAGGGAGCTTGCTAGTAAAGCGGCTGGAATGGCGAACCCGGGCACAAGGAGATGAGAAATGAGGTGCGTTTTAGAAACCTTTCCCCATCACACGGTGTACCATCTTCTGGGTTTCTCATGCATGTTTTTGATGTAGGAAGATGCCCTTGAACCTGGAGATTTGGGACCCATGCGATGGGTACCACGCAGTATTACTTTAAAGGGTCTGCGTTTGCTCACCCAACCTCACCAAACCTCTCAGCCCCAAGAGTGTCCACCCTTATGTCTCATCCAGCTGTGCGTCTAGATATGGTCAATCCAGGTTGCATCACAGCCCCTGAACGCATTGTGTAAGAATTTCTCTCTCTTTCACTGTCTTTGTTTCATGGTTGTTTCAAAGTAATTTATTTTTATAATGGGGTTTAGCTGCTTTTCACTGCTGTGTTTATGTCGCTTTACACCCACTTGACACACTAACAGAGAGATATCAATACATAGGTTTTACGATTATTATTAGTCAGATATATTCTTGTTCGGTGAATAGGGCGTGTTGAGTCCAGTTCTCTGAGCAAGGAGTAGGTCTTGTCTATTACATATTGGGTTTATGGAACGGTATCTGAGCTAATTTGATACCCTTGTTTTATGTATCACCCCACCTCACCTTTCCCGTTAAGCAGCCATAGAGTGTTTTCTGCATGTGTGACTCTGTTCTGTTTTGTAATTCAGTTCAAGTGTAACGGTTTTTACATTCCCTCTATCAGTGATACCTTATGAGAAGTGTCCTTTTCTGTGTGACTTATTTCACTTAGAATCGTCGTACCTAAATCCACTCATCATGCTGCTACTAGCCTTACGACATTGATTTCATGGCTGAGTGATATTCCATTGTACATAAGGACCACAACTTCTTTATCCATTTTTCTCTTTCCTGGGATATTTAAGGTGGAATGAAGTGGAGGTCCTGGTCAACAGAACAGCCCTAAACTTTGGGGTGCTTGTGTCTTGCTGATTTTTCATTTTCCCAATTTATACCCCCATGAGTGGAAGTGCCCTATGCTCTCTAAGCTGTGTTTTTCAGATGTTTCAGGACTCACCGGACACTTCTCCAGAGTGGCTCTTGGCAATTTACATCCCGCCCATCAGTGTAGCAAGGCTCCCATTTCTCCATGGCCTGTCCTGCATTTCTGGTTTTGACACTTTTTTCAGCATGGCCCTTTTGACCGATGGGAAGGGAGACTTCTTTGTAGCGCTGATTTGCATTTCCAGGTTGCTTGGTTGGCCAAAAAGGGCGTATGCGTTTTTTCCTGAATATATTCAGGAAAAAACGCATACGCCCTTTTTGGCCAAGGGCATCATTGTCAACGTTTTGCCGCTTTTCATGTGCTTTAAAGGCGATTCGTATCTACCTCCTGAAATCTGTTTCCTGCAATTCTGCCTTGATTTCAAATCCTCTTCTTTGCCTTCCCTCAATATATTTGTGGACGAGAGTTATCATTTATAACTCTGCAGGTTTGTGAATTGCAGTGCCCTGAACCTCCATTTTACAACTCGTTTTTATGGGAGCTGGCCGCAAAATCGCAGAATGGCTTCAGGCCCTGTTCTGGTTCCGGGGGGCAGGCTGAGCCTGTGGTTAATTCTTCTTTCTGATGGGAAAATAGAGTGACCTGTGCCTGTCCCAACACCAAGAGCTAGTCTCTCGTTGGTTCCACGTCTTCCCGTTTATCCTCAGGACAAATTGCAACCTGTACGGAACAGGAGGTTAAAGGTGCTGATGCTCCAAGTAGGGAGCTTGCTAGTAAAGCGGCTGGAATGGCGAACCCGGGCACAAGGAGATGAGAAATGAGGTGCGTTTTAGAAACCTTTCCCCATCACACGGTGTACCATCTTCTGGGTTTCTCATGCATGTTTTTGATGTAGGAAGATGCCCTTGAACCTGGAGATTTGGGACCCATGCGATGGGTACCACGCAGTATTACTTTAAAGGGTCTGCGTTTGCTCACCCAACCTCACCAAACCTCTCAGCCCCAAGAGTGTCCACCCTTATGTCTCATCCAGCTGTGCGTCTAGATATGGTCAATCCAGGTTGCATCACAGCCCCTGAACGCATTGTGTAAGAATTTCTCTCTCTTTCACTGTCTTTGTTTCATGGGTGTTTCAAAGTAATTTATTTTTATAATGGGGTTTAGCTGCTTTTCACTGCTGTGTTTATGCCGCTTTACACCCACTTGACACACTAACAGAGAGATATCAATACATAGGTTTTACGATTATTATTAGTCAGATATATTCTTGTTCGGTGAATAGGGCGTGTTGAGTCCAGTTCTCTGAGCAAGGAGTAGGTCTTGTCTATTACATATTGGGTTTATGGAACGGTATCTGAGCTAATTTGATACCCTTGTTTTATGTATCACCCCACCTCACCTTTCCCGTTAAGCAGCCATAGAGTGTTTTCTGCATGTGTGACTCTGTTCTGTTTTGTAATTCAGTTCAAGTGTAACGGTTTTTACATTCCCTCTATCAGTGATACCTTATGAGAAGTGTCCTTTTCTGTGTGACTTATTTCACTTAGAATCGTCGTACCTAAATCCACTCATCATGCTGCTACTAGCCTTACGACATTGATTTCATGGCTGAGTGATATTCCATTGTACATAAGGACCACAACTTCTTTATCCATTTTTCTCTTTCCTGGGATATTTAAGGTGGAATGAAGTGGAGGTCCTGGTCAACAGAACAGCCCTAAACTTTGGGGTGCTTGTGTCTTGCTGATTTTTCATTTTCCCAATTTATACCCCCATGAGTGGAAGTGCCCTATGCTCTCTAAGCTGTGTTTTTCAGATGTTTCAGGACTCACCGGACACTTCTCCAGAGTGGCTCTTGGCAATTTACATCCCGCCCATCAGTGTAGCAAGGCTCCCATTTCTCCATGGCCTGTCCTGCATTTCTGGTTTTGACACTTTTTTCAGCATGGCCCTTTTGACCAATGGGAAGCGAGACTTCTTTGTAGCGCTGATTTGCCTTTCCAGGTTGCTTGGTTGGCCAAAAAGGGCGTATGCGTTTTTTCCTGAATATATTCAGGAAAAAACGCATACGCCCTTTTTGGCCAAGGGCATCATTGTCAACGTTTTGCCGCTTTTCATGTGCTTTAAAGGCGATTCGTATCTACCTCCTGAAATCTGTTTCCTGCAATTCTGCCTTGATTTCAAATCCTCTTCTTTGCCTTCCCTCAATATATTTGTGGACGAGAGTTATCATTTATAACTCTGCAGGTTTGTGAATTGCAGTGCCCTGAACCTCCATTTTACAACTCGTTTTTATGGGAGCTGGCCGCAAAATCGCAGAATGGCTTCAGGCCCTGTTCTGGTTCCGGGGGGCAGGCTGAGCCTGTGGTTAATTCTTCTTTCTGATGGGAAAATAGAGTGACCTGTGCCTGTCCCAACACCAAGAGCTAGTCTCTCGTTGGTTCCACGTCTTCCCGTTTATCCTCAGGACAAATTGCAACCTGTACGGAACAGGAGGTTAAAGGTGCTGATGCTCCAAGTAGGGAGCTTGCTAGTAAAGCGGCTGGAATGGCGAACCCGGGCACAAGGAGATGAGAAATGAGGTGCGTTTTAGAAACCTTTCCCCATCACACGGTGTACCATCTTCTGGGTTTCTCATGCATGTTTTTGATGTAGGAAGATGCCCTTGAACCTGGAGATTTGGGACCCATGCGATGGGTACCACGCAGTATTACTTTAAAGGGTCTGCGTTTGCTCACCCAACCTCACCAAACCTCTCAGCCCCAAGAGTGTCCACCCTTATGTCTCATCCAGCTGTGCGTCTAGATATGGTCAATCCAGGTTGCATCACAGCCCCTGAACGCATTGTGTAAGAATTTCTCTCTCTTTCACTGTCTTTGTTTCATGGGTGTTTCAAAGTAATTTATTTTTATAATGGGGTTTAGCTGCTTTTCACTGCTGTGTTTATGCCGCTTTACACCCACTTGACACACTAACAGAGAGATATCAATACATAGGTTTTACGATTATTATTAGTCAGATATATTCTTGTGCGGTGAATAGGGCGTGTTGAGTCCAGTTCTCTGAGCAAGGAGTAGGTCTTGTCTATTACATATTGGGTTTATGGAACGGTATCTGAGCTAATTTGATACCCTTGTTTTATGTATCACCCCACCTCACCTTTCCCGTTAAGCAGCCATAGTGTGTTTTCTGCATGTGTGACTCTGTTCTGTTTTGTAATTCAGTTCAAGTGTAACGGTTTTTACATTCCCTCTATCAGTGATACCTTATGAGAAGTGTCCTTTTCTGTGTGACTTATTTCACTTAGAATCGTCGTACCTAAATCCACTCATCATGCTGCTACTAACCTTACGACATTGATTTCATGGCTGAGCGATATTCCATTGTACATAAGGACCACAGCTTCTTTATCCATTTTTCTCTTTCCTGGGATATTTAAGGTGGAATGAAGTGGAGGTCCTGGTCAACAGAGCAGCCCTAAACTTTGGGGTGCTTGTGTCTTGCTGATTTTTCATTTTCCCAATTTATACCCCCATGAGTGAAAGTGCCCTATGCTCTCTAAGCTGTGTTTTTCAGATGTTTCAGGACTCACCGGACACTTCTCCAGAGTGGCTCTTGGCAATTTACATCCCGCCCATCAGTGTAGCAAGGCTCCCATTTCTCCATGGCCTGTCCTGCATTTCTGGTTTTAACACTTTTTTCAGCATGGCCCTTTTGACCGATGGGAAGCGAGACTTCTTTGTAGCGCTGATTTGCCTTTCCAGGTTGCTTGGTTGGCCAAAAAGGGCGTATGCGTTTTTTCCTGAATATATTCAGGAAAAAACGCATACGCCCTTTTTGGCCAAGGGCATCATTGTCAACGTTTTGCCGCTTTTCATGTGCTTTAAAGGCGATTCGTATCTACCTCCTGAAATCTGTTTCCTGCAATTCTGCCTTGATTTCAAATCCTCTTCTTTGCCTTCCCTCAATATATTTGTGGACGAGAGTTATCATTTATAACTCTGCAGGTTTGTGAATTGCAGTGCCCTGAACCTCCATTTTACAACTCGTTTTTATGGGAGCTGGCCGCAAAATCGCAGAATGGCTTCAGGCCCTGTTCTGGTTCCGGGGGGCAGGCTGAGCCTGTGGTTAATTCTTCTTTCTGATGGGAAAATAGAGTGACCTGTGCCTGTCCCAACACCAAGAGCTAGTCTCTCGTTGGTTCCACGTCTTCCCGTTTATCCTCAGGACAAATTGCAACCTGTACGGAACAGGAGGTTAAAGGTGCTGATGCTCCAAGTAGGGAGCTTGCTAGTAAAGCGGCTGGAATGGCGAACCCGGGCACAAGGAGATGAGAAATGAGGTGCGTTTTAGAAACCTTTCCCCATCACACGGTGTACCATCTTCTGGGTTTCTCATGCATGTTTTTGATGTAGGAAGATGCCCTTGAACCTGGAGATTTGGGACCCATGCGATGGGTACCACGCAGTATTACTTTAAAGGGTCTGCGTTTGCTCACCCAACCTCACCAAACCTCTCAGCCCCAAGAGTGTCCACCCTTATGTCTCATCCAGCTGTGCGTCTAGATATGGTCAATCCAGGTTGCATCACAGCCCCTGAACGCATTGTGTAAGAATTTCTCTCTCTTTCACTGTCTTTGTTTCATGGTTGTTTCAAAGTAATTTATTTTTATAATGGGGTTTAGCTGCTTTTCACTGCTGTGTTTATGCCGCTTTACACCCACTTGACACACTAACAGAGAGATATCAATACATAGGTTTTACGATTATTATTAGTCAGATATATTCTTGTGCGGTGAATAGGGCGTGTTGAGTCCAGTTCTCTGAGCAAGGAGTAGGTCTTGTCTATTACATATTGGGTTTATGGAACGGTATCTGAGCTAATTTGATACCCTTGTTTTATGTATCACCCCACCTCACCTTTCCCGTTAAGCAGCTATAGTGTGTTTTCTGCATGTGTGACTCTGTTCTGTTTTGTAATTCAGTTCAAGTGTAACGGTTTTTACATTCCCTCTATCAGTGATACCTTATGAGAAGTGTCCTTTTCTGTGTGACTTATTTCACTTAAAATCGTCGTACCTAAATCCACTCATCATGCTGCTACTAGCCTTACGACATTGATTTCATGGCTGAGTGATATTCCATTGTACATAAGGACCACAGCTTCTTTATCCATTTTTCTCTTTCCTGGGATATTTAAGGTGGAATGAAGTGGAGGTCCTGGTCAACAGAACAGCCCTAAACTTTGGGGTGCTTGTGTCTTGCTGATTTTTCATTTTCCCAATTTATACCCCCATGAGTGGAAGTGCCCTATGCTCTCTAAGCTGTGTTTTTCAGATGTTTCAGGACTCACCGGACACTTCTCCAGAGTGGCTCTTGGCAATTTACATCCCGCCCATCAGTGTAGCAAGGCTCCCATTTCTCCATGGCCTGTCCTGCATTTCTGGTTTTGACACTTTTTTCAGCATGGCCCTTTTGACCGATGGGAAGCGAGACTTCTCTGTAGCGCTGATTTGCCTTTCCAGGTTGCTTGGTTGGCCAAAAAGGGCGTATGCGTTTTTTCCTGAATATATTCAGGAAAAAACGCATACGCCCTTTTTGGCCAAGGGCATCATTGTCAACGTTTTGCCGCTTTTCATGTGCTTTAAAGGCGATTCGTATCTACCTCCTGAAATCTGTTTCCTGCAATTCTGCCTTGATTTCAAATCCTCTTCTTTGCCTTCCCTCAATATATTTGTGGACGAGAGTTATCATTTATAACTCTGCAGGTTTGTGAATTGCAGTGCCCTGAACCTCCATTTTACAACTCGTTTTTATGGGAGCTGGCCGCAAAATCGCAGAATGGCTTCAGGCCCTGTTCTGGTTCCGGGGGGCAGGCTGAGCCTGTGGTTAATTCTTCTTTCTGATGGGAAAATAGAGTGACCTGTGCCTGTCCCAACACCAAGAGCTAGTCTCTCGTTGGTTCCACGTCTTCCCGTTTATCCTCAGGACAAATTGCAACCTGTACGGAACAGGAGGTTAAAGGTGCTGATGCTCCAAGTAGGGAGCTTGCTAGTAAAGCGGCTGGAATGGCGAACCCGGGCACAAGGAGATGAGAAATGAGGTGCGTTTTAGAAACCTTTCCCCATCACACGGTGTACCATCTTCTGGGTTTCTCATGCATGTTTTTGATGTAGGAAGATGCCCTTGAACCTGGAGATTTGGGACCCATGCGATGGGTACCACGCAGTATTACTTTAAAGGGTCTGCGTTTGCTCACCCAACCTCACCAAACCTCTCAGCCCCAAGAGTGTCCACCCTTATGTCTCATCCAGCTGTGCGTCTAGATATGGTCAATCCAGGTTGCATCACAGCCCCTGAACGCATTGTGTAAGAATTTCTCTCTCTTTCACTGTCTTTGTTTCATGGTTGTTTCAAAGTAATTTATTTTTATAATGGGGTTTAGCTGCTTTTCACTGCTGTGTTTATGCCGCTTTACACCCACTTGACACACTAACAGAGAGATATCAATACATAGGTTTTACGATTATTATTAGTCAGATATATTCTTGTGCGGTGAATAGGGCGTGTTGAGTCCAGTTCTCTGAGCAAGGAGTAGGTCTTGTCTATTACATATTGGGTTTATGGAACGGTATCTGAGCTAATTTGATACCCTTGTTTTATGTATCACCCCACCTCACGTTTCCCGTTAAGCAGCTATAGTGTGTTTTCTGCATGTGTGACTCTGTTCTGTTTTGTAATTCAGTTCAAGTGTAACGGTTTTTACATTCCCTCTATCAGTGATACCTTATGAGAAGTGTCCTTTTCTGTGTGACTTATTTCACTTAGAATCGTCGTACCTAAATCCACTCATCATGCTGCTACTAGCCTTACGACATTGATTTCATGGCTGAGTGATATTCCATTGTACATAAGGACCACAGCTTCTTTATCCATTTTTCTCTTTCCTGGGATATTTAAGGTGGAATGAAGTGGAGGTCCTGGTCAACAGAGCAGCCCTAAACTTTGGGGTGCTTGTGTATTGCTGATTTTTCATTTTCCCAATTTATACCCCCATGAGTGGAAGTGCCCTATGCTCTCTTAGCTGTGTTTTTCAGATGTTTCAGGACTCACCGGACACTTCTCCAGAGTGGCTGTTGGCAATTTACATCCCGCCCATCAGTGTAGCAAGGCTCCCATTTCTCCATGGCCTGTCCTGCATTTCTGGTTTTGACACTTTTTTCAGCATGGCCCTTTTGACCAATGGGAAGTGAGACTTCTTTGTAGCGCTGATTTGCCTTTCCAGGTTGCTTGGTTGGCCAAAAAGGGCGTATGCGTTTTTTTCTGAATATATTCAGGAAAAAACGCATACGCCCTTTTTGGCCAAGGGCATCATTGTCAACGTTTTGCCGCTTTTCATGTGCTTTAAAGGCGATTCGTATCTACCTCCTGAAATCTGTTTCCTGCAATTCTGCCTTGATTTCAAATCCTCTTCTTTGCCTTCCCTCAATATATTTGTGGACGAGAGTTATCATTTATAACTCTGCAGGTTTGTGAATTGCAGTGCCCTGAACCTCCATTTTACAACTCGTTTTTATGGGAGCTGGCCGCAAAATCGCAGAATGGCTTCAGGCCCTGTTCTGGTTCCGGGGGGCAGGCTGAGCCTGTGGTTAATTCTTCTTTCTGATGGGAAAATAGAGTGACCTGTGCCTGTCCCAACACCAAGAGCTAGTCTCTCGTTGGTTCCACGTCTTCCCGTTTATCCTCAGGACAAATTGCAACCTGTACGGAACAGGAGGTTAAAGGTGCTGATGCTCCAAGTAGGGAGCTTGCTAGTAAAGCGGCTGGAATGGCGAACCCGGGCACAAGGAGATGAGAAATGAGGTGCGTTTTAGAAACCTTTCCCCATCACACGGTGTACCATCTTCTGGGTTTCTCATGCATGTTTTTGATGTAGGAAGATGCCCTTGAACCTGGAGATTTGGGACCCATGCGATGGGTACCACGCAGTATTACTTTAAAGGGTCTGCGTTTGCTCACCCAACCTCACCAAACCTCTCAGCCCCAAGAGTGTCCACCCTTATGTCTCATCCAGCTGTGCGTCTAGATATGGTCAATCCAGGTTGCATCACAGCCCCTGAACGCATTGTGTAAGAATTTCTCTCTCTTTCACTGTCTTTGTTTCATGGTTGTTTCAAAGTAATTTATTTTTATAATGGGGTTTAGCTGCTTTTCACTGCTGTGTTTATGTCGCTTTACACCCACTTGACACACTAACAGAGAGATATCAATACATAGGTTTTACGATTATTATTAGTCAGATATATTCTTGTTCGGTGAATAGGGCGTGTTGAGTCCAGTTCTCTGAGCAAGGAGTAGGTCTTGTCTATTACATATTGGGTTTATGGAACGGTATCTGAGCTAATTTGATACCCTTGTTTTATGTATCACCCCACCTCACCTTTCCCGTTAAGCAGCCATAGAGTGTTTTCTGCATGTGTGACTCTGTTCTGTTTTGTAATTCAGTTCAAGTGTAACGGTTTTTACATTCCCTCTATCAGTGATACCTTATGAGAAGTGTCCTTTTCTGTGTGACTTATTTCACTTAGAATCGTCGTACCTAAATCCACTCATCATGCTGCTACTAGCCTTACGACATTGATTTCATGGCTGAGTGATATTCCATTGTACATAAGGACCACAACTTCTTTATCCATTTTTCTCTTTCCTGGGATATTTAAGGTGGAATGAAGTGGAGGTCCTGGTCAACAGAACAGCCCTAAACTTTGGGGTGCTTGTGTCTTGCTGATTTTTCATTTTCCCAATTTATACCCCCATGAGTGGAAGTGCCCTATGCTCTCTAAGCTGTGTTTTTCAGATGTTTCAGGACTCACCGGACACTTCTCCAGAGTGGCTCTTGGCAATTTACATCCCGCCCATCAGTGTAGCAAGGCTCCCATTTCTCCATGGCCTGTCCTGCATTTCTGGTTTTGACACTTTTTTCAGCATGGCCCTTTTGACCGATGGGAAGGGAGACTTCTTTGTAGCGCTGATTTGCATTTCCAGGTTGCTTGGTTGGCCAAAAAGGGCGTATGCGTTTTTTCCTGAATATATTCAGGAAAAAACGCATACGCCCTTTTTGGCCAAGGGCATCATTGTCAACGTTTTGCCGCTTTTCATGTGCTTTAAAGGCGATTCGTATCTACCTCCTGAAATCTGTTTCCTGCAATTCTGCCTTGATTTCAAATCCTCTTCTTTGCCTTCCCTCAATATATTTGTGGACGAGAGTTATCATTTATAACTCTGCAGGTTTGTGAATTGCAGTGCCCTGAACCTCCATTTTACAACTCGTTTTTATGGGAGCTGGCCGCAAAATCGCAGAATGGCTTCAGGCCCTGTTCTGGTTCCGGGGGGCAGGCTGAGCCTGTGGTTAATTCTTCTTTCTGATGGGAAAATAGAGTGACCTGTGCCTGTCCCAACACCAAGAGCTAGTCTCTCGTTGGTTCCACGTCTTCCCGTTTATCCTCAGGACAAATTGCAACCTGTACGGAACAGGAGGTTAAAGGTGCTGATGCTCCAAGTAGGGAGCTTGCTAGTAAAGCGGCTGGAATGGCGAACCCGGGCACAAGGAGATGAGAAATGAGGTGCGTTTTAGAAACCTTTCCCCATCACACGGTGTACCATCTTCTGGGTTTCTCATGCATGTTTTTGATGTAGGAAGATGCCCTTGAACCTGGAGATTTGGGACCCATGCGATGGGTACCACGCAGTATTACTTTAAAGGGTCTGCGTTTGCTCACCCAACCTCACCAAACCTCTCAGCCCCAAGAGTGTCCACCCTTATGTCTCATCCAGCTGTGCGTCTAGATATGGTCAATCCAGGTTGCATCACAGCCCCTGAACGCATTGTGTAAGAATTTCTCTCTCTTTCACTGTCTTTGTTTCATGGTTGTTTCAAAGTAATTTATTTTTATAATGGGGTTTAGCTGCTTTTCACTGCTGTGTTTATGCCGCTTTACACCCACTTGACACACTAACAGAGAGATATCAATACATAGGTTTTACGATTATTATTAGTCAGATATATTCTTGTTCGGTGAATAGGGCGTGTTGAGTCCAGTTCTCTGAGCAAGGAGTAGGTCTTGTCTATTACATATTGGGTTTATGGAACGGTATCTGAGCTAATTTGATACCCTTGTTTTATGTATCACCCCACCTCACCTTTCCCGTTAAGCAGCCATAGAGTGTTTTCTGCATGTGTGACTCTGTTCTGTTTTGTAATTCAGTTCAAGTGTAACGGTTTTTACATTCCCTCTATCAGTGATACCTTATGAGAAGTGTCCTTTTCTGTGTGACTTATTTCACTTAGAATCGTCGTACCTAAATCCACTCATCATGCTGCTACTAGCCTTACGACATTGATTTCATGGCTGAGTGATATTCCATTGTACATAAGGACCACAACTTCTTTATCCATTTTTCTCTTTCCTGGGATATTTAAGGTGGAATGAAGTGGAGGTCCTGGTCAACAGAACAGCCCTAAACTTTGGGGTGCTTGTGTCTTGCTGATTTTTCATTTTCCCAATTTATACCCCCATGAGTGGAAGTGCCCTATGCTCTCTAAGCTGTGTTTTTCAGATGTTTCAGGACTCACCGGACACTTCTCCAGAGTGGCTCTTGGCAATTTACATCCCGCCCATCAGTGTAGCAAGGCTCCCATTTCTCCATGGCCTGTCCTGCATTTCTGGTTTTGACACTTTTTTCAGCATGGCCCTTTTGACCAATGGGAAGCGAGACTTCTTTGTAGCGCTGATTTGCCTTTCCAGGTTGCTTGGTTGGCCAAAAAGGGCGTATGCGTTTTTTCCTGAATATATTCAGGAAAAAACGCATACGCCCTTTTTGGCCAAGGGCATCATTGTCAACGTTTTGCCGCTTTTCATGTGCTTTAAAGGCGATTCGTATCTACCTCCTGAAATCTGTTTCCTGCAATTCTGCCTTGATTTCAAATCCTCTTCTTTGCCTTCCCTCAATATATTTGTGGACGAGAGTTATCATTTATAACTCTGCAGGTTTGTGAATTGCAGTGCCCTGAACCTCCATTTTACAACTCGTTTTTATGGGAGCTGGCCGCAAAATCGCAGAATGGCTTCAGGCCCTGTTCTGGTTCCGGGGGGCAGGCTGAGCCTGTGGTTAATTCTTCTTTCTGATGGGAAAATAGAGTGACCTGTGCCTGTCCCAACACCAAGAGCTAGTCTCTCGTTGGTTCCACGTCTTCCCGTTTATCCTCAGGACAAATTGCAACCTGTACGGAACAGGAGGTTAAAGGTGCTGATGCTCCAAGTAGGGAGCTTGCTAGTAAAGCGGCTGGAATGGCGAACCCGGGCACAAGGAGATGAGAAATGAGGTGCGTTTTAGAAACCTTTCCCCATCACACGGTGTACCATCTTCTGGGTTTCTCATGCATGTTTTTGATGTAGGAAGATGCCCTTGAACCTGGAGATTTGGGACCCATGCGATGGGTACCACGCAGTATTACTTTAAAGGGTCTGCGTTTGCTCACCCAACCTCACCAAACCTCTCAGCCCCAAGAGTGTCCACCCTTATGTCTCATCCAGCTGTGCGTCTAGATATGGTCAATCCAGGTTGCATCACAGCCCCTGAACGCATTGTGTAAGAATTTCTCTCTCTTTCACTGTCTTTGTTTCATGGGTGTTTCAAAGTAATTTATTTTTATAATGGGGTTTAGCTGCTTTTCACTGCTGTGTTTATGCCGCTTTACACCCACTTGACACACTAACAGAGAGATATCAATACATAGGTTTTACGATTATTATTAGTCAGATATATTCTTGTGCGGTGAATAGGGCGTGTTGAGTCCAGTTCTCTGAGCAAGGAGTAGGTCTTGTCTATTACATATTGGGTTTATGGAACGGTATCTGAGCTAATTTGATACCCTTGTTTTATGTATCACCCCACCTCACCTTTCCCGTTAAGCAGCCATAGTGTGTTTTCTGCATGTGTGACTCTGTTCTGTTTTGTAATTCAGTTCAAGTGTAACGGTTTTTACATTCCCTCTATCAGTGATACCTTATGAGAAGTGTCCTTTTCTGTGTGACTTATTTCACTTAGAATCGTCGTACCTAAATCCACTCATCATGCTGCTACTAACCTTACGACATTGATTTCATGGCTGAGCGATATTCCATTGTACATAAGGACCACAGCTTCTTTATCCATTTTTCTCTTTCCTGGGATATTTAAGGTGGAATGAAGTGGAGGTCCTGGTCAACAGAGCAGCCCTAAACTTTGGGGTGCTTGTGTCTTGCTGATTTTTCATTTTCCCAATTTATACCCCCATGAGTGAAAGTGCCCTATGCTCTCTAAGCTGTGTTTTTCAGATGTTTCAGGACTCACCGGACACTTCTCCAGAGTGGCTCTTGGCAATTTACATCCCGCCCATCAGTGTAGCAAGGCTCCCATTTCTCCATGGCCTGTCCTGCATTTCTGGTTTTAACACTTTTTTCAGCATGGCCCTTTTGACCGATGGGAAGCGAGACTTCTTTGTAGCGCTGATTTGCCTTTCCAGGTTGCTTGGTTGGCCAAAAAGGGCGTATGCGTTTTTTCCTGAATATATTCAGGAAAAAACGCATACGCCCTTTTTGGCCAAGGGCATCATTGTCAACGTTTTGCCGCTTTTCATGTGCTTTAAAGGCGATTCGTATCTACCTCCTGAAATCTGTTTCCTGCAATTCTGCCTTGATTTCAAATCCTCTTCTTTGCCTTCCCTCAATATATTTGTGGACGAGAGTTATCATTTATAACTCTGCAGGTTTGTGAATTGCAGTGCCCTGAACCTCCATTTTACAACTCGTTTTTATGGGAGCTGGCCGCAAAATCGCAGAATGGCTTCAGGCCCTGTTCTGGTTCCGGGGGGCAGGCTGAGCCTGTGGTTAATTCTTCTTTCTGATGGGAAAATAGAGTGACCTGTGCCTGTCCCAACACCAAGAGCTAGTCTCTCGTTGGTTCCACGTCTTCCCGTTTATCCTCAGGACAAATTGCAACCTGTACGGAACAGGAGGTTAAAGGTGCTGATGCTCCAAGTAGGGAGCTTGCTAGTAAAGCGGCTGGAATGGCGAACCCGGGCACAAGGAGATGAGAAATGAGGTGCGTTTTAGAAACCTTTCCCCATCACACGGTGTACCATCTTCTGGGTTTCTCATGCATGTTTTTGATGTAGGAAGATGCCCTTGAACCTGGAGATTTGGGACCCATGCGATGGGTACCACGCAGTATTACTTTAAAGGGTCTGCGTTTGCTCACCCAACCTCACCAAACCTCTCAGCCCCAAGAGTGTCCACCCTTATGTCTCATCCAGCTGTGCGTCTAGATATGGTCAATCCAGGTTGCATCACAGCCCCTGAACGCATTGTGTAAGAATTTCTCTCTCTTTCACTGTCTTTGTTTCATGGTTGTTTCAAAGTAATTTATTTTTATAATGGGGTTTAGCTGCTTTTCACTGCTGTGTTTATGCCGCTTTACACCCACTTGACACACTAACAGAGAGATATCAATACATAGGTTTTACGATTATTATTAGTCAGATATATTCTTGTGCGGTGAATAGGGCGTGTTGAGTCCAGTTCTCTGAGCAAGGAGTAGGTCTTGTCTATTACATATTGGGTTTATGGAACGGTATCTGAGCTAATTTGATACCCTTGTTTTATGTATCACCCCACCTCACCTTTCCCGTTAAGCAGCTATAGTGTGTTTTCTGCATGTGTGACTCTGTTCTGTTTTGTAATTCAGTTCAAGTGTAACGGTTTTTACATTCCCTCTATCAGTGATACCTTATGAGAAGTGTCCTTTTCTGTGTGACTTATTTCACTTAAAATCGTCGTACCTAAATCCACTCATCATGCTGCTACTAGCCTTACGACATTGATTTCATGGCTGAGTGATATTCCATTGTACATAAGGACCACAGCTTCTTTATCCATTTTTCTCTTTCCTGGGATATTTAAGGTGGAATGAAGTGGAGGTCCTGGTCAACAGAACAGCCCTAAACTTTGGGGTGCTTGTGTCTTGCTGATTTTTCATTTTCCCAATTTATACCCCCATGAGTGGAAGTGCCCTATGCTCTCTAAGCTGTGTTTTTCAGATGTTTCAGGACTCACCGGACACTTCTCCAGAGTGGCTCTTGGCAATTTACATCCCGCCCATCAGTGTAGCAAGGCTCCCATTTCTCCATGGCCTGTCCTGCATTTCTGGTTTTGACACTTTTTTCAGCATGGCCCTTTTGACCGATGGGAAGCGAGACTTCTTTGTAGCGCTGATTTGCCTTTCCAGGTTGCTTGGTTGGCCAAAAAGGGCGTATGCGTTTTTTCCTGAATATATTCAGGAAAAAACGCATACGCCCTTTTTGGCCAAGGGCATCATTGTCAACGTTTTGCCGCTTTTCATGTGCTTTAAAGGCGATTCGTATCTACCTCCTGAAATCTGTTTCCTGCAATTCTGCCTTGATTTCAAATCCTCTTCTTTGCCTTCCCTCAATATATTTGTGGACGAGAGTTATCATTTATAACTCTGCAGGTTTGTGAATTGCAGTGCCCTGAACCTCCATTTTACAACTCGTTTTTATGGGAGCTGGCCGCAAAATCGCAGAATGGCTTCAGGCCCTGTTCTGGTTCCGGGGGGCAGGCTGAGCCTGTGGTTAATTCTTCTTTCTGATGGGAAAATAGAGTGACCTGTGCCTGTCCCAACACCAAGAGCTAGTCTCTCGTTGGTTCCACGTCTTCCCGTTTATCCTCAGGACAAATTGCAACCTGTACGGAACAGGAGGTTAAAGGTGCTGATGCTCCAAGTAGGGAGCTTGCTAGTAAAGCGGCTGGAATGGCGAACCCGGGCACAAGGAGATGAGAAATGAGGTGCGTTTTAGAAACCTTTCCCCATCACACGGTGTACCATCTTCTGGGTTTCTCATGCATGTTTTTGATGTAGGAAGATGCCCTTGAACCTGGAGATTTGGGACCCATGCGATGGGTACCACGCAGTATTACTTTAAAGGGTCTGCGTTTGCTCACCCAACCTCACCAAACCTCTCAGCCCCAAGAGTGTCCACCCTTATGTCTCATCCAGCTGTGCGTCTAGATATGGTCAATCCAGGTTGCATCACAGCCCCTGAACGCATTGTGTAAGAATTTCTCTCTCTTTCACTGTCTTTGTTTCATGGGTGTTTCAAAGTAATTTATTTTTATAATGGGGTTTAGCTGCTTTTCACTGCTGTGTTTATGCCGCTTTACACCCACTTGACACACTAACAGAGAGATATCAATACATAGGTTTTACGATTATTATTAGTCAGATATATTCTTGTGCGGTGAATAGGGCGTGTTGAGTCCAGTTCTCTGAGCAAGGAGTAGGTCTTGTCTATTACATATTGGGTTTATGGAACGGTATCTGAGCTAATTTGATACCCTTGTTTTATGTATCACCCCACCTCACCTTTCCCGTTAAGCAGCTATAGTGTGTTTTCTGCATGTGTGACTCTGTTCTGTTTTGTAATTCAGTTCAAGTGTAACGGTTTTTACATTCCCTCTATCAGTGATACCTTATGAGAAGTGTCCTTTTCTGTGTGACTTATTTCACTTAGAATCGTCGTACCTAAATCCACTCATCATGCTGCTACTAGCCTTACGACATTGATTTCATGGCTGAGTGATATTCCATTGTACATAAGGACCACAACTTCTTTATCCATTTTTCTCTTTCCTGGGATATTTAAGGTGGAATGAAGTGGAGGTCCTGGTCAACAGAGCAGCCCTAAACTTTGGGGTGCTTGTGTCTTGCTGATTTTTCATTTTCCCAATTTATACCCCCATGAGTGGAAGTGCCCTATGCTCTCTAAGCTGTGTTTTTCAGATGTTTCAGGACTCACCGGACACTTCTCCAGAGTGGCTCTTGGCAATTTACATCCCGCCCATCAGTGTAGCAAGGCTCCCATTTCTCCATGGCCTGTCCTGCATTTCTGGTTTTGACACTTTTTTCAGCATGGCCCTTTTGACCAATGGGAAGCGAGACATCTCTGTAGCGCTGATTTGCCTTTCCTGGTTGCTTGGTTGGCCAAAAAGGGCGTATGCGTTTTTTTCTGAATATATTCAGGAAAAAACGCATACGCCCTTTTTGGCCAAGGGCATCATTGTCAACGTTTTGCCGCTTTTCATGTGCTTTAAAGGCGATTCGTATCTACCTCCTGAAATCTGTTTCCTGCAATTCTGCCTTGATTTCAAATCCTCTTCTTTGCCTTCCCTCAATATATTTGTGGACGAGAGTTATCATTTATAACTCTGCAGGTTTGTGAATTGCAGTGCCCTGAACCTCCATTTTACAACTCGTTTTTATGGGAGCTGGCCGCAAAATCGCAGAATGGCTTCAGGCCCTGTTCTGGTTCCGGGGGGCAGGCTGAGCCTGTGGTTAATTCTTCTTTCTGATGGGAAAATAGAGTGACCTGTGCCTGTCCCAACACCAAGAGCTAGTCTCTCGTTGGTTCCACGTCTTCCCGTTCATCCTCAGGACAAATTGCAACCTGTACGGAACAGGAGGTTAAAGGTGCTGATGCTCCAAGTAGGGAGCTTGCTAGTAAAGCGGCTGGAATGGCGAACCCGGGCACAAGGAGATGAGAAATGAGGTGCGTTTTAGAAAACTTTCCCCATCACACGGTGTACCATCTTCTGGGTTTCTCATGCATGTTTTTGATGTAGGAAGATGCCCTTGAACCTGGAGATTTGGGACCCATGCGATGGGTACCACGCAGTATTACTTTAAAGGGTCTGCGTTTGCTCACCCAACCTCACCAAACCTCTCAGCCCCAAGAGTGTCCACCCTTATGTCTCATCCAGCTGTGCGTCTAGATATGGTCAATCCAGGTTGCATCACAGCCCCTGAACGCATTGTGTAAGAATTTCTCTCTCTTTCACTGTCTTTGTTTCATGGGTGTTTCAAAGTAATTTATTTTTATAATGGGGTTTAGCTGCTTTTCACTGCTGTGTTTATGCCGCTTTACACCCACTTGACACACTAACAGAGAGATATCAATACATAGGTTTTACGATTATTATTAGTCAGATATATTCTTGTGCGGTGAATAGGGCGTGTTGAGTCCAGTTCTCTGAGCAAGGAGTAGGTCTTGTCTATTACATATTGGGTTTATGGAACGGTATCTGAGCTAATTTGATACCCTTGTTTTATGTATCACCCCACCTCACCTTTCCCGTTAAGCAGCCATAGAGTGTTTTCTGCATGTGTGACTCTGTTCTGTTTTGTAATTCAGTTCAAGTGTAACGGTTTTTACATTCCCTCTATCAGTGATACCTTATGAGAAGTGTCCTTTTCTGTGTGACTTATTTCACTTAGAATCGTCGTACCTAAATCCACTCATCATGCTGCTACTAGCCTTACGACATTGATTTCATGGCTGAGTGATATTCCATTGTACATAAGGACCACAACTTCTTTATCCATTTTTCTCTTTCCTGGGATATTTAAGGTGGAATGAAGTGGAGGTCCTGGTCAACAGAACAGCCCTAAACTTTGGGGTGCTTGTGTCTTGCTGATTTTTCATTTTCCCAATTTATACCCCCATGAGTGGAAGTGCCCTATGCTCTCTTAGCTGTGTTTTTCAGATGTTTCAGGACTCACCGGACACTTCTCCAGAGTGGCTGTTGGCAATTTACATCCCGCCCATCAGTGTAGCAAGGCTCCCATTTCTCCATGGCCTGTCCTGCATTTCTGGTTTTGACACTTTTTTCAGCATGGCCCTTTTGACCAATGGGAAGCGAGACTTCTTTGTAGCGCTGATTTGCCTTTCCAGGTTGCTTGGTTGGCCAAAAAGGGCGTATGCGTTTTTTCCTGAATATATTCAGGAAAAAACGCATACGCCCTTTTTGGCCAAGGGCATCATTGTCAACGTTTTGCCGCTTTTCATGTGCTTTAAAGGCGATTCGTATCTACCTCCTGAAATCTGTTTCCTGCAATTCTGCCTTGATTTCAAATCCTCTTCTTTGCCTTCCCTCAATATATTTGTGGACGAGAGTTATCATTTATAACTCTGCAGGTTTGTGAATTGCAGTGCCCTGAACCTCCATTTTACAACTCGTTTTTATGGGAGCTGGCCGCAAAATCGCAGAATGGCTTCAGGCCCTGTTCTGGTTCCGGGGGGCAGGCTGAGCCTGTGGTTAATTCTTCTTTCTGATGGGAAAATAGAGTGACCTGTGCCTGTCCCAACACCAAGAGCTAGTCTCTCGTTGGTTCCACGTCTTCCCGTTTATCCTCAGGACAAATTGCAACCTGTACGGAACAGGAGGTTAAAGGTGCTGATGCTCCAAGTAGGGAGCTTGCTAGTAAAGCGGCTGGAATGGCGAACCCGGGCACAAGGAGATGAGAAATGAGGTGCGTTTTAGAAACCTTTCCCCATCACACGGTGTACCATCTTCTGGGTTTCTCATGCATGTTTTTGATGTAGGAAGATGCCCTTGAACCTGGAGATTTGGGACCCATGCGATGGGTACCACGCAGTATTACTTTAAAGGGTCTGCGTTTGCTCACCCAACCTCACCAAACCTCTCAGCCCCAAGAGTGTCCACCCTTATGTCTCATCCAGCTGTGCGTCTAGATATGGTCAATCCAGGTTGCATCACAGCCCCTGAACGCATTGTGTAAGAATTTCTCTCTCTTTCACTGTCTTTGTTTCATGGGTGTTTCAAAGTAATTTATTTTTATAATGGGGTTTAGCTGCTTTTCACTGCTGTGTTTATGCCGCTTTACACCCACTTGACACACTAACAGAGAGATATCAATACATAGGTTTTACGATTATTATTAGTCAGATATATTCTTGTGCGGTGAATAGGGCGTGTTGAGTCCAGTTCTCTGAGCAAGGAGTAGGTCTTGTCTATTACATATTGGGTTTATGGAACGGTATCTGAGCTAATTTGATACCCTTGTTTTATGTATCACCCCACCTCACCTTTCCCGTTAAGCAGCCATAGAGTGTTTTCTGCATGTGTGACTCTGTTCTGTTTTGTAATTCAGTTCAAGTGTAACGGTTTTTACATTCCCTCTATCAGTGATACCTTATGAGAAGTGTCCTTTTCTGTGTGACTTATTTCACTTAGAATCGTCGTACCTAAATCCACTCATCATGCTGCTACTAGCCTTACGACATTGATTTCATGGCTGAGTGATATTCCATTGTACATAAGGACCACAACTTC